>NC_084734.1:82661380-82768880 GCF_033978785.1 Entelurus aequoreus | reverse complement strand
CTACTACCGACCACGCAGTCTGATAGTTTATATATCAATGAGGAAATCTTAACATTGCAACACATGCCAATACGGCCGGGTTAACTTATAAAGTGCAATTTTAAATTTCCCGCTAAACTTCCGCTTGAAAACGTCTCTGTATGATGACGTATGCGCGTGACGTCACGACGGCAACGGAAGTATTCGGGCCGCTTGAAAACGTCTCTGTACGATGACGTATGCGCGTGACGTCACGACGGCAACGGAAGTATTCGGACCCATACAAACTGGTCAACTTTTTAATTACCAAGAATTTCTCAACCACTTTAAGGTCCCTGTAACTCCCAAACAATTTGCCATTGTATTTGATGCCATTCCAACGGGTGTTGTTATGTTGTACAGGGCTTACTCATCTCCTCTTTCTGCTGTAGAAATTGTGAATGATCCACTTGACACTCCTGTGGGGAAACTTTGCTTTGATCAGAAAAATAACAGAAAAATCCGCAGCTTATTCCAAAATGATTGTGTGTCTGTCTCCTATGTAATTGCGCTCTGGAATAATATTGTGAATGACATCTGCTGGGTCAAAACATGGTCCCTTCCTAACAGGTATTTACTTACCAACAAAGTCAAAGAGATATCTTTTAAAATCATTCATGGTTATTACCCTGTAAAGACTGTGATGGTTAGATACAAGAAGGACATTGATGTTACCTGCACCTTATGTAACATGCATCCAGAGACTGTTTACCACCTGTTTTGGACTTGTGAAAGCACTCGATCACTATGGCAGGGCATCTGTCGCTTCATCCTGGACAATATTCTTGACAAATTTGTGCTTTGTTTTAAAGATGTGATATTTGGTTTTACACTATATGAACAAAAATTTGAAAAGGATTTTTACCTTTGCAACCTCATTATACTATTGGCTAAGTTTTATATTCATAAATGTAAGTTTCTCAATACCCGACCTGTCTTTTGTGCCTTTAAAAAAAGAGTTAGAACTGTACATTAAGACACTCTCTACCTCTAGCAACCAGAAAGCTGTGAAGACGATTATGCTGTGTTCCAAATTTGAGTTGTTTACTGAAATTGAGTGAGCCTATGGCTTTGCACTTTGTTTATATTATATATGTTTTTTTGCATTCTATTTTAGTTACTTTGAATTTATAACCCCCTGGCGCTGCTTTGTATTCTTTTTGTACTGTTTTGTACTACTTTTGTACTTATTTGATTGTTGAAATGTATAAATAAAACTTAAAAAATAAAAAAACCATACAAACTGCTCAGTTTTCATCGAAAAATTCCACAGTATTCTGGACGTCTGTGTTGGTGAATCTTTTGCAATTTGTTTAATGAACAATGGAGACTGCAAAAAAGAAAGCTGTAGGTGGGATCGGTGTATTACTTGCGGACTACAGCAACACAACCAGGAAGACCGATATGGATAGCAGACGCGTTAGCCGCCGAACTCACCTTAACTTCCTCCGTCTCGCCGACCGCATCTGTGATCGGGTGAAGTCCTTCGTCGCACCGTCGATCGCTGGAACGCAGGTGAGCACGGGTGTTGATGAGCAGATGAGGGCTGGCTGGCGTAGGTGGATAGCTAATGTTTTTAGCATAGCTCTGTGAGGTCTGGTTGATAAGTTAGCTTCAATGGCGTCGTTAGCAACAGCATTGTTAAGCTTCGCCAAGCTGGAAATTATTAATCGTGTAGTTACATGTCCATGGTTTAATAGTATTGTTGATCTTCTGTCTATCCTTCCAGTCAGGGATTTATTTATTTTGTTTCTATCTGCATTGGAGCCAGATGCTATCACGTTAGCTCAGTAGCTAAAGAGCTTCGCTGATGTATTGTCGTGGAGATAAAAGTCACTGTGAATGTCCATTTCGCTTCTCGACTCTCATTTTCAAGAGGATATAGTATCCGAGGTGGTTTAAAATACAAATCCGTGATCCACAGTAGAAAAAGGAGTGTGTGGAATCCAATGAGACCTTGTACCTAAGTTACAGTCAGAGCGAAAAAAGATATGTCTTTCACTGCATTCTATTCCGTCACTTTTACGTTCCTCATCCACAAATCTTTCATCCTCGCTCAAATTAATGGGGTAATCGTCGCTTTCTCGGTCCGAATCTCTCTCGCTCCATTGTAAACAACAGGGAATTGTGAGGAATCCTACCTCCTGTGACGTCACGCTACTTCCGGTAGGGGCAAGGCTTTTTTTTATCAGCGACCAAAAGTTGCGAACTTCATCGTCGTTGTTCTCTACTAAATCCTTTCAGCAAAAATATGGCAATATCGCGAAATGATCAAGTATGACACATAGGATGGATCTGCTATCCCCGTTTAAATAAATAAAATTCATGTCAGTAGGCCTTTAACCTTGTTGGAGGTACCGAACCCCACCAGTTTTTGATTGATTCATTCATTGATTGAGACTTTTATTAGTAGATTGCACAGTGAAGTACATATTCCGTACAATTGACCACTAAATGGTAACACCCGAATAAGTTTTTCAACTTGTTTTAGTCAGGGTCCACCTAAATTGATTCATGATACAGATATATACTATCATCATAATACAGTCATCACACAAGATAAACATCAGAATATATACATTGAATTATTTACAATCCGGGGTGTGGGATGTGGAGGGGGGTTAGGCTTGGTTGTTATCATCACTCCAGTCATCAACAATTGTATCATCAGAGAAATGGACATTGAAACAGTGTATAGGTCTGACTTGGTAGGATATGTACAGCATGTACCCTCAAATCTAAACTCCAAACATCCCAGAACAAGCTAGTCAGATTACTTCTAGACCTCCACCCCAGATCCCACCTCACTTCTACCCACTTCTCCAAAGTGAGCTGGCTCAGGGTGGAGGACAGAGTAAAACAACTTGCACTGAGCCTAGTCTATAAAATCCGCTACACCTCCCTGATACCGAAGTACATGTCAAACTACTTCCTTAACGTAAATGACTGCCATAACCACAACACCAGGGGGAGCTCCACTAACCACGTTAAGCCCAGATTCCGATCTAACAAAGGTCTTAACTCATTCTCTTTCTATGCCACATCAATGTGGAATGCGCTCCCAACAGGTGTAAAAGAAAGGGCATCTCTATCCTCCTTCAAAACCGCAATAAAAGTACACCTCCAGGCAGCTACAACCCTAAACTAACACCCTCCCCGGATTGTTAATAATCAAATGTAAACAATCAAATGCATATATTTTTTCTTATGCCTTCTGATCTCTCGCTCTCGCTCGCTCTCTCTCGCTCTCCACTACTTGCTGTACATATCCTACCAAGTCAGACCTACACTGTTCCAATATCCATTTCTCTGTTCTCAATTGTTGACTGATGATAACCAAACCTAACCTCCACACCCCGGATTGTAAATAATGTAAATAATTCAATGTGATTATCTTGTGTGATGACTGTATTATGATGGTAGTATATATCTGATAGTATATATCTCAGTGTTTCCCATAAACTGCCAAGATACCTGTGGCGGTGGGGGCGTGGCTATGGGCGTGGTCACCATGACATCATCGAGTAATTTGCATAATTTACTACAATGATTTGATTTTCTCTAAAAAGGCTCAAAAAATGTATACTTACTAATTAATAATAACAGTTTTGTTTTAAACGTCCATCATCCATCCATTTTACAATATAATTACAACACTTTATGTACATATTTATATACAGATTTGAACAATAAGTTATTCACTGAAATATATTTATTAATTGTGGTTCTTACCAAAAATATATCTTATAACATACAAAAGCTAAAATGTCTCAAAGCTCTGCCCCTTTAATTAGTGCATACTAAAAAAATTAACTTTAGCCTACTACTACAACCATATTATTTACCAGCAACATAAAGTGAAACAGAGGCAGAGGTGTCCTGCCACAGTCAGTAACAAATAAACAGAAAACAGTAGTGGTGGTAGATAGACACAGAGCTTCATCAAACATCTGATCCACTGAACAAAGCGCTCCAAAAATCTTGAACTTTAGACTGCCATCAGTTTTACTCCCTACACTTAACCATGTGTTTCCTACTGCCTGCAGACTTTGCACCCTTTGTTATATACACATGTTGTGTTTCTAATATAAATACTTTTAATAAAGTCAAATACAAATAAGGCAACAAGAGAAGTATCCTACACTTCTCTTTTGTAAAGTAAATCTGAACAGCCGATATGGGCATCTACATCAACTATATGATTTGCCTGAGAAGCTGGAGAGGACAAAAAAAACAACACTTTTTTTGTATTTATTTTTTTTTATTTTAAATGTTTTGTTTTTTTAAAAATGTATTTGTGGCAGACGTAATTCTTTCGTGGCGGGCCGCCACAAATAAATGAATGTGTGGGAAACACTGCATGTATAGGAGCCAGTCCGCCCCACAAGAAGATAGAGAATAAAGAGGAGCTTATTGACTACAGCGTCGGACTACAATGGCGGTACATTTTTACAATATATAGAGGTATCCACTTACGTCACAGGGCAGACAACATCACAGGACGGAAAAAGGAAGGATTACTTTATAAATATCTCTGCAATGCCTCAATGCTTTGATTTCAAATTTGTAGGACTTATGCCGATCCTAAATTAGGGTTGTACGGTATACCGTTAGTGCTAGTATAGTATCGCGGTACTAATGAATCAAAAACGATACTGTACTCTGTTTGAAAAGTACCGGTTCGCCATATTTTTTTTTTACAGGCATGACGGCGTGTCGTCGTGACATTGCTGTTTTTACGAGCAGAGGAGCATGTTCACCGAGTACTTACAAGCAGACACAGTGTGTAGACAGAAAAGGGAGAAGGGACGCATTTTGGCCTTAAACTAGCGATAAAGGTGAAGTTATAACACTGAAACACCCTCAGGAAGAGATGCTTTAAAACATGGCTAGCCAGTTAGCGGCTAATGTCAATCCGCAATCAGCAGTGTTTTAGCTACTTCTAAATCACTAATCCTCGCCTCCATGGCGACAAATAAAGTAAGTTTCTTACAAGTATCATTCATGCAGGACGAGGAATAGCTAGATAAGCTTCACTACACACCGTAGGAGGATATAATAGCTCACCGGCGCCACAATGTAAACAAATGCCGTCGGTGGATCTACACCTGACATCCACTGTAATGATACCAAGTACAACAGCGTATATAGTCCATACTACTATGATTACATCAATATTTTTTATCGTCACAAAATCTTTTTTCTTTAAAAAAAAAAAAAAAAGTATATTATGTTCATAAACTCAGGAAATCGCTGGACACATGAGATCTTAAATTATGACAAATGTATGATCCTGTAACTACTTGGTATTGGATCGATACCTAAATTAGTGGTATCAACCAAAACTAATGTAGACAGAAGAATAACACAGTAGTTTATTTCATTTTAACAGAAGTGTAGATAGAACATGTTGAAAAGGGAACTAACCAGATATTAACGGTAAATGAACAAGTGGATTAATAATTCATTTTTACAGCTTGTCCTTTATAATGTTGACAAAATAGAATGAGAAATGACACAATGTGTTACTGCATATGTCAGCAGACTAATCAGGAGCCTTTGTTTGTTTACTTACTACTAAAATACAACTTGTCTAGTATGTTCACTATTTTATTTAAGGACAAAATTGCTATAAAAAACAAATGTTTAATGTACCATAAGATTTTTTTGTTCAAATAAAGCCAGTAATGCCATTTGTGGTCCCCTTTATTTAAAAAAGTATCAAAGTACCAAAATATTGGTATTGAGACAACCCTATCCCAAATATACAAAAACAAGTACCAACAGGTAAGAAAAGTTGGTTTTGTATAATACCGTATTTTTCGGACTGTAAGTCGCAGTTTTTTTCATAGTTTGGCCGGGGGTGCGACTTATACTCAGGAGCGACTTATGTGTGAAATTGTTAACACATTACCGTAAAATATCAAATATTTAGCTCATTCACATAAGACAATGAGCTGAGATATAAGATTTCATGGGATTTAGCGATTAGGAGTGACAGATTGTTTGGTAAACGTATAGCATGTTCTATATGTTATAGTTATTTGAATGACTCTTACCATAATATGTTTTAACATACCTAACCAGGCAAGTTCTCAGTTGGTTATTTATGCCTCATATAACGTACACTTATTCAGCGTGTTGTTCACTATTCTTTATTTATTTTAAATTGCCTTTCAAATGTCTATTCTTGGTGTTGGATTTTATCAAATACATTTCCCCAAAAAATGCGACTTATACTCCAGTGCGACTTGTATGTTTTTTTCCTTCTTTATTATGCATTTTCGGCCGGTGCGACTTATACTCCGGAGCGACTTATAGTCCGAAAAATACAGTAGGAGACTTTTAGGGCTTGGCCATTGTAACACGCAATTCACAATTCTTAGATCAAATAAACTGTCTTGCTTTTTGTAAAAATCCGGTATGAAAAGTCATTATGAGCCTCGTATTGTAACACAGCACTTTGCGTTTTCTTACATTTTCCCGCAGAGAGTTTCAAACTGGATCTGTCCTACAGCCTTGATCAAGTTCGAGAAAAGGAGCAGCTTATGAAGGCGACGCTGCTGTACAACTCAGCCCGTGTCAACTCCGTGTGCTACCTGAGCATCAAGGAGCAGGAGCACTCGAACAAGTGTCCGCTGTGTGCTGGCATCCGCCAAGCTGTGAACTTCACCTCCAGAGCGGACGACCCAGTCGGAGGAAGCTGGTTGGAGGTCGACATCACTTTGCTTCTCCGGCCTTTCTCAAAATTGCCCAAGCAGAATATACAACTTCTCATCAATGTGGTCTGCCCTGAAGAGCCGCAAGCTGTGGATGCTGGTCACAAAGGCCCTTTGGAGTTCACAGTGGACCCGCCTCCTCTGCTGCTTTATCTCCAGGACGACAGCAAAGCGTCTCGCCAGGCGTTGCCGTCCACTGCCGCTGAGACGCTTGGCAAGCAGATGATTATCAAGGCCACTCAAATGGCTCGATCAAAGAGGCGGCGGAAGAGGGAGTCCGCAAAGAGCAAGAGAGGCGATAAAAGCTTGGACATCCACCTGCCGGAGCTTCTTCCCAGCTCTGAATTCCCCACAAGTTACTGTGACTTGTACGATTTCAGACTGAGGTTTAGCCAGCTCAAACTGGATCACTGGATCGTTTTCCCGCCCAAGTATAACCCCAGGTACTGTCGAGGCATCTGCCCGAGGACCATCGGCTTCATCTACGGCTCCCCCGTGCACACCATGGTGCAAAACATCATATACGAGAAGCTTGACTCCTCCGTGCCCAGGCCCTCGTGTATCCCCTCCCATTACAGCCCCCTAAGTGTCATGATCTTCGAAGAGGACGGCTCCTACGCGTACAAGGAGTTCGAAGACATGATCGCGACACGGTGCACCTGCCGCTAAACCAAGCGACCGAATCGGCCTTCCCTCCACCCCCCCGAACAAATTGAAGAGAATATTACCATGAACCCTTTTGGTGTGCTATTTACGTATAAGATGTTCTGACCAGGCTCGCTGATTTCATCAAGTTATAAAATAATTGTGCATATAGGATGTTTGCTCTGGAGCAGGTTTGTTTACTTAAACAATGTATTTTAACATTGTGAAAAGAAAAAAATATTATTTCATTTCTGTTGATGCCTTATCAGAAAGGATGCAAATGCATCCTGTGTTTCAACGAAATACAATATGGTATTGGATATGAAACACTTGATAAAGAAAATGTATAGTATATGATTTTGCGTTATTTTAAGTTATTTTTGGTTAACTTATTTTTTTGACTTGGTTGTCTGTCAATATTGTTTGATTTAATACAGTTCACAAATTTTAAGTAGCCCTGTTCTGGACCCCCCGCTCCCCCCCCCAAAAAAAAAATAGAAGGAAAAAGCAGTCACAAAATCTTATCAATCCTTTTACATATCGTTTTATTCCTGAGCATTACAAACAGTTGTCTGAGTGGTAGCTGTCTTCGCAATGTCCAGAATGAAAGCTGTCAAGGTGTCAGTGTGTATTTATTACTTCTGGTCACTGAGTGACTGCATACATAAATATTTGTACTGGTTGAATGTTACAAAATGCATGTCATGTGTATTTATGCAAATTATATGAATTCACTGTGTGTCTGTGTTCAGCGTAAGGATATCAAATGAAAATGTGTTCTCTGAAAAGTTGGGAAATTAAAAACCAATCAGCATGAATACATTTGTTCTTTGTTATTATGTTATACAATAACGAAGGATTGCTTCAGTATGGTTAGTACCTTTTTAATATTTTCAATTTTAAGAATGCAAGCCAGTCCGTGTACAAAGAGAAATGTCTTTTTATCAGTGGTGCGTTGCTAACATAACCAGAAATCATGATCATAATTAATGATAAAAGTAACTTTTAATTTACTTTCTCTAAATATCTAAAATTATTCATATTGTCTTCATGTCATATTATTGCTCTTTCCAGTGCTGTGTTTTTAGGGTACAGTTTGTACCCAATCAGAATTTAGCTAGCTTATGTTGCCATGCTGTACCAAATCTGCCCGGGGCCTTCACAATCAACAATGCGGGCGTCTGTGCACTGTCAGTCGGACACATACGGTTGATAGACAGTTGCGATAGCCAATCAGATCATGAGTTGTCAGTAAGGCCTTCTGGCTGGCCTTACGCTGTGATTGGATACTCACTTGGGAGTCCCAAATGAGTGTCCAATCACAAGTTTCGAAAACAAGAAGTGGCACAGGGGCCATACGAGCCACAAAGGAGAACATGTTGATTAGGTGGCAGATACATAATTGCAAGGCCATTTTCAAGAAGAATACTTAAGAGAAACTTCATCTTGTGAGACGAGGTGGGCGATGAAATGGGGAAATGCGCGCCATTTCCACTCAAATCAACCGACTGGGGTAATACGGCGTCGAGTGGGTGCTATAAATTGTGAGATCAAATTTTATTTTATTTTTTTCACGTTTAATGTTTTTTGCAATTTGAATTTTGACAGTACCACATAAGATATGTTTTATTTGCCGATGCGGGTTTATTGATTTTTAAATGCGCCAGAAAATAACCCGTTTTGTACACTGTCGAGGTGATCAATGCCCAGTAGTGCGTAAATGTGTTTCTGTATAGTATTTCTCCAGCAATGGCCATGTGGGGACATTAATTACGGTATTGTGAGAGGTAATCATTGAAGTCGTACATCACTGAAGGCCTAGGTGGGAAACGCACGGCTTGCCACTGCTTTTTATGCAACTGAACAAAAAAAATATTTGCAAAAAAATGGCTTTGAAATAAAAAAAAAAACATTTATCTTTAAGTTTTGATTGCTAATGAATGTTTTGATTACAAACGTTTTTTCTGGGGCCGGGAGGGGGGGTTGCAAATCTTTTTGTGTTAGGACTCTTCAATCTTGTGGACGGGGTCTCCAGTTAGCAATATGTTAGAAGCCTTTTTATTGGTTAGCCTACTTCCGCCCTCAACACATTTTGAAGGAAAATACTAATGACCATTGACATCTTATAAGTAGACACAGCATTGGCTGCTGTGACGCGAGAAATTCGGCCGCCATCTTTCAGTGTGCATATTTTATATAGTTCTCTGCAAACCTGTGAAACGTTCTATTTTGTCAGAATGCACCAGAATGCTTCATTTGTATGTGAAAATCACAAAGAAATCTTCTGGGTGAGGATGACCCCACTACAGGGGTTTGGTTTACAAACTTTCAGCCACACCTAAAACAAAATTCACCAGCCGCCACTGATTATGATGCATTCTCATTTTAGACAAAGTATAAGACAATACTTTCTTAACAGTATAGTTGTAATCAGGAGTAAGTATTCAAGTAACAATATTCAAATACTAACATTGTTGGGTAAGACAGAATTTGGTTTTATTCTGAATCCAGTGAAACAGATTGGTGGTTTTAGCTGATATAAAGACTTTCAGGTGTTTATATATGTTTATGTTTAAGTATTTGGCAGACGTTTTTATCCAAAGCGACATACATATAAAACAATCACTGTAAACATTATTTAAGGGAAGAATGTAATACAAAATATCAATACAAAGTGTCAAGACAGAATAAAGTTAAAGTACCAATGATTGTCACACACACTAGGTGTGGTGAAATTTGTCCTCTTCATTTGACCCATCCACCCAGTGGAGCTCCCCCTGGTGTTGTGGTTATGGCGGTCATTTACGTTAAGGAAGTAGGTTGACATGTACTTCGGTATCAGGGAGGTGTAGCGGATTTTATAGACTAGGCTCAGTGCAAGTTGTTTAACTCTGTCCTCCACCTTGAGCCAGCCCACTTTAGAGAAGTGGGTAGGAGTGAGGTGTGATCTGGGGTGGAGGTCTAGAAGTAACCTGACTAGCTTGTTCTGAGATGTTTGGAGTTTAGATTTGAGGGTTTTGGAGGTGCTAGGGTACCAGGAGGTGCATGCGTAATCGAAAAAGGGTTGAACGAGAGTTCCCGCCAGAATCCTCTAGGTGCTTTTGTTGACCAGAGAGGAAATTCTGTAGAGAAATCTCGTTCGTTGGTTAACCTTTTTGATTACCTTGGTTGCCATTTTATCACAGGAAAGGTTAGCCTCTAGAATGGAACCTAGGTAGGTGACCTCATCTTTCCTGGTGATAACAATGTCATCTACTTTTATGGTGAAGTCATTGACTTTCTTAAGGTTAATGTGGGACCCAAACAGGATGGATTCTGTTTTACCCAAGTGTATGGATAGCTTGTTGTCAGCGAGCCAGGTGCAAGTTCTACAGAGCTCAGCACTGAGGATTTTCTCCACCTGTGACTTGTCCTTGCCGGATACCAGCAAGGTAGAGTCATCCGCAAACAAAAACAATTCACAGTCGCATGCCGATGACATGTCGTTTATGTGTATTAGGAACAGTAAAGGTCCCAATATACTGCCTTGGGGGACTCCACAGCTCACCGAGAGGGGGGGGACACGGTGCCGTTCACCTCTACCACCTGCTCCCTCCCCTCCAAGTAAGATTGCATCCAGCTCCATGAGGTTTTGTTAAATCCGATTGCTCTGAGCTTATCCAACAGTATAGCGTGGTTAACGGTGTCAAAGGCTTTCTGAAGGTCCAGCATGAAGATGCCCTTTCTTTTACACCTGTTGGGAGTGCATTCCATATTGATGTGGCATAGAAAGAGAATGAGTTAAAACCTTTATTGTTATTACTGTTAAGCAAACTATGAATAATAAAACACGCCAAAACATGTGTCCTTTATCATAGCTACACGTATGACAAAAAAACGCGTGAAAATCAGTGGTATTCAGTGAGGTAAAATGAATTAAATGCGCTGACAGTTCATTCCTCCTGCCAAATGAATTGCACTGAGTGGAGCGGATCACCACTCCAAGATGGCGGCCCCGCGTCTCGTCGGCACCAGAAGGCAGTAGCGGTCGACGCTGCGTCTACTTATAAGATGTCTATGCTAATGACTATAAGTGGGCGATACCGAACAATAAAACTGACAATTTGTTTTGTTTGCAAATTATTTTTGGTTGCAAATCCATTTTGGTTGTGTTGCCTAAAAAGACACATTTCTGTCCGTACCGTGTGGTAGCCTCTCGGCCGCTAGATGGCAGTGTGTCTTAAACGTGGTGCTCCAATCCTCTACAACTCAGAGGAAGAAGAAGACTGGAAACAACCTTTTGGAAACGACGAGAACCAAGTAGCACGGTAGGTAAATCTCAATGTCACGAAACTAATGCCTTACTTTGGCGCTCTTGCAGCTGAGTTTGACGATTACCCGACATAACACTCACCAAGAGCTACATAAGCCTACCTATTATGTCCTTTTTCTAAACGTTAGTTGGGAAAACGCCTCAAGGTCTCATGTTTGTACTCTGGCCAGGGCACCGATGCTAATGCTAATATTTAGCTAGCACGACTAACGTATCTCCTGTTTCGCAATCATTTAACATAATATTGGTTAAATATACATTAGTCGAGTGTGGATTTAAAAGTAGGATGTTTTTGTTGATAGGAAGGCGTATTTCGTGTCGGGCAAATATAGGTTAAGATTGCAAAGCAGGAGTAGACAAAAGTATGCTTGGTTACAATCATTGTTCAGAATTGTGTGAATTATATTTATATAAGACTTTTTTCTCTACAGACTCAAGGTGCTTTACATCTTTAAGCTGCATTTATACTAGGTGGCACAGGGTGAAGGTGGGCAAAGTGTCTTGCTCAAGGACACAACAGCAGTGACTAGGCTGGTGGAAGCGGGAATCGAACCCGGAACCCTTAAGTTGTTGGCATAGCTACTATACCAATAGACCCACCGCGCCCCTGGAATCCACTACAATACTATTGGATTCTAATTTAGGCTATGTCTACACCAGGCCTGGGCAATAATTTTGACTCGGGGGCCACATTTAGAGACAAAAATGTGTCTGGGGGCCGGTATATCTATTTTTAGGGACACTAATACAAAACTTCACAATAATGTCTGATTGAATGCTAAAAATTATATGACAGACCGCCTTAAAAATGTAATGGAATTTTAAATTTTTCTATGAACGGTAAAACATTGAATATTGACAAAATATAAATGACACGCCCCCTTTCGATCGACATATTTTACAATCAAGTGAAACGTAACAAAAATGCAACAAACAGTGAAATATGAACGCGAAGGGTACAAAATAAACCCACCTACAATCTGATATATCACTAAGCTTTAGAACTTTGTTGTGAAAAGCTCCTTCCGCGCCTGTGGAAACGCTTCCGGCCCACACTGCTTGGTGCCTCGTCTGAGCTGCTGTGACGTAGATTACCATAGTAACTAATTAGATGACCATAGTAACTAATTAGATTACCATAGTAACTAGTATATCATCCATAAGCGCAGATTCCAACCATTGAAATACTTTGTATAGTTCAAGACTTACGGTCATTAGAAAACATCACTGCACATCATAATGGCAGCTACACTTTTCATCTTAAATATCTAAAAAAATATTATATGGGAATGTCTGGCGGGTCAGACTGAAAAGCTTAACTGCCCGCATGTGGCCCCCGGGCCTTAATTTGCCCAGGTCTGGTCTACACTAAGCAGGATAACCCCTTAAACAAATAATTATTTAGCCTAAACCCTGTTTTGGCCACACTAAACCAGGGTTTAAGATTCCCCTCCACGAACAATTTTTTACACGGGTAAGTGTATTTCTTGAATCTCCGGCTCTTAGCTTTGTATTGACTCATTGATCGTTTACAAACTGAGTTCGGAGAGGAAGTGACGCCAGAAAGACAGCAGTCCCACACCGGAAGTGACGTCAGAAAGAACACACCACAGCCAGCTTCATAATAAAGCGGTTTCGTAACTCGGAGCTAACCACTGGAAAGATGGAGGCGAGTCATCCAGACATGCTCGTGTTTCTCATTCTTCTACATGTACAGACGCTTGTGGAAATCACACATGAATACCTAAAGAGAAAGCGATTGCAGCTATTTGGGATACAACACTTCTCAGACGGCAAGAGAACTTTTGAATGTCCAGGTCAGCTGTGATTCTACTTACCGAAAAACTTTGTGCATTTGTCGAAGGAGAGTCAACGAGAATGCGGGTTACCGTGGATGTGATAAAAAAGGTAGCGTGTGCTTTGTATTACCTGGCCGTCGAGGGAAGACTAACTACGGAAAACAGCGAATGCTTTTGGACTGGCAAAGCAGACTGTATCAGTTATTGTCCGCCATGTATGTCGCGGATTTAACGTCTAGGTCCAGAGTATATACAGTCACCAAAAAGGAATGGACAATGAAGGTGAAGGCAAAAGAGTGAGGAGTGTCCTGACCAGGGGCCGTACTTATCAAGCTTCTTAGAATTACTCCTAAGAAGTCTGCTAAGAGTTGACTTAAGAGTAAATAAATTCTTCGCTGAAAGCTGCACTTAAAAGTTAGTTGTCAAGCGTCTTACTCACACTTTCAGCGAAGTGTAGGACTGAATCTTAAGTGTCACACTCAGAGCTGAATAACGACATTACTATGTGCCGTAAACGGAATTTTAGGTGACGTCATTTCTGTGTCCATAGAAATGACCAATCACGGAAGGGAATCCATTGTCTAAGAATAAAGAAATATCTTGGAAATATTTAAGTGGACAATGGGAGTGTATATTTTGACAATAAACTACAAAATAATACAAAACAAACTAGTCCCCGCCGGCACTCACGCTACCGCTCCCTCTCTTCTATCGCCCACACACTCACTGACGTCACTCACCTCACGGCCACACACATACGCTACTGTCATAACATTTTCTTTCCAATTCATTAATTAGGCAACTAATTTGAAACTGGTGTGGGTGGCTCTATATATACTAGCCCACTGCAGACACATGCAGAAATCAACAAGGAATCGAAAAGTATTAAATCTGTGACAAAAATAATATCCACTCTGTCTAAACGATACCGTTTGATCAGCTGCTCGTCATCAAAAAAAAAAAAAACATTGTTCCGTTCCCTGAACGTTCGCGCACGTCTCTCTCGCCTCAGTGCCATCCCCTGCTGGCAACTCCTAACCACTTAAGACACCTCTGAAGGTCTCTTAAATATCGTGGAGAGTAGGAGTGATTCTTAGACTTAAGAACGTTGATAAAAAGCTTTTATTCTTAAGTTTGAGAGTAGGACTAAATTTCGCAAATTCTCAGGACTTAAGTGTAAAATGGCACTCTAAGAAGCTTGATAAGTACGGCCGCAGATATCTAAATCCCTAGATTGATTGTTGTCAAATGTTCTTTGTCACATTGTGTACTTTCACGTGTTCAATAAAGATTTGATTAATTTATGATGGCTCAGGTGTGATTCACTACAATTGGGCCCCACAGCAAACTGTATACCAATTAATTGAAATACCACAACACTGGATATTGTTCAGATAAGTTACATTTAAGAACTTGCACACAAAGCAACACTGGAGATGACTATGACGTGCGCATTTTCCGCGCATGCGTATTAGGTCGCGTTGCGCCGGCTGACGGAGGGGGGAGGGGGTCTTAAACGACCATTGTGTGTGTGTGGACAAGGATAAGGTTAGGTGGGATTTACCCTGGATAACCTTAGTGTAAACGTGGCCTTAATGTCAACGTTTTGTGTTGCGTCTCTATGATTAGAAAATGTCCAAAACAATGTAAACAACAATTTACAGTCACGTTAGCGTTTTTCCTTCTGCCTACATTACCTGTCTTGTAATCATGTTTACTCCACGCATCAGCCTTTAAATTGTACCTTTACCATGTCACCGATCCCTCTTTGTCACCTTTCAGATCAGCATGGGCCGCCACTTTGGAGACTTGGCCAGGATCCGACATGTAATCACGTACAGTCTGTCCCCCTTTGAGCAGAGGGCCTTCGCCAACTATTTCTCCAAAGGAATCCCTAATGTGTGGAGAAGGTTCACTGGGTCTTTTTTCAAAGTTGCCCCTCGTAAGTTAAAGTTGAACACGTTTTAATACTTTTTGGCAGGCTAAGGATTTACATGGTCGTGTCATTGCAAATAATGACATTACGGGAGTGGCTACGATTACATGGGATACTGTTTATGGCTAGTGTTTGTTGGCATGGACAAAGCCTCGTTTTAGGGACTTTTAGCCCAAGCGATATGTGAAATCCATAGGACGTCGCTGCGTGGAATTTCTTAGATGCCAACTATCAAATATGATCTGTATCGGGGTGAAGAAGAAAACAAGTTTAACGGTCCACGGCACATTTAAAAATACTCATATAAAAAATATAAAGTGGAATAAAAGATCATACAGGTGAAATGTAACGAGAAAATGTTGCAATTTTGACTCTAATAACACAAAGCTGCCATGCAGGTTGTTTTTTTTCTTTAAAGCTGTCATTGCTCAAATTGAATATTGAATAAAAATAGAAGTCAAATTATTGACTTATTTAAGGCTCTAAATCCTTCACAGCAAATATTCCACTTTGGTATTTCTGGGTAAGTTTTCTGTGACAAATAAGGGCAAAAAACAAACAAGAAAAAACATTTAAAAAATCATCAAAAATTACAATCAACGGATGGATCTGAAGTTATGGGTTGAAAGTAAAAAAAATAATGTATTACATATTTTCGCACTTTTATGAATGGAACCCTTTTGAAACTTTGGGAATTATAGCAGGATTTTTTTAAATTGAAAACTGTCTTTGCTCAAAATATAATAATACATCAATAATATTCATTTTTGACTTATATAACATAAAAAAAAACTTTAAATCGACAGATCTAAAGTTGATCTATAGATTTGAGTGTTGACTGTGTTATATATATATATATATATATATATATAGATATATATGTATATATATCTATATGTATATATATATACATACACACACACACGTATATATATATATATACATACACACATATATACACTACCGTTCAAAAGTTTGGGGTCACCCAAACAATTTTGTGGAATAGCCTTCATTTCTAAGAACAAGAATAGACTGTCGAGTTTCAGATGAAAGTTCTCTTTTTCCGGCCATTTTGAGCGTTTAATTGACCCCACAAATGTGATGCTCCAGAAACTCAATCTGCTCAATGGAAGGTCAGTTTTGTAGCTTCTGTAACAAGCTAAACTGTTTTCAGATGTGTGAACATGATTGCACAAGGGTTTTCTAATCATCAATTAGCCTTCTGAGCCAATGAGCAAACACATTGTACCATTAGAACACTGGAGTGATAGTTTCTGGAAATGGGCCTTTATACACCTATGTAGATATTGCACCAAAAACCAGACATTTGCAGCTAGAATAGTCATTTACCACATTAGCAATGTATAGAGTGTATTTCTTTCAAGTTAAGACTAGTTTAAAGTTATCTTCATTGAAAAGTACAGTGCTTTTCCTTCAAAAATAAGGACATTTCAATGTGACCCCAAACTTTTGAACGGTAGTGTATGTGTGTGTATGTATGTATATATACGTGTGTGTGTGTGTGTATGTATGTATATATATATATATTTTTTTTTTTTAAGGGAGCCCTAAAGGATAAACAAAATCTGAATATTGTATTGGCTTTAAAAACTAAAAAATCAAAATGGCCCCCACATGCTTAAATTTTTCAATGTGTGGCCCTCTGTGGAAAAAAGTTTTGACATCCCTGGTTTATGTACAATCTAGTCTGTTTACGTGTTTCATTATGATTCATGGTCTTATATGGATATTCGACTTCAAAACAAACTCAAGCTTCATTATTGTGATTGTTTTAAGTGTTACGTTGACATGATCACCTGTCACCTTTTGGCCATTTCAGCAGATTATATTGTGCGTAGATACAGTTCACTCATCCATCGCAGGGGTTACCTTCTATACCATACCAACTTTACGCCAGCTCGAGATGAAAATCTGCAAAATAACTGTTACTTGAAATCCCAGTTTAAGCCTTTATAATTCCTTCCTTGACTTGACTTGCCCGCTACATAGTACATTACACTGTACCGTTCTGGGTAACTTTAAAAATGGTAATGAATATTAGGGCTGGGCGATAGAACAATCATTATATGTCACAAAAGACTCATAATATATATCATTAAAAATGTGTTTGATAAAACTTATCAGTAATTTATATTTTCTTTTTCATCGGAAGAAACCTGAAGTTGCGAATAAAGGTTGGTTGCATGGACAAAGGCACTCGCTCTCTGTTGACCGAGTAACGCAGGAAGTGATCCGTGAAAGTGACACACTGAAAGCCAATCAGTGAACAGTATAATCTCTATTGTCTCACGGTTGTTTCTTGAGTGGGAAAAGAGAAACTTAAATTGAGTGCTACAGAGAGGGAAGAAATTGTCGATGAAATCTGAAAAGTTACCTCGACATTATGGCAGTTTTTGGGATATTTTAAAACGGACTGAAGTCAGATTATTGTGGTCTGTAAATTCTGCAAGGAGCTCTTTCCCACCAAGACTGATAATACCACAGCACCTTAACCGCGCTCAGTTATTGTGTAGAAATATGAGGAAACAACTACAAATGTGCGTTTCATTCACTAACGGTGTTACAAAAAAAAACAATTAGAATAATACATAATGTTGGATATAGAGAACATACAAACCCTTTATTTATTAAATCACAACTGTGGAAATTCAACGATTTGGTGCATTGCAAACAGCTAAAATTATGTACAAAGCAAACTATAACCTGCTACCCAAGAATGTACAACAATTCCTCTCAACAAAAAAGGAGAAATATAACCTTAGAGGAAAATCTAATTTAAAACATTTGTATGCTCGTACAACACTTAAAACCTTTAGCATATCTGTATGTGGAATTAAATTATGGAATGGATTAAGCAAATAAATCAAACAAATCACTAATATCCAGTTTAAGAGACTGTTCAAACTACAAGTGTTCACAAAGTACACAGAACAATAATTATGATTAACATCTTGAACCCTTTTTTTGTCTTTTTTTTAGATAAATGTTATTTATGTATTTAATATTTGTTTACTTACTATTGTATATTATTTATTTATTCACTGTTATGTTACAGAGAACAAGGAAATAGGATAAATTGCTATGGTATGAAAAGGGGTAGGATTAAATAAGCTCTGCTTCTTCCTATTCCTTTTCGGACGTGCTGTAATGAAACAGAAAATATGTGATGCATTACATTGTATCGTATGCATGTTCGAAATGAAATGAAACTGAACAAATATCGAATCAAATCAGTGTTAAAAGGAATTGTTAGACCCCTAATAATTGTCGATATAAAAGACTTAAAGGCCTACTGAAATGCGATTTTCTTATTTAAAAGGGGATAGCAGGTCCATTCTATGTGTCATACTTGATCATTTCGCGATATTGCCATATTTTTGCTGAAAGTATTGAGTAGAGAACATCAACGATAAAGTTCGCAACTTTTGGTCGCTGATAAAAAAGCCTTGCCTGTACCGGAAGTAGCGTGACGTCACAGGTTGTGGAGCTCCTCACATCTCCACATTGTTTACAATCATGGCCACCAGCAGCGAGAGAGATTCGGACCGAGAAAGCGACGATTTGCCCATTAATTTGAGCGAGGATGAAAGATTTGTGGATGAGGAAAGTGACAGTGAAGGACTAGAGGGCAGTGGAAGCGATTCAGATAGGGAAGATGCTGTGAGAGGCGGGTGGGACCTGATATTCAGCTGGGAATGACTAAAACAGTAAATAAACACGAGACATATATATACTCTATTAGCCACAACACAACCAGGCTTATATTTAATATGCCACAAATTAATCCCGCATAACAAACACTTCCCCCCTCCCGTCCATATAACCCGCCAATACAAATCAAACACCTGCACAACACACTCAATCCCACTGCCCAAAGTACCATTCACCTCCGCAAAGTTCATACAGCACATATATTTCCCCAAAGTTACGTATGTGACATGCACATAGCGGCACGCACGTACGGGCAAGCGATCAAATGTTTAGAAGCCGCAGCTGCATACTCACGGTACCGCGTATCCAACTCAAAGTCCTCCTGGTAAGAGTCTCTGTTGTCCCAGTTCTCCACAGGCCAATGGTAAAGCTTGACTGTCATCTTTTGGGAATGTAAAAAATGAAACACCGGCTACGTGTTTGTGTTGCTGCAGCCGGCCGCTAATACACCGCTTCCCACCTACAGCTTTCTTCTTTGCTGTCTCCTTTGTTCATTAAACAAATTGCAAAAGATTCACCAACACAGATGTCCAGAATACTGTGGAATTATGAGATGAAAACAGACGACTTAATAGCTGGCCACAATGCTGTCCCAAAATGTCCGCTACAATCCGTGACGTCACGCGCAAACGTCATCATACCGAGACATTTTCAGCAGGATATTTCGCGGGAAATTTAAAATTGCACTTTACTAATCTAACCCGGCCGTATTGGCATGTGTTGCAATGTTAAGATTTCATCATTGATATATAAACTATCAGACTGCGTGGTCGGTAGTAGTGGCTTTCACTAGTCCTTTAAATTGTGATACAGTTTGCAGTCCTATTGCCCAGCCCTAGTAAGGATTTAGTTTGGTTCAAAAACGCAGAACAAAGTTATATTAAAGGCCGTCATATGTTTACACGAGCACAATTTAACGTGTCTAAAGAGGAATCGGGAGAAGCCGATCTTATTTAATCCTATCAATTCTCCCCTTGTTGCAACAATTCCTTATAGTCTGTTCAAAATGTTTTATGTCACTTGTGCCTTTTTTATATCTTGCTTTTCCTTTCGCTTGTGTAGCTTTACATGTCATTCATGTAAAGTGTATATTTGTGTCAATATAGTGCTGTGACGCCTGCGCTAATGAAGGTGTTATTACTACACCTATGCAAATATGTAAACTAAAGCAATTTCTGCTATGTTTTATTTTTCCAGCCATGGCAGTCATGTACGTGACGTACACGTGGGGCAACAGTGTTTTCGAGCAGCAAAAGAGGAAGAATCCTGCTGACTACGAGAACGATGAATAATCTCTGAAGCTTCCCGGGTTGTTAACTCTTGTTTCACCAATAAAGATGGAAAAGTATTTATGTGAAATCAATTCAGGCTTAATTTTTGTTCCAGCTTTATCTCATGAGAAGCTCATAATTTTTTTGTAAATTGTGAGGAATAGTTAGGCTTTTACCTCAGGCAATTTGTTATACAAGGAGCTTAAGATATGCATATGTTTGGCAGTAGTACAGTATGAGTACATTTGTTAAAGCCGGGGTGTCTAAAATGCGGCTTGCATCTAATCTCAAAAGTACTATTACAAAAAAAATGTATAAAGCGGAAAAAAAAGGGCAAACAAGTGTAATGTACTGAGTAAAAGGTGCAATGTTGACTAATAACAAAGCTGCCATGCAGGCTGTTTAATTGTTTTTAAGCTGTCATTGCTCAAAAAATAAAACAACACCAGTATCAGTAATTGTTGACCTACTAAATGCTCAAATTACTTGACATCAAATAGTCCACTTAGAAATATTTTTGGTGAGATATTGCATATTTTGTTTTCAATGACAAAAAGGTCATACAAAAAAAATATAATCGACAGATCTAAAGTTGATCCAGAGGTTTGAATGTTGAAAGTAAAAAAAAAAATATTGATGACTTAACATTTTTATGATGAATGGTTTGATATTCTAAATATTTAGTGGGATATTTTTTTTAATGAATCAAAATCAATGTTATGAATTATTGACCTATTTAAGGCTCCAAATACTTCACATGCAATATTCTACTTCGGAATATTTGTTGGGGAAAGTGTTGCATATGATGGATGGATATTGTGTTTTCTTTAACTAAAGGGCATAAACGAAAACCTGTTTAACTTTATCTTCGAAGATCGACCTGAAGTTGGATCTAAAGCAGGGGTGTCAAACGTTAGGCCCGCAAACAGGTTTAATCCGGCCCGCGGGATGAGTTTGGTAAGTATAAAAATGAGCCGAAATTTTTGAATGAAAGAAACAGCTGTTCTAAATATGTCCACTAGATGTCGCAATAGCAATTCTTTGTATCTTTGTTGATGATGCTACCAAATAAACCACTTGATGTTAGTGCCCCAGTCGAGGAAAATGAGCAAACTACATAAATAACATCCTGTAATTTGATTTTTATATTATTTTTTATCTTAATAGATTGAAAATGAACACCAATGAGTTGACTGATGAACATTATCACATCATTTAACTGGAATGTATAAATTATGACAAATAAAAGCACACTACTATTGTATTGTACGTGGACGGCGTGGCACTGTTGGGTGAGTGGCCGTGCCAGCAACCTGAGGGTTTCTGCTTTGATCCCCACCTTCTACCAACAATGTCACGTCCGTTGTGTTCTTGAGCAAGACACTTCACCCTTGCTCCTGATGGGTCGTGGTTAGGGCCTTGCATGGCAGCTCCCCCCATCAGTGTGTGAATGTGTGTGGGTGAATGCGGAAACAGGGTCAAAGCGCTTTGAGTACCTTGAAGGTAGAAAAGCGCTATACAAGTATAACCCATTTACCATTTATTAACCGCGAGATGTAAGTGTAAAAAAAAACGCAACAACATTATGATTTGTACATTTTCAGAATGTGCGTGTTCGATTTTTAAACAAAGAAAACAATCTGAAGTTGTCTTTATTTTTAAGTTAGTGATTTTACCAGTCCGGCCCACTTGGGAGTACATTTTTCTCCATGTGGCCCCTGATCCAAAATAAGTTTGGCTTATTGCTATGTTGTCTATTACCATTGTTGGTATTTTGTCTATTACCATTGTTGGCAATGGGTGCTTGAGCCCCTGCCCTTTTTTGCCTCGTCTTAAAAAGTGCCCTCTGCATGTGTGTGTGTGTGTTGGGATGTAAAAAAAACCTCCGCGTTTTCTTGTAATACGCGGTTGTTTGAGCCTGCTGCTACGGCCAGAGAGAAAGAGAGAGAGGGTGAGTGAGTGAGTAAGTGAGAGGAGAGAGAGCCAACTGCGCCCCTGAGACGTGACAGTGGAGCAACTTGAACCTGTGAGTTATGTTATGGTCTAGTCGCCGTCCACTTATTCAGCATCTAATATGGGTAATATTTCAGAAAAACGCTGTATTATTCTATTATTCAATGTGTCAGCTTCTGTTTTTGCCGGACGTCGGAGCACGGCGCATCAATTGAGCACGGCACATCAATTCCGCACAGAGCGGATCGTGCGGAACAGGATTTAGTGTACAAAATAAAACACCGGGTTAATTTTCAAAATAAAATGCACTGTGTTTACGGCGGATCACATTTCTCTCACAGTAGAGGTTTACATATAAAGTTTATTGTGACTTTGCTATTACTGTGTGGGTTAACAAAATAATAATAACAATGATAATAATAACAATAATAATAATAAGAAGAATGATAATGACAATAATAATAATTATTATTAGTATTATTAATAATAATAATAATTTCAGCATTCTGGGGATATAAGATGTAGGTTATCTGTTAGGAATATTACCTTCTGTATTTAAACTTGATTCATGTTGATTATGCCTGCAGCACAATGCCAAAAAAAGAAAAGATACAGAAAAGGTCTGATCTCCTTCTCCTCTACATTGAAAAAGACATAGTCATAAATCACAATGACGTGATCACCATCTACAGGGACATGGCCCCCAGAAGGTTGCTGCTTTAAGGCCCCCAGAAGGTTTGGCTACTGATTGTGCACTGATTTCACAGCATTTCATGGAAGCCCTGAATTTACATTGAGGAGCATATTTGGGTATGGGTGGCCTCCATCCTACAGCCCTCTACTGGCCCCTGGTCCATATTTTTGGCCCTGTATTGCGTTTCAGTTGTTTAGTCTGAGCATTAAGTGAGAAAGACCATAAGTTACAACTTGATGGTGTTTTCATCAAGTTAAGGGAAGAAGGACAGATTTTCACATTGAAGTTATTTCCATTTGGGTATTTGTTGTTGTATTTTTTTTTCAAAGTTCATGTTGCACTGTTCAATGTTCAATGATAAAGTGCTTATCTTTAACAATAAATAGCCTAATAATAAACCAGTCTTCATGTCTTCCAATCCTATGATAATGTGAATTAACTCGTTATGACAATAATTTGTTGACACAAAAGAAATGGCAATCACACAGCTAAGTAGTTAGCTTCCAATTAGCAAATTTAATTTTACATTAATTTCCATATTGTGTAAAGGACCAAAAAAGAATGTTCTGCCCTTTTCTGACTTTGAGCCCCTGCCCCTCTATAATCATGTGCACGTCCCTGATTGTTGGTATATTCATTCTTCCTACATTGTTGATACAAATTATTGTTACAGTGTAATAATTATTGTTACCTGTAGTAATGCCACTATGATACAACATTTGTATTATAATCCTTAATCAAAGTAACAGTGAAACTCAATGGAATAATCACTGAATGAGAACTGGGCGTGGGATTAAATAAATGATCTTCTTCCCACTCCCTTTCAGGCAAAACTGGACAATCATGCAATACATACTATACATTAGCTTTTGCACTATATTCCATCCATCCATCTTCTTCCGCTTATCCGAGGTCCGGTCGCGGGGGCAGCAGCCTAAGCAGGGAAGCCCAGACTTCCCATTCCCCAGCCACTTCGTCCAGCTCCTCCCGGGGGATACCGAGGCGTTCCCAGGCCAGCCGGGAGAAATAGTCTTCCCAACGTGTCCTGGGTCTTCCCTGTGGCCTCCTACCGGTCGGACGTGCCCGAAACACCTCTCTAGGGAGGCGTTCGGGTGGCATCCTGACCAGATGCCTGAACCACCTCATCTGGCTCCTCTCCATGTGGAGGAGCAGCGGCTTTACTTTGAGCTCCTCCCACATGACAGAGCTTCTCACCCTATCTCTAAGGGAGAGCCCTGCCACCCGGCGGAGGAAACTCATTTCGGCTGCTTGTATCCGTGATCTTGTCCTTTCGGTCATAACCCAAAGCTCATGACCATAGGTGAGGATGGGAACGTAGATGGACCGGTAAATTGAGAGCTTTGCATTGCGGCGCAGCTCCTTCTTCACCACAACGGATCGATACAGCGTCCGCATTACTGAAGACGCCGCACCGATCCGCCCGTTTAAATAACAAGTGTACAAGGATATTTCACATGCCTTTACTGTGTATATAATTGAACAGTATTTATGTTGTGTACAATGTGTATTTATTATATGCTGTGCAAAGGAAAGTTTATAATTATTGAAAGCTCATCTTGTATTTGACATTGTTTATAGGGTTAGGCGCAATAAGTGTTCAACTTCAGCCTAAATCAATCAATCAATCAATGTTTATTTACATAGCCCTAAATCACAAGTGTCTCAAAGGGCTGCACAAGCCACAATGACATCCTCGGTTCAGAGCCCACATAAGGGCAAGGAAAAACTCACAACCCAGTGGGACGTCAATGTAAATGACTATGAGAAACCTTGGAGAGGACCGCAGATGTGGGTGACCCCCCCCCCCCCAACCCCCCAACCCCCCAACCTCTAGGGGAGACCGGATGCAATGGACATCGAGTGGGTCTAGCACAGTGGTTCTTAACCTTGTTGGAGGTACCGAACCCCACCAGTTTCACATGCGCATTCACAGAACCCTTCTTTAGTGAAAAATAAAATGTTTGTTTTTTTCAAATTATAGACAGAGTTATGTTTTTTTACTGGTGCACAAAATGACCGTGCATGAACATCACCTCGTTCAAAGAACAAAACCAACACAGTGCATGAACTCACAAAAAAAAGTACACACCTGCAAATCAGATGGAAAATTAGAAGGAACATAATTTGGGGGTATCCATAATACGTCGATAGGGAGAAATTTTATTTCCACGATGAGTCGGGTGTGTCTTGACATCCGCAGTGGAGGCTCCGCCGAACCCCTGAGGCCGACTCACCGAACCCCTAGGGTTCGATCGAACCCAGGTTAAGAACCACTGATTAAGAGCTATTTGGTTAGGGTTAGGGCCAGGGTTAGAGGGTTAGGGTTATAATAAGGCCATGCCGAATAAGGCATTAATAATTACTTAATAATGACTAGTTAAGAGCCAATATGTTACTAATTTGCATGTTATAAGCAACTAGTTAATGATGAATATGTTCCCCATACTAAAGTGTTACCATGTTTTTTTACTGGTGCACAAAATGACCGTGCATGAACATCACCTTGTTCAAACAACAAAACCAACACAGTGCATAAACTCACAACAAATTACACACCTGCAAATCAGTCTGACTTCTGCTGTTGCCGTATCCGTAATACGTCGATAGGGAGAAGTTTGTATTTACACGATGAGTCGGGTGTGTCTTGACCTCCGCCGAACCCCTGAGCCCGACTCACCGAACCCCTAGGGTTCCATCGAACCCAGGTTAAGAACCACTGGGCTAGAGTATACAAATGAGTTTTAAGATGGGACTTAAATGCTTCTACCGAGGTAGCATCTCTAACTGTTACCAGGAGGGCATTCCATAGTACTAAAGCCCGAATAGAAAACGCTCTAAACCAGTGGTCCCCAATCTTTTTGTAACTGCGGACCGGTCAACGCTTGAAAATGTGGTCATTAAAAAATACGATCATGCGTGCTTATGGACTGTATCCCTGCAGACTGAATTGATATATATTGATATATAATGTAGGAACCAGAATATTAATAACAGAAAGAAACAACCCTTTTGTGCGAATGAGTGTGAATGAGTGTAAATGGGGGATGGAGGTTTTTTGGGTTGGTGCACTAATTGTAAGTGTATCTTGTAGGGGTGTGGGAAAAAATCGATTTGAATTCGAATCGCGATTCTCACGTTGTGCGAGTCAGAATCGATTCTCTTTTTTTTTTTTAAATTGATTTTTTTATTTTATTAATTGAAATTTTTTTTTTTTTTTTTTTTAATTAATCAATCCAACAAAACAATACACAGCAATACCATAACAATGCAATCCAATTCCAAAACCAAACCCGACCCAGCAACACTCAGAACTGCAATAAACAGAGCAATTGAGAGGAGAAACAAACACGACACAGAACAAACCAAAAGTAGTGAAACAAAAATGAATATTATCAACAAACAGTATCAACATTAGTAACAATTTCAACATAGCAGTGATTAAAAATCCCTCATTGACATTATCATTAGACATTTATAAAAATAAAAATAAATGAACAATAGTGTCACAGTGGCTTACACTTGCATCGCATCTCATAAGCTTGACAACACACTGTGTCCAATATTTTCACAAAGATAAAATAAGTCATATTTTGGGTTCATTTAATAGTTAAAACAAATTTACATTATTGCAATCAGTTGATAAAACATTGTCCTTTACAAATATAAAATCTTTTTACAAAAATCTACTACTCTGCTTGCATGTCAGCAGACTGGGGTAGATCCTGCAGAAATCCTATGTATTGAATGAATAGAGAATCCTTTTGAATCGGGAAAATATCGTTTTTTGGATCGAGAATCGCTTTGTATTGAAAAAAAAAATCGATTTTGAATCGAATCGTGACCCCAAGAATCGATATTGAATCGAATCGTGGGACACCCAAAGATTCACAGCTTTTGATTGATTGATTGAGACTTTTATTAGTAGGTTGCACAGTGAAGTACATATTCCGTACAATTGACCACTAAATGGTAACACCCAAATAAGTTTTTCAAGGGTGGAGGACAGAGTAAAACAACTTGCACTGAGCCTAGTCTATAAAATCCGCTACACCTCCCTGATACCGAAGTACATGTCAAACTACTTCCTTAACGTAAATGACCGCCATAACCACAACACCAGGGGGAGCTCCACTAACCACGTTAAACCCAGATTCCGAACTAACAAAGGCCTTAACTCATTCTCTTTCTATGCCACATCAATGTGGAATGCGCTCCCATCAGGTATAAAAGAAAGGGCATCTCTATCCTCCTTCAAAACCGCAATAAAAGTTAACCTCCAGGCAGCTACAACCCTAAACTAACACCCTCCCCGGATTGCTAATAATCAAATGTAAACAATCAAATGCAGATACTTTTTCTTATGCCTTCTGATCTCTCTCTCTCTCTCTCTCTCTCTCTCTCTCTCTCGCTCTCTCTCCACTACTTGCTGTCCATATCCTACCCCCCCCCCCTCCACACCCCTGATTGTAAATAATGTAAATAATTCAATGTGATTATCTTGTGTGATGACTGTATTATGATGATAGTATATATGATAGTATACAGGTATATCTGTATCATGAATCAATTTAAGTTGAAAAACTTATTCGGGTGTTACCATTTAGTGGTCAATTGTACGGAATATGTACTTCACTGTGCAACCTACTAATAAAAGTCTCAATCAATCAGTCTCAATCAACTTGTTTAAGTCGGGGTCCGCTTAAATTGATTCATTCTAGTATCTTGTGTGTTTTATGTTGATTAAATAAAAATTTAAAAAAAATTGTATTTATTTTTGTATTTTTTATTTTTTGTGCGGCCGGCCAGGTACCAATCGATCCACGGACCGGTACCGGGCCGTGGCCCAGTGGTTGGGGACCACTGCGTTAAACCCTTTCGGTCTGCAACATTTTCAATTTATGAATGTACAACTGTTTGTTTATGTGAAAATGTTTGTTTATTTTGTTGACCACTGACTGCAGAAATAATAAACTAATAATTGTTCAGTCTGCGGCCCTCGGTGGAAAAAGTTTGGACACCCCTCTGCGTTAAAATACTGCATTTGTCCGGCCACAGCAACATGGCGGAAACTCATGCAATGCTCTCACCAGCCACTGTGCGGCGCAGCGTTATGCTGCGATCTCTCACGCTATTGGTCGACGACACGGATAGAAAATTCCTGAAGGCTGTAGCTCATCAGCCGGTGTACCGCATGCTGCTGCCCAGCTTCATGGAACAAGAACAAGGGTGGATCAACGGTCGCTGAGTGAAAGCCTTCTCCACACGGTTGCTGAGTCTTCGTTTCCCCATCGCCAAAACCCGCGACCGCTGTACTCCTCGTATCCACCGCACGCTTGCGCCGCTCTATTAGCTGGTTAAAGATGTCGGTTGTCGGCTTCGACGTGGGATATTTGAACTGCTATGTAGCAGTAGCCCGAGCCGGTGGGATCGAAACCGTCGCCAACGAATACAGCGACCGGTGTACACCGTAAGTATGAGCAACAAACCCCCTCCGTTTAGCGGGACGTGTATCCCCGCCTAACGAGCTGGGGATGCACCTGTGATCCTCCCGTCTGGCGTTGGAGCTACAATGCTAACGTTAGCGTGCTAACGGGGTTCTCAACAGGAAACATAGCAATGCTAATGCTAGCTCAAATCGTGACACTGGCGAGTTTTAGAAGGAAGACGCCGCTTTTTTGGTTCGTCGCGGGGACTTTTATCCTCAGATATTTACAGTACGGTGATGTTACGCGATGTAATATTTGTGAATGTGTCGGCTAACCATTTTATATTGTGCGTGCCTGCGGGTAGGGAAAAGCGCGTGATGGGAGGAGGCCGCCGTGCACTGGCTGTCAAACCCGACATCCGCTCTTCTTTTTAAATCCCCATCATTGAAAAAAAACACACGATACTTTTAAACCGATGCATCAACCGCTAACTGCTTGTGACTGATTGCATAATCCATCAACTGAAATGTCTTCTTTTTTTTTTTTTTTTTTTTTTTACATATATAGAGCATGTGTTTCTTTTGGGCCACGGAATAGATCCATTGGTGCTGCTGCAAAAAGCCAGGTATGATTTTATTTGTTTTATTGACTAATCCTCTTGATGTATATTTGGAAATGAAAGTGTGCTGTTTGTAGTAGTGATGTCAAATAGATCACAAAGCCATTTGCAGTGTCAAAAAGTACGGTGGCTAGTAAGGGGGAGGGGGGGGGGGGGCGCGCAACAACGTCCACTCCAATACACATAAATGATCGTAAACTTAAAGCACAAAAGCGACATCAATCACATAAACCAGTGGTTCTTAACCTGGGTTCGATCAAACCCTAGGGGTTCAGTGAGTCGGCCTCAGGGGTTCGGCGGAGGTCAAAACACACCCGACTCATTGTGTAGATAAAAACTTCTCCCTATCGGCGTATTATAGATACGGCAACAGCAGAAGTCAGACTGATTTGCAGGTGTGTAATTTGTTGTGGGTTTATGCACTGTGTTGGTTTTGTTCTTTGAACAAGGTGATGTTCATTTTGTGCACCAGTAAAAAAAACATGGTAACACTTTAGTATGGGGAACATATTCACCATTAACTAGTTGTTATTAACATGCACATTAGTAACATATTGGCTCTTAACTAGTCATTATTAAGTACTTATTAATGCCTTATTCGGCATGGCCTTATTATAACCCTAACCCTCTAACCCTGGCCCTAACCATCTAACCCTAACCCTAACCAAATAACTCTAAATTAAGTCTTTGTTACTTAGAATATGTTCCCCATACTAAAGTGTTACCAAAAACATATAACTTTGTCTTGAATTTAAAAAGAAACCAACATTTTATTTTTCACTAAAGAAGGGTTCGGTGAATGCACATATGAAACTGGTGGGGTTCGGTACCTCCAACAAGGTTAAGAACCACTGACATAAACCCTGCAACATTAAAAAAAAAAAAAAATCTAAATAAAAAAGCTGCAAATCCATCCATCCGTTTCCTATCAATCAAGCAATCAATGTTTACTTCCATCCATCCATCCATTTTTCTACCGCTTGTCCCTTTTGGGGTGGCGGGGGGTGCTGGATCCTATATCAGCTGCACATGTGTGGAAGGCGTGGTGCACCCTGGACAAGTCGCCACCTCATCGCAGGGCCAACACAGACAACATTCACATTCACACACTAGGGCCAATTTAGTGTTTCCAATCAACCTACCCCAGGTGCATGTTTTTGGCGGTGGGAGAAAGCCGGAGTACCCGGAGGGAACCCACGCAGTCACGGGGAGAACATGCAAACTCCACACAGAAAGATCCCGAGCCCGGGATTGAACTCAGGACTACTCAGGACCTTCGTATTGTGAGGCACAGGCACTGCTGCCTTCAATGTTTACTTATATAGCCCTAAATCACGAGCGTCTCAAAGGGCTGCACAAGCCACAACGACATCCTCGGCTCAAATCCTACATCAGGGCAAGAAAAAACACTCAACCCAATGGGATAACAATGAGAAACCTTGGAGGGGACCCCCCCCCCCAAAGCCCCCGGGCAACCGGTGCAATGGACGTCAAGTGGATCTAGCATAATATTGTGAGAGTCCAGTCCATAGTGGATCTAGCATAATAGTGAGAGTCCAGTCCATAGTGGATCTAACATCATAGTGGATCTAACATAATATTGTGAGAGTCCAGTCCATAGTGGATCTAACATAATAGTGTGAGAGTCCAGTCCATAGTGGATCTAACATAATAGTGTGAGAGTCCAGTCCATAGTGGATCTAACATAATAGTGTGAGAGTCCAGTCCATTGTGGATCTAACATAATAGTGTGAGAGTCCAGTCCATAGTGGATCTAACATAATAGTGGATCTAACATAATATTGTGAGAGTCCAGTCCATAGTGGATCTAACATAATATTGTGAGAGTCCAGTCCATAGTGGATCTAACATAATAGTGTGAGAGTCCAGTCCATAGTGGATCTAACATAATATTGTGAGAGTCCAGTCCATAGTGGATCTAACATAATAGTGTGAGAGTCCAGTCCATAGTGGATCTAACATAATAGTGTGAGAGTCCAGTCCATAGTGGATCTAACATAATAGTGAGAGTCCAGTCCATAGTGGATCTAACATAATAGTGTGAGAGTCCAGTCCATAGTGGATCTAACATAATAGTGTGAGAGTCCAGTCCATAGTGGATCTAACATAATAGTGTGAGAGTCTAGTCCATAGTGGATCTAACATAATGAGAGTCCAGTCCAGTTTTCTACCGCTTGTGCCTTTTTCGTTGTCGCGGGGGGTGCTGGAGCCTATCTCAGCAATGCTGCAAAATCCCAACACGATTGCATAAGAGAAATGCTCCATTTTGACTGGTTGGTTGAGCTTTATTTTGAACATGTATACAATTTTAGCATGGCACATCACGTATTTCACATATTTTGATTTCTCTTTACAACATGTCTGAAAAGGAATGGTAGAAGTAAAGCTTATTTGAGTCTACCCCATTTCCACTCTATAGCAATTACTAACACACATGTTCACTGCCTGTTCTCAAATTGTAACACAATTTTGCATCAGTGATTTGACGTACCAAAACAGACTTTAGCCAGGCTAAAGTTGGCAAAATTAAATGATTTGACATAGATGTCCGAAAAGGAGTTGGTAGAAGCAAATCTTATTTGATTCTACCCGATATCCACTTTTTTTTGCAATTACTAACACATATGTTCACTTCCTGTTTCCAATTTCTAACGCTATTTACATCAATGATTTGACGTAGCAAAAACAGACTTTAGCCAGGCAAAAGTTGGCAAAATTCAAATGTAATTTTTCGTCTTTTTTTATGAACCACTTTGTATAGCCAGCTATATTAAAATGTTCCTGTTTCCTCTGCCAAAGTTCTTTGGTCTTCCAGCTTAAGGTCTTAAAAGAGGGTTATCAATTATGTCACGCCCTCTAGTACAGTGGTTCTCAAACTTTTTTTCACTAAGTACCACCATAAATGATAAATGGGTTATACTTGTATAGCGCTTTTCTACCTTCAAGGTACTCAAAGCGCTTTGACACTATTTCCACATTCACCCATTCACACACACATTCACACACTGATGGCGGGAGCTGCCATGCAAGGCGCTAACCAGCACCCATCAGGAGCAAGGGTGAAGTGTCTTGCCCAAGGACACAACGGACGTGACTAGGATGGTAGAAGGTGGGGATTGAACCCCAGTAACCAGCAACCCTCCGATTGCTGGCACGGCCACTCTACCAACTTCGCCACGCCGTCACCATAATGACCAACGTTAAAGTATAGTTGCGTAATAGGCCTAAGTATTCATTAAAACAAGGCAGATGTTTTATTTGACAAGTATATTTAATATTTGGCCAATTAAACATTACACACCATACACAAACATCAACAGTGATACTCTATATAATGTGTATATATTTTACATACTTCTTTGGCGTACCACTAGATGGAGCCCGCCTACCACAGTTTGAGAATCACTGCTCCGGTAGCATTGCTAACTTAAGCTCTGTGAACTTGCAGCATTTGTCTCATGCAGTTGTTTGTGGATGTTTTTGGTAATTGCAGCATTTTCCCATTGCATGTGTTTAATGGTGATCCTACGTTTTTGTTTTGGATCATTTCTGTGATTTGGAACGTTTGGACATTGCCTCCCCCTTTTCCCCTTGTCAGTCACTGTACAAAAAGTGCTACCTGCGTTTGAATTTGTAACAATCTTTGTGGCTGAACAGGTGGTCACAAACTGTAAGAACACGGTGCAGGGCTTCAAGAGGTTTCATGGCCGGGCCTTTTCGGATCCATTTGTGCAACGCCTCCAATCCAGTCTGGTGTACGATGTTGCACAAATGCCTACAGGAACGTCTGGAATCAAGGTGAGCGTACAGCGAGACGTGTTGAGTTGTACATTTGTTCTACCTGATCACTGGAAGAAGTGCCACTTGCACAATAACGCTTTTAGATAATGATTTGCTTCTCCGTGTAGTGATAAGGTGAGATAGTTAAAACTTTACAACTCCTTACACTACTACCCATGTATTTTTCTAACCATTGTTTGTAACTGTATAGCTCAATTAAGTGCATTTTCAATCAAAAATATTTATGGTTTAATATTGTCACATTAATTCTGTGACGTGACAAGGTTATTATATACTGATTAATGGCTCTGATACAGTACAATGAAAACTTTTTAAAGTTCCAATACAACCCTTCCAGAGTGCTGATCTCTGATTTGTTTAAGTTTAGAATTTTTCCCTCACATGAAAAATATGAAGTTTAAAATCTGTTTCAGGATCAAACGGTCACCAATTATGTAAATCACAAGTTTAGACCCCAGTTTTATCTGTTTGCTAGCATTTTAAAAATGTCAATGCAAGGATCTGCCAATGTGTTTACCGTGGTCCAAGTTCCTCTACACAACAGGACAACTCTCGTGCTTTTAGGAATTTGCTGCAAAAATGTTTGTCTCCAAAGTTTTGAACTGAACTAATGTCTTTGGTCTTTGGCGATGTATTTAACCACACGTTCTATGAGCGCACACTATTTTGCACGGTTTTGTTTCCACTGACCTGGCTTGTTCGCCAAACGTGAAGTGAGTGTGGACTGTCTGTTGGTTGTGTTCGTGCACATTTAGCTAACAGACTCTTCGGTGTTGATAGTCTCATTTTGTTCCAAAGATTTCAACTGAAATATTGGTGCGGTGGCGTTTGGTTTGGTGATAATTTTTTCTCCATGTTAGCTGCTACATGGTAACTAGTTGCACTGTGTAATACTAGCGGACCAGCGGCCCCGCTTCAAAGACACTTAATAATCACAAGAGAACTCACCCCCTAATTTTCATTTCTGCTTTGGCACAAACGCTCAAGCGTCAAAAAGCATCAATTCTCTTGAACATCCATCCATCCATCTTCTTCCGCTTATCCGAGGTCGGGTCGTGGGGGCAGCAACCTGAGCAGGGAAGCACAGACTTCCCTCTCCCCAGCCACTTCGTCCAGCTCTTCCCGGGGGATCCCGAGGCGTTCCCAGGCCAGCCGGGAGACATAGTCTTCCCAACGTGTCCTGGGTCTTCCCCGTGGCCTCCTACCGGTCGGACGTGCCCTTAGCACCTCCCTAGGGAGGCGTTCGGGTGGCATCCTGACTATATGCCCAAACCACCTCATCTGGCTCCTCTCGATGTGGAGGAGCAGCGGCTTTACTTTGAGCTCCCCCCGGATGACAGAGTTTCTCACCCTATCTCTAAGGGAGAGCCTCGCCACCCAGCGGAGGAAACTCCTTTCGGCCGCTTGTACCCATGATCTTGTCCTTTCGGTCATAACCCAAAGATCATGACCATAGGTGAGGATGGGAACGTAGATCGACCAGTAAATTGAGCTCTTTGCCTTCCGGCTCATCTCCTTCTTCACCACAACGAATCGATACAGCGTCCGCATTACTGAAGACGCCGCACCGATCCGCCTGTCGATCTCACTATCCACTCTTCCCTCACTCGTGAACAAGACTCCGAGGTACTTGAACTCCTCCACTTAGGGCAAGAGCTCCTCCCCAACCCAGAGATGGCACTCCACCCTTTTCCGGGCGAGAACCATGGGCTCTGACTTGGAGGTGCTGATTCTCATCCCAGTTGCTTCACACTCAGCTGCGAACCGATCCAGTGAGAGCTGAAGATCCTGGCCAGATGAAGCCATCAGGACTCTCTTCAACATGCACATGGCAATTTATCGACGCTGGAAAACTTATCGACTTAATTGTCATTTATCGTTGGTTAATTGACTTATTGAACATCAGCCAAGGCCTAGTAACTTTGGCGTAGTTCAAGGCACCACTTAAGTCCTGTCATTTTTGTCCGTTACAATGTTTTTTGTAATGTAATTTGTGTATCTAATGTGTTGCTGTAGCTTGTTTACTTCAGATGCAGCTTGTCACTTCAAAATTGTAAGAGCTCATTTACGTATGTGTAGAGGTTCTGCTGTTTTAATGTTCTGTTGGACGATCCAGTGCAAATTGCCACCCAGCAGTAACTCAAGAGAGGCAGCCTTGTCCGCATTACTTCATGTAATATTTAAATCTCCAAACACACTGCCAGGATCTCTTTTCATCAATGCACCGGTACATATTTCCGGAAAACAGATCACTACAATGCAAAGGTTGACATTTTTATAATGGAGACTTTAATTTGTCTGGACCAAGATTTGCTGTGTACTTGTACGTGCCCTTATTTATTTTAAAGGCACGGTCACACTAATGGCAGTTAATGGGCTGTCCCTAAAGGTTATGTACATGGAGGAGGAGAAGCTGTTCAGCATTGAACAAGTTACCGCCATGCTTCTCACCAAGCTGAAGGAGACTGCAGAAAGTGCACTGAAGAAGCCCGTAGCTGACTGTGTCGTCTCTGTAAGTATCACTATACAGTGTGTTTGTATTTCTTTAATACAGTTTGTGTGCACGCATAGATAGATGGATAATCATTAGGCTTATAATTGGGGAACAACGCTAAACGTTCCAAACAGGCATGCTACTAGTTAAGATAGCTTCAATCAACACCAAGAGATTTTATCTGCCATGTTGTTCTGTTTTTATTACAAGTGCAATATCTAATGAAATAATAATTGGAAAGCTTACACCCAACTTCAGTCATGGCCCATTGACACACCTATTTGGTTATTCCTCAGCACCTTTTTTCCTAGAAAATGAACTTCTCTTAAAGGGGAACTGCACTTTTTTGGGAATATTGCCTATCTTTCACAATCATTATAAAAGACATGACGACATATGGATATTTTTTTATGCATTCTAAATATTAAATGAATGCGATCAAAAGTCTGCTTAAAATGGAGCCTCCACCTCCATTGAGGTTTTACATACAAGATGTAAGTATACTGTATATGTAATGTAGTAACAAGCACATATATTATACCTTTTCATATTTACGTATTTTGATCATTTTAAGAATATGTGGCGCATTAATTAAACGCTTCACGTTTGCTTTTTTTCCTTCACTGATTTCTACTTACTGCAGACTTTATGAAAGCCAACAAACGTAATAAAACATCACCTACTGTATAGGGTCCTGCTAGGATCTTCGTACAGTATACTGCCATTTAAATGGAAAAATGTCTCATAATCCTTACAAAGAAACCGGGGGGAAGGGGGACAGACAAGCGCTTTTTGTGTCATCTTCCAGGTCCAAAACGGCTGTCAGTGTCCCAACTTTTCGTATTATATTCTCAGCCATCTATTTTTCAGGCATGATTTATGATCTACAATAAACCTACAGGGAAGCAAGGAAGCAGCAGAACACTCGATGTAAAACATAGGTACATCCGGAAGTGATCACGGCGCTGCTCGAAATAGTTCGTCTGCGTTAGCGTTTATAATAACAAAATCACTAATACTTGGTTGATATTCAAGTCACAAAATGTAAATTGAGTGTTGGTGGTGCTTTTTGAATGGTTATCGGATTTTATGTGTGGAGTAGTAGAGCTCCCGTTGGCTCCGCTGTAAGGGGACTTTTATTTACGTTTACTTGGTATTTAGAATGCATTAAAAACGTCTGTCATGTCTTTCATAATGATTGTGAACGATAGGCAAAATTCCATAAAAATTGCGGTTCCCCTTTTAGGTTGGATAAAAGGCTTTAAACTTAAAGGGCTACAATATTTCCTGTTGTCTCATTAGGTGCCCTGCTACTTCACGGACACTGAGAGAAGATCAGTGGTAGATGCTGCACAGATTGCAGGACTCAACTGCCTGAGGCTCATGAATGAGACAACTGCAGGTGTGTACGGTGTTTTTGTACTGTGACCAAGGAAGTGCGCATGTAAGAACAGGTTTCCCAAACATTATCCACCACGGCGCATGTCTGGTTAGCCTTTGCCAAATTTAAGACAGAGTTCACACTCGTTAAGTTTGGTTTGTTAAAAGCAACTCCTATGTTAGTGTTGTTTATTACGTCAAGTGTGAAGGCGGTCGTCCACCCCTCAACTTGAGACCTCTTCAGGTAGTCAAGTGAACTCCTGAGCGGTTCAGTTCACATTTAGTGCAAATGTGGCATCTACAAAGCATCACTGTATATCTAACTTTTTACAGGAGAATAGTGTACCTTTCCACTGTCTGGTTGTAACTATGTAGCAGGCTAACACCACTGCCCCCTATAGCCCAACTCTTGAATCACAGATCAGAACCATACGCAATACTGCTGTCGCTACGATGTAGGGTTGCGCGATATATATATAGACGATATAGATTATGCACACGGTAGAGATTTTAAGATCTTTATCGTGATCATGCATACAGGTACACATTCTTGCTATATCCCGCAAATTTGACAACGACAAGGGAATGAACGCGTCTCAACGCACTGTAGAATCCTAATGTCCCTCCACAGTGCAAAACCACTTCTAAATCCGTAATCCTCGCATCTATGGCGGCACATTAACGTTTCTTACAAGTATCATCCCTGGTGTGACGGCGTAAAAGGATATGCTAACTCCAAGCTAGAGCTCTTGAACATAAGCAAAGGTGGGCGGATCGATACAAATATTGAAAGTGACGATACCAAGTATTTTATTATCATTATTTGGTCGATACTACAGTAGTTGGATCCATACTTTTTATTATCAAAACATATATAGTCGTCTTTGCGGTTGTTTACTAACTCTGGAATTAAGTCCCTGCACATAGTAGGGCTTTAAGGCCAAAACCCAAATGATTTAGATCAGAGCCAGATGTAGGAAATAGTTTAAATATGTAATTGATATTGTTACACCACCATCCTGTGTTTTTGTCTTGATCATAATTGTGAGCCAAAATGTAATCATTCAATAATCTTGAACATTTTAAGTATCAGCATTGGTATGAACAATACTGCCCCAACTACTTGGTATTGGATCGACGCCCACAATTGTAGTATCGTCCAAAACTAATGTAAAGTATCAAACAACAGAAAAACAAGCACTTATATTTGAACAGAAATGTAGATAGAACCATGCTACAACAGAAAGTAACCATGTTAACAATAAATGAACAGGTAGATTGATAATATTTTTGTGAAAATAATACAACTGGAAATGACACAATATAGAACCTTTATTTAACCAGATAAGAAAAATATGTTACGTCAATAGCCAAACTAGGAGCCTTTGTAACCCGTTTTGAAATGCATTACTCTCTTTTGTATGCCAAATAATATATTGTGATATACTGTATATCGTTTTCGCAGGAGGCGGTGTGGATTTTAGGCCAAATGGTGCATCCCTTACCCTGAATTGATTTACCTGGACCCCGACTTAAACAAGTTCAAAAACTTATTCGGGTGTTACCATTTAGTGGTCAATTGTACAAAATGTACTATACTGTGCAATCTACTAATAAAAGTTTCAATCAATCAATCAAACCTTCTACAATGTCATATGAAAACGCAAGAATCCAAATAAAATATGCACAAATTGAGGAAAATCATGTCCACAAACCCGCTGCAGGTTCACAAATCCTATATCACCCATTCTCCATAAGTCTCTGGGCAAGGTCACAAGTAAGCGTGCAAGCAATAGTTAGTTTCAGTTTTGGCTATGTCAAAACCCCAACTAGGGATGGGAATCTTACAACAAACACATGATTTGATTCTGATTCTTTGGATGATGATTTGAGACAGAATTGATTCTTGATTCAAACCGATTTTCACAATATATTATTTGGTATAAAATAAAAAGATAAGACCTTTTCAATACATGTTACAAAAGGTCCTCTTAGCTGCTGACATACTGTACGTGCAGCGAGTAAACCAAAAAACCTGACCTAACCATGGCCTAAAGCATCTTGTAAAAAAATTAATTCTTAAGTAAAAAAAACAATCACAGTTCAGATGTGAATCGATTTTTTTTTTTTTTTAGCACCTCTAATGTCAACATTTAGTCTACCAGTCCGGGAGGCAATTATTGAGGTCCAATATAGTAGGCAAGTGTGCTGAACTCCATAGTTTTAAGGGTCGGAACCTAAATGGGTACTTGGTTCAGCCAATTAAAAAAAAGTAAACACTATAAGCTATTTTATTGCTCATCAAGCAGGCAGATCATTTTGTTGCAATACATTTTATGTTGCAATAAATATGGTTGACCTTCGAGCAGCAAATCTGGGAACTTTGGTTTTCGCCTAAATTAGGAAAAAAGCAATATTTCTATACTAAGCAAAGGCAACACAGATACTTACACTTCATACAAGCACACACAAACATGTTGTGTGTTCTGTATCCATACTCTACTTATTTTATTTTCATCGCATGTGCTGTACTCCTTTTATTTCTGAGAACATCAATGACCTCCTTTGTTAAGGAATTCTCTTGATGCTTGCTGTTGCTAGGATACCAACACTTGTCTTCTCAACCTTCCATACTACTTATCAATTACAAGACTTATTAAAAGCAACTGCGACAAAGGGGTCAACATGCACTCTCTCTTATATGAAATAGTGACTGATTTTGACCTGCCAGCTCAAAAGATTGTCAAAAGTTAAATGCTGCATTTTGTACACAAACGAGATATTACAAGCAAAGAGGCGAGCGAGACTGTTGGAACTCAGCCACCCTGGATTTCATTAGTCACACCCATGCTTTTCTTGCCATAGCATGTTTTCTACCAATGCACAAGAGATTAAACTGGTGTTTGCCCGTTTCTGTTATTATATGTAATAACTGTCCTCTGCAGTGGCGTTGGCGTATGGCATCTATAAGCAGGATCTACCTGCTCCCGAGGAGAAGGCCAGGATTGTGGTGTTTGTGGACCTGGGCCATTCTGGATACCAGACATCAGTGTGTGCTTTCAACAAGGGCAAACTCAAGGTTGGGAATGGTCAAGAGACATTTGGTGTTTCTTTATTCAAGTTGTGAAACCCTGTATTTCAACTATTTGTTCGCTTCTCCTTCCATGTCTCTCTTCCAGGTTCTTGCCACAGCCTGTGATGCTGAGTTGGGAGGCAAGGACTTTGATGAGGTAATAGTCCGCTATTTCTGTGAGGAATTTGGCAATAAGTACAAGCTGGATGTGAGGTCCAAGCCCCGGGCTCTGGTTAGGCTTTACCAAGAGTGTGAGAAACTGAAAAAGCTCATGAGTGCCAACTCCTCCGACCTGCCGCTTAACATTGAGTGCTTCATGAATGACATCGACGTAACAGGAAAGCTCAACAGGTCAGCAAACAGTAAATTTGGTTGGACTTCATTAGGTCAGTTTTACCCCACATAGGAGGTATTTTTCTGATGTCGCCTCCTTTCTTTCACAAGGGGTCGCTTTGAAGAGATGAGCGCAGACATTTTGGCCCGAGTGGAACCTCCGTTGCAGAGGCTTCTGGAACAATCCAGTAAGCATCACACTTTGCGTTCATGCTGTTTGTTCATGACACCAGTTAATTGCAATCATTCAATCTTTTAATGTGTCCCCTTTAGAACTAAAAAAGGAAGACATATATGCGGTAGAGATTGTGGGTGGGGCTTCCAGGATCCCGTCCGTCAAAGAGCGACTCAGCAAATTCTTTGGGAAGGAATTAAGCACCACGCTGAATGCTGACGAAGCAGTGGCCAGAGGATGTGCTTTGCAGGTATGTCACACTTCCTTCCCGTCGTCTGCTGCCGTATTATTGTGTTGCAGCTTTTGGCACAGCAAAAGTGAGCGTCTGTTGACTGTAATAATGTGAAAGTGTTGCGTTTGTCTGCATCGCAACAGTGTGCAATCCTGTCACCTGCCTTCAAAGTGCGTGAATTCTCCATCACAGACGTGGTTCCGTATCCCATCTCTTTGAAGTGGCATTCTGCTGCCGAGGAAGGTGTAAGGTAAAACAAACAATGACCGCTTCCATCTTCTTAATGATCTCTACTGCTTGGTATGATAGATTTCACTCACTCTCTTTTGTGTTCTAGTGATTGTGAGGTGTTTCCCATGAACCATGTGGCACCTTTTTCCAAAGCGTTGACGTTCTACCGCAAGGAGCCTTTCTCTTTGGAGGCCTACTACAGCAGTCCTAATACGCTGCCCTACCCTGATCCCACCATCGGTAAGTAACTACAGTAGGGCTGCAACCAACATCAATTTTCATAGTCAACTAGTCGAGTATCTTATAGATTAGTTAACCTATTCAGTCGCTGTAATTTAGCCATCTGCTTTTAATTTCATCTACACCTAAACAGTGCCCGCTCATTAGGCTGCTACAAAAATAAAACTGACTACTAAACTTTTGTAAATTTAGAATAAGTTTTTCATGTAAACAAAGACGGTAAAAATAGCAGCAATAACACCAAGGCTGTAGAGCTTCTTCAAATAGAAAAGTTGCCTTTTTCTAATGTTAAAGGCTGCACACATGTACAGTATATTATTAACGCCTGGCATTTTTAGCTATTTTTAATACTCATTGTATAACTAATTAATTATTGGCCTATTAGCTATTTAATAGATTGTGTATTTATTCTTTTATGGGTGTACCCCGCCTTCCGCCCGGATGCAGCAGGACAAGCGGTAAAAAATGGATGGATGGATGGATGATGTTTGCGCTGAGTTGCTATTTGTGTGTCTGCTGCTTCACACCTGAAGTTTCTAACTTTATATAAATAAATATAAATAGGGTTCGAGGTTTGAATCCAGGTTCTGCCATCCGAATCAGGGCCATTGTGTCCCTTGGCAAGACACTTCACCCACCTTTCTCCCAGTGCCGTTCACACTGGTGTATGAATGTGAAGTAATATTTAGTGGTGGTCACAGGGGCAGTTGGTGCGACTTGGCAGCAATACTTCCGGCACTCTACCACAGGGCAGCTGGCGCTACAAATGTAACTTACCACCATCTGTGTGAATGTGGAGTGAATGAGTGATGGGTTCGCAGTTCTCTGTGAAACGCTTTGTGTGTCAAGAAAAGCACTATATAAATCTAATCTATTATTATTAAATAAAGTACTTGAATTGATATTGACAAAGTTTAGCTGGTGGAAATTGACAAACAATTGTTCAAAACTATTTTTCACACAACTCTGTCTTTGTTGTTAGTGAGCTAGGTAAAAAGCTCATTATTTTACCGAGTAGAGATTGCGTCCTCCATAATACCCGGAATGCTACTGCAACGCAGAGCAAGGTCTACTTTTCAGACTGAGCAAGTTATTCATGTCTTTGACCTGTTTAGGGTGAAATGTTCCCATACTCTCCATGTATACATTCGCAGGGCATATTTTCCTCTGCCTGTCACTGCCGGTCACTGTTTGCGCTGACTAACGAATGTTCGTTTCCGAAGGGATGGATTGACGATTTTTGTTGACAAATGTTATTGACGATTTTTGACGTATCATTGCATCCCTAAACTATAGAACAAGCTGTAGGATCAAACATGATCTATTTTCAGCAGAGTAGCATTTTTTAGGAGGTTGTGGAAATGGATGCACTCTGTTCCAAAGTTCATAAAACTTTTATCTGTGCAGTTGGTCCCTTGGTTACAAACACATTCTGTTCCTTGACCGTGACATGTCAAGTTTTAGTGTAAGTTAGATCTTATACCTTAATTAATTTTTAAGTAACTCAAGCTGTAGGTTACACAGAACATAGGAAATACTGTAATAAGTGATCTCAATCCTCTGCGATGAGATGGCGACTTGTCCAGGGTGTACCGCGCCTTCCGCCCGATTGCAGCTGAGATAGGCTCCAGCACCCCCCCGCAACCCCAAAAGGAATAAGCGGTAGAAAATGGATGGGTGATCTCAATCCTCACGAGGGCTGAGACCTTCAGTTACTCGTGCTTATTCTACACTTTATTATTTGGTTGTCTTGCAGGTGTTTCCTAACCTGACTCTCGCCAGATCCTTGTAGTATGCTGAGCTCCACACAAGGATCTGGGATCGAGGGCAATGCAAACTCCTTCCAGATAGCAAAAAATAATGAACCAATCAGGATCGCCGGGCGGGATTTCATAGATGTGACGTAGCGCCGAAGCGACTGTTTGATTCAAACAACAATGGCAGCATGCAGCAAGGAGTCATGTGCTGACATTGATTGTGCTGTTCCCAATGAAGCCTTTTATTTGCATATTTTCTTTGCACAAACGACATCGATCGTCTACTGACATTGCTGCGTTGTTTCAGTAAAAGTTCTCTAACTTTTCGCTCTGTCGTTATCCAATATGTCTGCTGTTCTGTTTTGGATTTCCCAGCGTCGCTCTCATCGTCACGGGTTGATTTCGAGGTGAGTGGTTGAAGTAGCACGTTATTCAAGATAACGGACAAGTGGTTTATCCAATCACATACAATGATTTTTTTTACAAAGCCCCGCCTTCTAAAATACATCTCCTATTGAGAAGTCCTAGATCCTTGTGTGGAGCTCAGCGAACTACAAGGATCTGGCGAGAGTCAGGTTAGGCGTTTCCACCTTCTTAATAATATTATCCCAGGCTGTAAGGATAATATCCTCTTTTCCCAGATCCTTATGTAACATCATGTAACAATCGGTGACCCCTCTAGCATTCATGAGCATTGCTAATCTTTATTTTTAAACAGTCAAGCAATTGGGAAATAAATGCGCGGGTAATAGTGGTGAGCAATTTTCCTCTAGAAACCTTTTATGTTCATTTGCACTTGTCTGGTGATGACTTGTTTCTCTTGGCGCACTGTCGCTTGGGAGACAACGTGTAAAAAGTCAACTAAAAAGCCACTGCATTTTTAATCTGTGTAGCTGTGGAACTGGAAGATGCATGCAGTTGCCTCATGCAGTAACTAGTGTTCGACTTAAGAGGTTTCTCTGTGCAAATGTTCTTTGCAAAACATTGTGATGACACATCTGCAAATATTAACACTATTTTTCAAACCCTGTGTTCTTTTGTTGAACAGCTCCATTTAAGGCATGGTTAATAGGATTTGTATGAAGGGCAACTGCACTTTTACATTTTTTTATTTTGTCTATCATTCACAATCCTTATGTGAGACAAGCGCGCATATAGTTTTCTTTTATATGTATGTGTGTGTGTGTGTGTGTGTGTATATATATATATATATATATATATATATATATATATATATATATATATATATATATATATATATATATATATATATATGTCGCTCCGGAGTATAAGTCGCACCGGCCGAAAATGCATAGTAAAGAAGGAAAAAAACATATAAGTCTCACTGGAGTATAAGTCACATTTTTGGGGGAAATTTATTTGATAAAAGCCAACACCAAGAATAGACATTTGAAAGGCAATTTAAAATAAAGAATAGTGAACAACAGGCTGAATAAGTGTACGTTATATGAGGCATAAATAACCAACTGAGAACGTGCCTGGTATGTTAACGTAACATATTATGGTAAGAGTCATTCAAATAACTATAACATATAGAACATGCTATACGTTAACCAAACAATCTGTCACTCCTAATCGCTAAATCCCATGAAATCCTATACATCTAGTCTCTTACGTGAATGAGCTAAATAATATTATTTGATATTTTACGGTAATGTGTTAATAATTTCACACATAAGTCGCTCCTGAGTATAAGTCGCACCCCCGGCCAAACTATGAAAAAAACTGCGACTTATAGTCCGAAAAATACGGTAAATGTCAGCTAACAACGGAGGTAATGGTAGTCACTCTATTCCGCCTATAAAGCTCTCTATAAATAATAACACACCTCCATTGTTTAATATACACACTGTAAGTATATATGTAATGTAGTAACAGGCACATTCATAATACCAAGTAGTATTTTGCTCATTTTAAGAATGTGGCGGCACATACATTTTATAGATATTTCAACATTTGCCTTTTCCTTCAACACTACTACACATGCAGACTTGATGAGAGACAACAAACATAATAAATCAACAATCCCTTACTGTAAAATGTCTGCTCCTACTGGGATGCCTACTAGGGGTGTGGGAAAAAATCGATTCGAATTCGAATCGCGATTCTCACGTTGTGCGATTCAGAATCGATTCTCATTTTTAAAAAATCGATTTTTTATTTATTTATTATTTTTTTAATAATTTTTTTTTTTTTTTTTAATTAATCAATCCAACAAAACAATACACAGCAATACCATAACAATGCAATCCAATTCCAAAACCAAACCCGACCAAGCAACACTCAGAACTGCAATAAACAGAGCAATTGAGAGGAGACACAAACACGACACAGAGCAAACCAAAAGTAGTTAAACAAAAATGAATATTATCAACAACAGTATCAATATTAGTTACAATTTCAACATAGCAGTGATTAAAAATCCCTCATTGACATTATCATTAGACATTTAGTTTATGAGATGCGATGCAAGTGTAAGCCACTGTGACTTTGATTGATTGATTGATTGAGACTTTTATTAGTAGGTTGCACAGTGAAGTACATATTCCGTACAATTGACCACTAAATGGTAACACCCGAATAAGTTTTTCAACTTGTTTAAGTCGGGGTCCACTTAAATTGATTCATGATACAGATATATACTATCATATATACTATCATCATAATACAGTCATCACACAAGATAATCACATTGAATTATTTACATTATTTACAATCAGGAGTGTGGAGGGGGGGTGGGGTGGGGGGGGGGGGGATATGGACATCAAGTAGTGGACATAGAGAGAGAGAGAGAGAGAGAGAGAGAGAGATCAGAAGGCATAAGAAAAAGAATCTGCATTTGATTGTTTACATTTGATTATTAGCAATCCGGGGAGGGTGTTAGTTTAGGGTTGTAGCTGCCTGGAGGTGAACTTTTATAGCGGTTTTGAAGGAGGATAGAGATGCCCTTTCTTTTATACCTGTTGGGAGCGCATTCCACATTGATGTGGCATAGAAAGAGAATGAGTTAAGACCTTTGTTAGTGACACTATTGTTCAGTTTTTGTATTTATTTTTTTAATTAATGTTTGTAATTATAATATCAATGAGGGGTTTTTAATCACTGCTATGTTGAAATTGTTACTAATATTGATGCTGTTGTTGATAATATTCATTTTTGTCTCACTACTTTTAGATTGTTCCGTGTCATGTTTGTGTCTCCTCTCAATTGCTCTGTTTATTGCTATTCTGAATGTTGCTGGGTCGGGTTTTGTTTTGAAATTGTATTGCATTATTATGGTATTGTTGTGTATTGTTTTCATATAAAAAAAATAAATAAAAATAAAAACAATTTTTAAAATTAAAAAAAAAAAAAAAATCGTTTTTGAATCGAGAATCGTGTTGAATTGAAAAATATCGATTCTGAATCTAATCGTGACCCCAAGAATCGATTTTGAATCGAATCGTGGGACACCCAAACATTCCCAGCCCTAATGCCTACATACATTCCCGTTCAGATGAAAAATTACAATATTTTCCATATAGACTGCATGTACATAAGCCGCAAATTTTAAGGGAAAACATATTTTATATACTATAGGCCGCAGATATATACGTTGCAAAATTAGTATTTGCACAGAAAGATTGTGTAAATGTTTATTTACATACTTTTTAATTGTTTCCATACCATGCCTGTAAAAGAGACGATCAAACAAAACAGTAGTCATTGTCAAGGACCCAATGGCTGCGGAAGCTAGCTTTCCAATCAGCTAAACAGACTCAATAAGTCCACAGTGACGTCTTGGTGAATTTACTGAGGAATTTGAGGAACTAAAATACAAAAAGAATGCCCTTGTTGGTTAATGATACTAACACAGACACTCATAAAGGTGTTAGCGTATTAGATCATTCTAATGATGCTAGCGTATGATGGCACATACAAATATGCATGAAAACACTTGTTCAGACATCGCACATGGGACTGTTCAGTAAGCATAACAATTTTAGATGTACTGTAAAACTTACAAACGTTGCTTGGAGTTTAAATGAAGAATCCATACGAGTAGAAACGGTATGGACGGTAAGAAAACTAAACGGTACTCTACTTTCAGTTGAAAGCAATACATGGAAGGACACTGCAGCACCTGCACTGAGGGAACTCGTCCAAAAGATAGTACACCTGAGTGTATTTTAAAAAAAAAAAACCTAATATTATTATGGCTGTCAGCGAAGAACAATCCATGAATTAGCCGCATCGTTTTAGAAGCCTGGTTCAAAGTGTAGGAAAAAAGTAGCGGCTTATTGTCTGTAACTTACGGTAATCATAGTCCATTGCGAAGGGTTAAAAAAAGGTGGGTGCAAAAGAGTCTGCTTTTTGGTTTTTTTTGGGCCATCTCCAGGGCTAAGTTGGATGTCAAAGTTGACCAACTTCTCGGTTTATGGCAACAATCTTTCACTATCCATTTGAGAGGCACGAAATATAATCGAGAACTTACTTCCACCAACAGGCGATACATCTGCTCAGTGCCTGATGATGTCAATATGGCAGCATAAGCTAGTTACCTCTCTGTGATCAATGCGCCGCTAAAAGTTGTTTCTTAGCGTTGGAGCTTATAACCATATTGCTCTAACTTGCTAAATATTCATGTCACGAAATGCGAATGGGTGTATTGATGCTTTTTGGATACTTTTTTTGGTGGAATTTATAGGCACAAATTAATAGAGGAGCTCCCATTTACTCCATTGTTAGCTGACTTTTATTTACGAGTTGAAATGCATTGTCTCATACAGATTTTCAGTGATGGACAAAATGATTTTAAAAAATGTACAGTTCTTCTAACACTGGTCACATGTAGGTGGAACAGCGTCGGTCTCAACAACAGAGACATGGTTTATTTTTGCCAGGATGAATGCTTGTGTGCGTGCACGCGTTCTTTTTGTATAGGGTGCAAGACCGTGTACAGGGATGATCTTAACAGGGATGGGAGACGGCTGGCGTAAAAACCACCATGGTGGGGACTTGTTTTGGAGACGGCAAGCCTCGTAAAGACTACTGACCCTGAGCACAGTACACACTGAACCACAACATCCAAATAATTTCTTAAATATTAGTGCAGATTGACTAATGTACTGTATGACCGCTTTGATCAGTGTCAGAGCTTGGTCCGCATTGCCGGCAGTAAGTCGGACCCATTTCCAGTGAGGGTTGGACTCCGCCAAGGCTGCCCTTGGTCACAGATTCTGTTCATAACTTTTATGGATATAATTTTTAGGCGCAGTCAGGGCGTTGAGGGTATCTGGTTTGGTGGCTGCAGGATTAGGTCTCTGCTTTTTGCAGATGATGTGGTCCTGATGGCTTCATCTGGCCAGGATCTTCAGTTCTCACTGGATCGGTTCGCAGCCAGGTGTGAAGCGACTGGGATGGGAATCAGCACCTCCGAGTCCGAGTCCATGGTTCTCGCCCGGAAAAGGGTGGAGTGCCATCTCCGGGTTAGGGAGAAGATCTTGCCCCAAGTGGAGGAGTTCAAGTACCTCGGAGTCTTGTTCACGAGTGAGTGAAGAGTGGATTGTGAGGTTGACAGGTGGATCGGTGCGGCGTCTTCAGTAATGCGGACGCTGTATCGATCCGTTGCGGTGGAGAAGGAGCTGAGCCGGAAGGCAAAGCTCTCAATTTACCAGTCGATCTACGTTCCCATCCTCACCTATGGTCATGAGCTTTGGGTTATGACCGAAAGGACAAGATCATGGGTACAAGCGGCCGAAATGAGCTTCCTCCGCCGGGTGGCGGGGCTCTCCCTTAGAGATAGGGTGAGAAGCTCTGTCATCCGGGAGGAGCTCAGAGTAAAGCCGCTGCTCCTCGACAATTGAGGTGGTTCGGGCATCTGGTCAGGATGCCACCCGAACGCCTCCCTAGGTAGGTGTTTCGGGCACGTCCGACCAGTAGTAGGCCACGGGGAAGACCCAGGACACGTTGGGAAGACTATGTCTCCCGGCTGGCCTGGGAACGCTTCGGGATCACCCGGGGGAGCTGGACGAAGTGGCTGGGGAGAGGGAAGTCTGGGCTTCCCTGCTTAGGCTGCTGCCCCCGCGACCCGACCTCGGATAAGCGAAGAAGAAGAAGATGGATGGATGAATAATAGAAAAAAAGTAAACCGCTGCGTAGATCTTGTAAGGGAGATGGCTGGCATAAAAAATCGCCACGGTTGGGACTTGTTTTGGAGACAGCAAGCCTCGTAAAGACCACTGACCCTGAGCACAGTACACACTGAACCACAACATCCAAATCCCTTCTTAAATATTAGTGCAGATTGATTTATGTACTGTATGACCGCTATGATTGAATAATAGAAAAACTGTAAACTGCTGCAAAAATCTTGTCAGGATGTAAATTCAACCCAATACGCCTTGAAGATTATTAAACAAACTGATCATACTTAAAGGGGCTGTTTGCAACATTTACACAGAAGCCTAGAGGGCGCTAACTTCCCAGTGTATTTTAAGCATTAATATCCCGCCCTCTTACGTTTTCTAGGATGTAACTACGTACATTTGTAACACATGCACGTGAATTATCTTTCGGTGTTGTTGATAGCGATTTAGATAGTTAGCGTTAGCTGTCATTGAATTGATATATTCTATCATAACATTATTGCAAATTGTTCGCAGACTTCTTTTGTATGTGTGCACAGGCTCCCTTTGTGTTTGTGTTGATGGGACAGGGTGAGCGACAGCCGTAAACACCCATTGTTTTGGTTTGGGCCAGAAAAATGATTACATAAACTTAGTAATTGTGAAAAAAATAGACCATTTTAAAACAAATGAGTTTTGTTGAACTACCAATGTTGATATTTTTTGCTTTGAAAAATGTATCGGAGTATGTTGCAAACAGCCCCTTTAAGAGTAATTGATAATATAGACAGTTAATGATTCTTGTTCAGTTACACATTAAAAGACCGTAATCATATGTCTGAGTACAGTATACTCACGGTGTCTTATTTGACTGGGCAGGGTCAAAGATCAGTGCAGAGTAGCTGCAGAGTGTATGTTTAAACACAATGTTTATCTAAAATACGTATCACAGGGTGTCAAATAATACAGATTAAGGAAATATGTTCTTATCCAAATATGAATTTAAGTGAAATTATTTGAAATGTTCTATTATAACACCACGATCAACTGTCCTTTGTGCGTTCTTCATTCTTTGCCTATTATCGTACCAACAGGCCAGTTCTCCATCCAAAAAGTGGTCCCGCAGGCGTCTGGCGAGAGCTCCAAAGTAAAAGTTAAGGTGCGAGTGAACATCCACGGAATCTTTAGTGTGTCTGGCGCTTCTCTGGTGGAGGTGCTCAAAGCTGACGAGACTGAGGAACCAATGGAGACGGAGCAAATCAATGACAAAGATGGAGAGGTATAAACATTTTTTTTTTTGCATTAAAGATGGTTCTTCCGAACACAAACTATGTGAGTGCAGGAGTGACAAAAAACCTGTCTCGGTAGAACAAGATGCAGACTGACCAGGAGGAGCAGCAGGATGAGGGGGATGGTCAAAAAGAACAAGAGGAGAAGACCCCTCGAGAGAATGAGGAGATGGAGGTAAACTGCGCTCTTGCATAGAACATAATGTTACTAGTTTAAATAATTAATGAAGATGGTATATGCACAATGTCAGAAGGTAATGTATTGTTTTAAATAACACCCAATTGTCCTTGTTATAAATATACTTGCAGTGAACTTTGAGGAAGCTCTTTATAGACTTAAATCAGGGTGTCCAAAGTTTCGGTTTTGGCCTGCAGCTCATTTTAATACAGCCATTTGGCATACTGTTAAAAAAATACAAATAAAAAAAGATTCCCCCCATTAAACATGTTGCACACAAACAAAAAGATAAGGCGGGAGCAGGCATGCTAATAGCTGAGGTAATAATAATAATAATTCATTAAATTTATATAGCGCTTTTCTAGGCACTCAAAGCGCTTCACAGAGAAGTGAGAACCCATCATTCATTTTTACAACTCATTCATTCACCGGTGTGAGCGGCACCGGGGGCAAGGGTGAAGTGTCCTGCCCAAGGACACAACGGCAGCGATTTTTTTTTTTGGATGGTAAGAGGCGGGGAGCGAACCTGCAACCCTCAGGTTTCTGGGACGGTCGCTCTACCCACTATGCCATACCGCCCCAGGTAGCCACTAAACTAGCTTGAGCAGCACAATAAATAAGTGCTTAGTAAAGTTTAACGTGTCGGAGGAAGCGCATTATAGCAGAATGTAAGCAGATATTAACAGGAAATCAATAGGTAGATTAATAAGAGTCTATAGCAGACCTGGGCATTCTGCGGCCTGCGGGCCACATCCGGCCCTTTGTGCGTCCCTGTCCGTCCCGCGTGAGGCCAATCATAAATTAGAAAATACATTTTAAAAAGTATCTGTCGAGTGTGCAATACAACGGTGCTGCTTTTGTTTTGAAAAGCGTTATTTGTATTACTTCCGTGTGGACGTATGCGCGTGCGTGATTGTGAGTGAATGTGAACAGCTGCAATCACAAATTACAAAATAAAGTTGAAAAAACATCTATGTCGTTCGTGCAATACAACTGTGCTGCTTTTATTTTAAAAAGTGTTATTTATGGGCGTATGTCCGTGTGTAACCTGTGAGTGAAGGTGCACAGCGACAAGTGATGCACGGTTTACACCCAAGACGCTAAAAAGAGAAAAGTCGATGACGAATGCCGTGTTTTCAACAAGACATGGACTGCCAAGCAACGTTCCCTCTAAGGTGCGCGCTTGCGCAATTGCGCACTGCTCAAGCGTCCTCTGCGCACAGCAAATACTGTATATGTTTTTGTGCGAGGGCTGCACGAATTTGAGAAAAAAAACTAATTGCAATTTTCCTCTCCAAGATTGCAATTCAATTTGCAGTTTTTATATTTTAAACATAAAAATGCATAAAACTGCGAAATTAATAAATGAAGGCAGAAATGTTACTTTTACACTGTTAATCAACATATTCTTGTCAAGGTGCCACACATTGGAACAATATCCAATAATTAAATACTTGGCTGAGAGCTTTTGACTACACCATGCTCTTTAACTAATAAATACATAATTGTTAACAACCATACAGTGTTTATAATGTAATGTAATCAACGCAAGTAACCATTTAAAAGGATATAAACTTTTATTTCTCATTACTGAAGAATTGTTTACTATTGTACTGTAATTGGAAGGTAAATATTTTTTCCTAAATAAACAAAAATAAATGGATTCATTTCTGTAAACAAAAACTTAACCTAAATAGATACTGAACACCTTAAAGTGCAATCTTTTTTCCCTCGTTGGAAAAATTTGGTCGGACGTTTTCCTTTCTATCATCACGTGATCGCAGCATTTTTGCTCGTTCGTCCGTGTCGATGGGCTCATATTGCCCATCCAATTTAAAGCTAAAATATTCCCACAACGATACATTTGGCGTTGAAATCTTATTTTTATCCTCCTAATGTGTGTTTCTTTTCGGCACTTCTCACAGGCTCTCTCTTTGTACTGTTGAGTGTGCCGGCAGAGGCACAATGAGTGAAAAGAGTGGTCACTCTGTTCAGTTAGTTCCACTGTTTAAAAAAACACTCAGGTGCTAAGATGCACAAAGTAAGACGTCTTTCTTCCTGTTTGAAGCGAGAGACAAACAAACGCGAGGCTCAACAATTGTGAGTGCTGAACATAACATGTCGGTCACTCAAATGTTGGTGATTGCAAAAAAAACAAAAAAACTCAGCCTCTTGCTGTTATTTCCCGCACTAAATAAAACCTTGATGTTGATGCGATTTTGACTAATCGTGCAGCCCTATTTTGTGCCTTTTTTGAAGAGAATGTTTCCTATAAATGTTTACAATGCCCAAAACCAGATTTGTGATGTTTTCATTTTTTATTGTTAGATTTGAATATAGCCTTACCTATTTTTTATTTTTAGACTTCCACAGAGGAGGGCAAAAGCGGGAAGAAGACTGACCAGCCACCACAAGCCAAAAAGCCCAAAGTCAAAACAAAAGTCCTGGAGCTTCCCATTGAAAACAGTCCACAGTGGCAGCTGGCAGATGACATGCTCAATCTATTTGTTGAAAATGAGGTACTGACAATTCTCCGGGCTTTACACATGATCAAAACTGTCCACTTATCACTTTGTCATGACATTATCTTCATCCCTCCACAGGGTAAGATGATCATGCAGGACAAGCTGGAGAAGGAGAGGAACGACGCCAAGAATTACGTCGAAGAGTACGTGTATGAGATGAGGGACAAACTGCACGGCGTGCTGGAAAAATTTGTTGGAGAAGCTGTGAGTTAACACGTCGGACCAACGTTAGGGAAGCAAATATGAGGCTTGGCGTTACTAATGTGATGATACGTTTGGTTTTTCAGGAAAGAGATGCTTTGTCATTAAAACTGGAGGATACAGAGAACTGGCTGTATGAAGATGGAGAGGATCAACCCAAGCAGGTGTACATCGACAGGCTGGCAGAATTGAAGGTAATTACACTTTAAATAAATACTATAGTGCGTTCACTATTTCCTTTAATAACAACAGCTACTTCTAATCATAACAGACTTCATGATAGCCAACCACGACTACTGTATTTTTCGTACCATAAGGCACACAAATTATAAGACTCAATGCCGATAAGCGGGTCTATTCAGGTTTATATTCATACATAAGGCGCACCGGATTATAAGGCGCATTAAAGGGGTCTTATGTTTTTTTTTCTACATTTAAAACACTTCCTGGTGGTCCACATCCCATAGATTGTTTTACAGACCATCTTCAAGCCGCTTTCTGACCGTCTTTTCAGGATGCACCGCTTTGTAAGCGGTCTTATTTAAGTGGCTTCATTTTGACAGCGTTTTCCCCCATCTTTGTTGTACCCATTGTGTTTAGCTCTTCCATAGCAAGTCTACTGACAGACACAAGGTAGAACTGTACGCTACTTTATATTAAAAATGGAAACAGCGGAGGATGAATGCCCAACAACAAGAGGATAGAGAAAAAGGAGTTCATTGACTACGGCGTCGACTCGGACTACAATGGTGGACCTGCGCGCATTTTCGGGACTTATTAGGATCCTAAATACACATCAGCAGGTACCAATAGGTTAGAAAAGTCGGTTTTGCATTAATTGCGAAACAAAATGCCAGATATGTTTCCTAATAGGTGCCCTTATACACACATCATAATCATCATCATCATCGGCGGTCACTCGAAGCGAGTGTGACGATCCTGCTGGTAGGGGTGTATCCCTTTATGGAGGATGCCTGTGCGTGACTTTCCTTAACGTGGGGAGGATGTAGAGGATGCCTGTGCGTGACTTTCCTTAACGTGGGGAGGATGTAGAGGATGCCTGTGCGTGACTTTCCTTAACGTGGGGAGACTGGTGCACACACAGTCACCACACAATCCTTGACAGATCCGGGTTAGGGTCCAGTGACATGGAGTCCAAAACGACTGGGGACCCTTTTCTGCTGCAGCCTTCATCTGCCATCCCAGCCGTTGTGACGCTCCATAGGGTTAGCAATCATCCTCCGCCTGTTCCACCGTTGAGGTCTTGGGTTGTTATTTCCCCATAACTGGGCCCACATGGATGTGGGGGCGCCTTCTTCCACTATCGCAGCCTTTGTGGTGGTTCTTACATCTACCGCCTTCCGCCTGCTCCGCCGTTGAGGTCTTCACCGTATCCCTGGCTAGGGGGCAGTTGGATACTAGGCCTTTGCCAAGGGCCACCTGGGGTAACGGTAGTAAAGGGGTTAACCTCCTAGTGCCCCAAGACCCCTTAGAGGAGCCTCCACTGCCGGATGCACTTTAACGTCATGCCCAAGACATTACATCATAATAATACATGTATGTTGAAGCATAGTACGCCTGACTATGGTAGCTGTAATGCGCTGGCAATCCCTTAAGCGGTGCGGCTTTGTAGCTTACCAAAGTCATACATTTTGACAGATTTTTGAGCGCCGTGTGTAATGTTCTACATTCGTAATGAAACATCAAAGCTTTGGGCTTGCATTGCAGCGTCATTTATTGAACAGGCATCAACTTGCAATCCACATGTATCTCTTATGTGCGATGTGTGCTTTGAGGTCGATAAGCACAGCCAGAAGAAATAAGCCGTACATTAGGCGCACCAGGTCATAACGCACTGTTTGAGAAAATGAAAACATTTTAAGTGTGCCATATAGTCCGAAAAATATGGTACTTTGGGACAAATGATGATCCACAACCTTATATTTTTTTGCCTCAATATACGGGGGATAAGCTGCAAGTTTTACGAGATTCTGTGTGCTAAACAGATATAGCTTTAGTGAAATACTTAGCATCATGCGGCACTATTGCTAAGTGCTAAACAAACTACAAAGATAATAAAAAAAACACTTCCTGTACAATGTCTTCTCTCACTGGAATGCCGACTGATAGGATGTTCATATCTTCCCGTTTAGAGGAGTAATTAATCATAATCAACATTTTTTAAAATAGAGTGACCGCAAACAAGCATCTTTTTGTCTTCCTTACCATCTCCGAGTCTTAAGTTAAATGTCAAAGTTTACCAACCTTCTGCTATACAGGTAAGAAGCATGATTTATAATCTAGAATTAACATTTACCAACTCAGCGGCAATGCAGTGGCTCATCGGGTTAGTATGTCAGTAGCAGCATAAGCTAGTTACCGCTCTGTGATCACAATGCCGCCAAAATTAGTTCTCTGCGTTAGCGTTTTTAACGACAATATGGCTAAAACTGGGTTAATGTTCAGGTCACAATGGAGTATTATCGTTTTTTAGAGGGTTTTATAGGCGCAATATATGACTCCAATTGCCGTATATTTAGGGCCCGAACAGCAAAGGGCCCTGTGTGCATTGTATTTCTCGATCGCATTTTTGAGGCCCTTAAAATGCACGAAAACGCATCGATTATTTGCAAGTGCGTTCAGTCTGTTTTTTTATTTTGTAACTATTGAATGCAACATTTTAAAATTGACTCTCAGGCACTCCCTTGAAAATAAAAACAAATTCAATGCCACCAGATTCTTGTATCGTCACGAAAATCACAGAAATCTCATTGCAGGGTGCATATAAAAGTCTCAAGAACTTTAAAACAAACAGGAAGTCAGCCATCTTGGTTTCCATGAGCCATTTCTATACAAAAAATAGGGATTGTACTTTAACGAACTCCTAGGGACCAAATGAGTCGCGGTGCCATATGGTGTGCATGGCATCGAACTATGTTCTGATGGTTTGCCACAAAACTTTCAAAATGTTTTACTTGGCTCCACAAACTCAGATCTTGATCAGTATTGGTACAAATAATGATGACATTCTGAAGTGTTGGATCGGTCAGTACCTAGTCGCAGTGGACAGAGCCCGGCAGCAAAAACTGCTCAATCAACCAATAAAACTGTAATTACTGTACTTTAGATGATCAGATCTCTTTCCAAACTGATACGAGACTTTTTTGGTGTGGTCTGATCATGACTATACATGCCTATATATCGACACCAATATTGCCTCCCTGTGGTGGAAAATGATAAGTCATAACTTCCTTCCATATGATTCAAGCTTTCTGAAGTTTCCAATGGTGGGTCGGGCATTCGGTGGGATGCTACTGGATGACTGCTGTGACGTCAGTAACGCCCCTTCTGGTGGAGGATTATAACAGTCATAACTAGGGATGTCCGATAATGGCTTTTTTGCCGATATTCCGATATTGTCCAACTCTTAATTACAGATATCAACCGATACCGATATATACAGTCGTGGAATTAACACATTATTATACCTAATTTGGACAACCAGGTATGGTGAAGATAAGGTCTTTTTTTTAAAAATTAATTAAATAAAATAAGATAAATAAATTAAATATTTTCTTTAATGAAAAAGAAAGTAAAACAATATAAAAACAGTTACATAGAAACTAGTAATTAATGAAAATGAGTAAAATTAACTGTTAAAGTTTAGTACTATTAGTGGACCAGCAGCACGCACAATCGTGTGTGCTTACGGACTGTATCCCTTGCAGACTGTATTGATATATATTGATATATAATGTAGGAACCAGAATATTAATAACAGAAAAACAACCCTTTTGTGTGAATGAGGGAGGGAGGTTTTTTGGGTTGGTGCACACTAATTGTAAGTGTATCTTGTGTTTTTTATGTTGATTTAATTAAAAAAAATACCGATTGAAAAAAAAACAACAATAACGATAATTTCCGATATTACATTTTAAAGCATTTATCGGACGTTAATATCGGACATCTCTAGTCATAACTTCCTTCCACAATCTCCGATCTTCCTGAAATTTTGATGGTGGGTTGGGCATTGGGAAGAACGTGACTGCATGTGTAATGCGTGCTCGCCGACTTGCGTAAACCCCACGGTACAAGGGTTGGGCGAGGACCCTTTCAACACTATTCGCAGGTTTAATACAAACTAGAATACATAAAAAAAGAAAAAAATATATATTATTGCTTTAACAAAGGGATTATGATTGATGGGAAAAAGTTCCCTTTTAAACGGTTTTAAACTTTTCCCACTCTGCAGAAACTGGGCCAGCCCATCCAGGATCGGTACAATGAGGCTGAGGAGAGACCTAAAACATTTGAGGAGTTGGGGAAACAAATCCAGCAGTACATGAAATTTGTTGAAGCGTACAAAATGAAGGTAAGATCCATTTGTATTCATTAGCCTTACAGACCAAAATTTCACAACACAAAACAACAATGTGCACAATTTGATATTTGGCATGTACATTATTAGTACCTCAACTTACACACTTGATTGCTTCTGTGATGGAACGCTTAACTCAAAACACTCAAATCAATACATCCCATTGAAATTAGTTGAAATCAATTTGATTGGTCTTTGCACATTTTTAACATGTAACAGAACTTTTAAAGGGGAAAAATGTATATAAGAAATATTGTATAAAAACAATACAACAGAATGTACTACTCTCTACAGTAGTTGTATGAAGTAATGTAATAATAATGTCTGTTAAACACACCATCACCAGCTTTTAAATATTTTCATGGATAAATGTATGCCGTTTATTATTTCCACAGATTTTTAATTCAATGCATATTCTTCTCAGCACTGTCCTTTACGCTCACTTTCTTCCTCCCTATGCTTTGAAAAACAGTTATGTCCATTTCCAGCTATAAGCTCATGCTAGTGAGTGAGACCAGGGGCCGTACTTATCAAGCTTCTTAGAGTGCCATTTTACACTTAAGTCCTGAGAATTTGCGAAATTTAGTCCTACTCTCAAACTTAAGAATAAAAGCTTTTTACCAACGTTCTTAAGTCTAAGAATCACTCCTACTCTCCACGATATTTAAGAGACCTTCAGAGGTGTCTTAAGTGGTTAGGAGTTGCCAGCAGGGGATGGCACTGAGGCGAGAGAGACGTGCGCGAACGTTCAGGGAACGGAACAATGTTTTTTTTTTTTGATGACGAGCAGCTGATCAAACGGTATCGTTTAGACAGAGCGGATATTATTTTTGTCACAGATTTAATACTTTTCCATTCCTTGTTGATTTCTGCATGTGTCTGCAGTGGGCTAGTATATATAGAGCCACCCACACCAGTTTCAAATTAGTTGCCTAATTAATGAATTGGAAAGAAAATGTTATGACAGTAGCGTATGTGTGTGGCCGTGAGGTGAGTGACGTCAGTGAGTGTGTGGGCGATAGAAGAGAGAGAGCGGTAGCGTGAGTGCCGGCGGGGACTAGTTTGTTTTGTATTATTTTGTAGTTTATTGTCAAAATATACACTCCCATTGTCCACTTAAATATTTCCAAGATATTTCTTTATTCTTAGACAAGGGATTCCCTTCCGTGATTGGTCATTTCTATGGACACAGAAATGACGTCACCTAAAATTCCGTTTACGGCACATAGTAATGTCGTAATTCAGCTCTGAGTGTGACACTTAAGATTCAGTCCTACACTTCGCTGAAAGTGTGAGTAAGACGCTTGATAACTAACTTTTAAGTGCAGCTTTCAGCGAAGAATTTATTTACTCTTAAGTCAACTCTTAGCAGACTTCTTAGGAGTAATTCTAAGAAGCTTGATAAGTACGGCCCCAGATGTTTTGGGCAGATCTTACAGGTTTCACTGACATTTGCTACGCCAAGTAATGGCAGGGAGGTTTATAACTCAAATCTTTGCTTGTAACTAAAAGTATTACTATTAGCTGAGAGACATCTCTTATGCCAAACCCTCTTAAGTAAAGGCACTGTTAAGTTGAAGTAACACTGCATTGTAATTAGAAATACTGTGAGCTTACTTTGAAATCTGTACATTTTCAAGTATACAACTTTATTATATTTATCATACATTTATCTTCATAGTACTGTCACAAATCTAAACCTTGTTCAAGAATGTCCTGTCTTATTTTCCTCCTATTTTGTTGACAAGTCCCTTTTACTGCTTATTGTGCTTTGTATAACTTTGTAAATTGGACTCTACTACAAAATAAATTTGTATTCAATTTGTGGCTTAGGAGGAACAGTATGACCATCTAGACGAGGCAGACGTCTCCAAAGTGGATAAGCTAGCCTCTGAAGCGATGATGTGGATGAACAGCGCTATGAACCAGCAAAACAAACAGAGCTCGACCATGGATCCCTCCATCAAAGTGCAAGAAATTCAAACAAAAACCAGGGTGAGAAACACACAAAGCCTGCCACAGGTTCTTTTTAAAGTTTTTCTTGACAAACCACACCATAAAGCCTGGGTTAAAAAGAAACAAATCAAAAATAGCATGGTCTTTTAAGATGTTCCGCAAGTGCAAAATTGAACTTTAATCATCCACTTGTTTGCTTAAGCCAGTTTCTATGTTCTGTGTGTCTAAATTAATTACAAAATGGTGCAGTAGCTGTTACTGTGTGCAGTAAAACTATAGAATACAAGCGTTTCACCTATTGAATTAAACTCTCGAAATAAATGAACTTTTCAACTATATTAAGCTACATTATTGATACAAACTAAAAACAAAAAGACAGGTGAATAGAAACAGAACATGGAAGCCAGTTAGAGTAACACTTTGCATTGTAATTAGGGCTGTGAATCTTTGGGCACCTAACGATTCAGTCAGATTCCCTGTATGACAATTCGATTGGGCGGTGTGGCTCGGTTGGTAGAGTGGCCAAGCCAGCAACCTGAGGGTTCCTGGTTCGATCCGTGGTTTCCGCCATCTTAGTCACATCCGTTGTATCCTTGAGCAAGACACATCACCCCTGCTCCTGAACGGTCAGGGTTAGGGTAGAAAAGCGCTACACAAGTATACCCCCTTTTCCATTTATATTCTGAATTGATTCTTGATTCAACTCCATTCCCAGATTCAAACCGATTCCCGCAAAGTATTATTTGGTATATTTATAATTAAACTTTTTCAAAAAAGGTTACAGTGTAGAAAAACTCCTCCTGGTTGCATGGAGATAGCCTAAAAACATACTGGGTATTCTTCAAAAATTATTCATAAAAAAAAAAAGTTTTAATTCATTTTAAAAAAAAAAGTTAATTGATTTAGAATCAGGATGAATAAGAATTGCATTTTTTTTTTTTTTTTTGCACCTCAATTTGTAATATATAAGCTTGTATTAATAAAGGCTTCCTATCAAAATGCCCCATACACTCTGCGTAAAGCAGTGGTTCTTAACCTTGTTGGAGGTACCGAACCCCACCAGTTTCATATGCGCATTTACCAAAAAATAAAATGTTTGTTTTTTTTCAAATTCAAGACGAAGTTATATGTTTTAGGTAACACTTTAGTATGGGGAACATATTCTAAGTAACAAAGACTTAATTTAGAGTTTTTTTGGACACTAGGGGAACATATTCTAAGTAACAAAGACTTAATTTAGAGTTTTTTTGGACACCAGGGGAACATATTCTAAGTAACAAAGACTTAATTTAGAGTTACCGTATTTTTCGGAGTATAAGTCGCACCGGAGTATAAGTCGCACCTGCCAAAAATGCATAATAAAGAAGGAAAAAAACATAAGTCGCACTGGAGTATAAATCGCATTTTTGGGGGAAATTTATTTGATAAAAGCCAACACCATGAATAGACATTTGAAAGGCAATTTAAAATAAATAAAGAATAGTGAACAACAGGCTGAATAAGTGTACGTTATATGAGGCATAAATAACCAACTGAGAACGTGCCTGGTATGTTAACGTAACATATTATGGTAAGAGTCATTCAAATAACTATAACATATAGAACATGCTATACGTTTACCAAACAATCTGTCACTCCTAATCGCTAAATCCCATGAAATCTTATACGTCTTATACGTGAATGAGCTAAATAATATTATTTGATATTTTACGGTAATGTGTTAATAATTTCATAGAGTATAAGTCGCACCCCCGGCCAAACTATGAAAAAAACTGCGACTTATAGTCCGAAAAATACGGTATTTGGTTAGGGTTAGAGGGTTAGGGCCAGGGTTAGGGTTATAATAAGGCCATGCCGAATAAGGCATTAATAAGTGCTTAATAATGACTAGTTAAGAGCCAATATGTTACTAATTTGCATGTTAATGAGCAACTAATTAATGGTGAATATGTTCCCCATACTAAAGTGTTACCATGTTTTTCTACTGATGCACAAAATGAACCGTGCATGAACATCACCTTGTTCAAACAAAACCAACACAGTGCATAAACTCACAACAAATTACACACCTGCAAATCTGTCTGACTTCTGCTGTTGCCGTATCCGTAATACGCCGATAGGGAGAAGTTTTTATTTACACGATGAGTCGGGTGTGTCTTGATCTCCGTCGAACCCCTGAGCCCGACTTACCGAACCCCTAGGGTTCGATAGAACCCAGGTTAAGAACCACTGGCGTAAAGTAAACGAAATATCCTTCCCATTTGAGAAAATCAACTTGAGTTAATTCTGTTGCATTATTTTATGTTTTCTGTGAACCTTTCTAGGAACTATTCTCTGCCTGTAACCCTATCGTGGCAAAGCCCAAACCCAAAGTGGAGCTGCCGAAAGAGGAAACACCAGCAGAGCAGAACGGGCCTGTGAACGGACAGGAGAAGGCTCCGGAAGAAGGCGCAGAAAAAGGCACGAGCGACAAAACAGGAAACGCCACCTCAGAAACAGGAAATAAGCCGCAGATGGACCTGGACTAAGTTAGGAGCTTGCTGTTTTGAGAATGAGTTGCAGTCTTGAGTGTATCAGTGCAGGTCGGAGCGTTTTAGGAAATGCACTTACGTCAACAGGCAGAGTTTTTAGCACACTAATCCCAGCTCCGGGTGGTGGCTCTGTCTGAATGCCATGGCATCCATCTCTCTCTTTGTTTCTGTTCCTGATGACATAATTCCGAATCCAGCTGCAATAAGCCTGTTTGACAATGAGCGCCATACACATAATGGTATTTATTTCTGTTGTGTGCTCTATGTACGTGTTCTGGTCTGTGTCACAATATGGTTTTAATAAAGGTATGGAAAATCACTTGTACTGTAAGGAACCCAACAACTCACACAGCCTAATTGTTCTTTGAATATTTTGCATATACACATGTTCACTGTCCGATAACATTGAGAGCTGTATTAAAAAAAACGCTCTTACACAAATGGCATCACTGCATTTTGAGCAAGTTTCTGAATATGACAAAACAAACAAAATGTGGCTAAAACATCAGACATACACTACCGTTCAAAAGTTAGGGGTCACCCAAACAATTTTGTGGAATAGCCTTCATTTCTAAGAACAAGAATAGACTGTCGAGTTTCAGATGAAAGTTCTCTTTTTCTGGACATTTTGAGCGTTTAATTGACCCCACAAATGTGATGCTCCAGAAACTCAATCTGCTCAAAGGAAGGTCAGTTTTGTAGCTTCTGTAACGAGCTAAACTGTTTTCAGATGTGTGATCATGATTGCACAAGGGTTTTCTAAACATCAATTAGCCTTCTGAGCCAATGAGCAAACACATTGTACCATTAGAACACTGGAGTGATAGTTGCTGGAAATGGGCCTCTATACACCTATGTAGATATTGCACCAAAAACCAGACATTTGCAGCTAGAATAGTCATTTACCACATTAGCAATGTATAGAGTGTATTTCTTTAAAGTTAAGACTAGTTTAAAGTTATCTTCATTGAAAAGTACAGTGCTTTTCCTTCAAAAATAAGGACATTTCAATGTGACCCCAAACTTTTGAACGGTAGTGTATATATATATATATATATAAATCAATCAATGTTTATTTATATAGCCCTAAATCACAAAAGTCTCAAAAGGCTGCACAAGCCACAACGACATCCTCGGCACAGAGCCCACACAAGGGACGTCAATGTGAATGACTTATGAGAAACCTTGGAGAGGACCAAGGTGGGTAACCCACCCCTCTAAGTACAGTCCCTAGTGCAGGGGTCGGCAACCCGCGGCTCCGGAGCCGCATGCGGCTCTTTGACCACTCTGATGCATGCGGCTCTTTGACCACTCTGATGCATGCGGCTCTTTGACCACTCTGATGCGGCTCAGCTGCATACTTGCCGACCCCCCCGATTTTCCCAGGAGATTTATGGATCTCAGTGCCTCTCCTAGATAACTCCCAGGGCAAATATAATCCTATTTTCACCCTAATTACTAAATTAAGGGCGTGCCCTAATCGCACTGCAGTAACTGTCCTCTATAGCATTTACAAACAGCGTGCCAACCCGGCCACATGTTATATGTAGCTTTTACTTAGCACTTTGGTAGGAGACAGCAAAGCATACTTACTCATCAGCCACACAGCTTACACTGACGGTAGCCATATAAAACTAATTTAACACTGTTACGTTACAAATATGCGCCACACTGTGAACCCACACCAAAAAAGAATGAAAAACACATTTCTGGAGAACATCCCACCGTAACACAACATAAACACAACACAACAAATACCCAGAATCCCATGCAGCCCTAACTCTTCCGGTCTAGATTATACAGATTGTACAAAAACACAATTTTAGGTCAACAGAGTGCTGCTGCTGATCTAGGCCTAGTGATTCTTCCTGCCTCTCATTAAATGTAAAACTGCCTCTGCTGCACTTGCCGCCTGCCGTGCAATGCCAGTGCGCACTGGGCATCAAAAGCGCAGATAGAGGCAAAACAATGTCACAAAAAAGGACATATCCTTTAGGTGCAGAAAAAAGGAAGAAGAAAGTGGAAGAGGAGAAAAAATGCCATGATAAAGGTATGTTTGCATGACTTGGTAATAAAAAGTTTATCAAAGAGATTTGTAGCTGTAATTAGCTTTAGCTAGGTGATGTTAGCTAGCTAGCGCGGTGCTAGCAATATGTTTTTAGCATCAGGTTACTAGTGAGATATGTTGTTTGCACAAATTGTTTGCAGCAGAGCACGGTAATGTATGTGAGTAAAATAAACATTATTTTTTACATCAACTCATAAGTTATGTGAAACTTCCCCAGGAGCATTGTTAAAATACTTTGGAGGCACAGAATCAGCCCAGAGCCAGTCCACATCCTCAGGCTCAACTGTGAGTGATGAATCAGGTGAGGGAACGACTGTCACCATACAGTATACATTTAATTTCTTAGTATAAACATTACACCTGAAGGGAAATTAATATAGTCAAAGTATCTCATTAATATGTGTGCCTGTATGTATGTATTTCATCTTAGGTCCATCTCCATCCTCAGTCTACAGTGCTCTCTCACACACCTCCATCCTCCGTGCCCACTGTCCCCTCCGTGTCTGAAACCACAGCTGATTTATCTAGTAAGTTAACTGCAAAACTTATTCAACTTGAATTTAACTGAATTTAACTTCAGTAGACTGTGCTCTCTTTGTACAAAGTAAACTTTAAATATGAACAATTAACTACAAATATAAACTAGTAATTAAAGACTAATATGTACAAGACTGATGAGACAAGATGACACTTTTACTGTAAATACAAAGCTTTATCACTTGGACTGTTCAACCCCAGGCCACTCTTGTAGCTCAATGTTTTCTACATTTTAAGATTAGGAACCATATGTGGCACTCTGGACATCATTCGTTCATTCATTGGTATTATTTATGTTCTTAACTGGGCCACCCCCATATCTTTATAAATGATATGTCATTTGTAAAAACATGCCAGGCTGACAATAGGATAAAGTAAACAACACTGCCAGAGCCGCAATGAGTTTATAGTAGGTGTGTGAATGATCAACAATCAATATTATTGGCAGAAATAGAGGGGCCCAAAATCAAATTTTGCTTAGGGCCCCATGGAGGCTTGGGCCAGCACTGAGTAGCGCATATATATATATATATATACTTTTTATATACATAAATACATTGTATTTATTCTTATTTGTGATTTTTTTCCCTCCTGAATTGTTAATGCTCTTGAGCTACCACGTTTTTTTTAGGCGAGGCCAAATTCAAAATAGCAATGCTACTGTCAAAGCATGATAATACGGTATCACTTAATGAATGTTTACAATGAAAACAAAGCAAAAATAAAATTGCGGCAAACATTTCAGAATACTGTAATTCCCACAAGGCTTTGCAGCTGACGTCATCAGCCACGTGACATTAGCTTGGCGGCCATCTTGCCGGTCACCAGTTCACTGCCGGTCAACCGGCACGCTTTCTTATTTGAGCTTGGAAATGCCGGAAACCTGCTGTGCTGTTGGATGTAGCAATAGACGAGGCGATAAACCAAATCTTAGCTTCGGATCGCGGCGATTTGTCGTGAACGATGGAAACCTACGATGTACACAAGGATATGCAATGAACACTTCATATCAGGTATGTAAACAAACTATTCACCCCTGATTTGTTTCACAAAATGTGAAATAATACAATATGGGATGATACAAATATGATTGTTGAAAATGCTGGGTGCATTTTTAGAAAGGCAGCAGGAGCAGCAATAGGGAATGGGATGATTTCTTCAGTTCACCCCCGCCTCTGTCTGTGTGATGCTAGGTACCGTTTTTATTTTTTCATGATGCCTCATCTTTTTGGCTTGAAAACGTTATCAATGTAAATGTTGAGCTTCATATTGGAATTGAACAATTAATTATAATGAGTGAATGCATTAGGAAATTTAAAAAAAAATTATGATGGACCTTGTGAAACAATTTTTTTCTAATGAAGCATTTTTGAACAAGAGGCTTTTTGTTACTTCATTTGGCACAAGGTAAAATCTACATTGGTAAAGTTTTCAAGCCATTGGCACAAGGTTAAAATTTTTATTGGTAAAGTTTTCAAGCCAATCAGATGAGGCATCATGAAATAATAAAAACGGTAGCAACTTAAAGGCCTACTGAAATGATTTTTTTTTATTTAAACGGGGATAGCAGATCTATTCTATGTGTCATACTTGATCATTTCGCGATATTGCCATATTTTTGCTGAAAGGATTTAGTATAGAACAACGACGATAAAGATTGCAACTTTTGGTATCTGATAAAAAAAAAGGCTTGCCCCTACCGGAAGTAGCGTGACGTAGTCAGTTGAACATATACGCAAAGTTCCCTATTGTTTACAATGATGGCCGCATGAAGTGAGAGAGATTCGGACCGAGAAAGCGACAATTTCCCCATTAATTTGAGCGAGGATGAAAGATTTGTGGATGAGTAAAGTGCAAGTGAAGGACTAGTGGGGAGTTGAAGCTATTCAGATAGGGAAGATGCTGTGAGAGCCGGGGGTGACCTGATATTCAGCTGGGAATGACTACAACAGTAAATAAACACAAGACATATATATACTCTATTAGCCACAACACAACCAGGCTTATATTTAATATGACACAAATTAATCCTGCATAAAAACACCTGCGTGTTTGTTACGCTAGCTCCTAGCTCCTCTGCTAGCTCCTAGCTCCATAGAACACGCCAATACAATTCAAACACCTGATCAACACACACAATCACTCAGCCCAAAAGACCGTTCACCTAACCCAAGGTTCATAAAGCTTATATATTTTTAAAAAGTTACGCACATACGCAAAAAAAAGTTGCGTACATACGGTCAAGCGATCAAATGTTTAGAAGCCAAAGCTGCATACTCACAGTAGCACGTCTGCGTCTTTGTCATCCAAATCAAAGTAATCCTGGTAAGAGTCTGTGTTGTCCCAGTTCTCTACAGGCGTCTGTGTATCAAAGTCAAAAGTCCTCCTGGTTAGAGTCTCTGTTATCCGAGTTCTTCCATCTTGACTGCATCTTTCGGGAATGTAAACAAAGAAGCGCCGGCTGTGTACTGTTGTTGCTGACTACGTTCGAAAAATACGTCCATTTCGCACCGACAACTTTCTTCTTTGCTTGCTCAGCTTCCTTCTCCATAATGCAATGAACATGATTGCAACAGATTCACGAACACAGATGTCCAGAATACTGTGGAATTATGAAATGAAAACAGAGCTTTTTCGTATTGGCTTCAATGTGGAAGGCATACCCGTGTTCGCCGGGCTACGTCACGCGCATACGTCATCCTCAGAGGCGTTTCGAACCGGAAGTTTAGCGGCAAATTTAAAATGTCACTTTATAAGTTAACCCGGCCGTATTGGCATGTGTTATAATGTTAAGATTTCATCATTGATATATAAACTATCAGACTGCGTGGTCGGTAGTAGTGGCTTTCAGTAGGCCTTTAAATGCCATTACAAAACAAATTGAACTGGGTATATCCCCATCAACAACGTGCTTAATTATTTATGGCAGTCATTATGAATAATGTGATTGTTTAATTGTTTAAGGTGCAAAAAGCGAAGATCCACTATCCCCAGACTATGTGCCAAGTATATTTGAGCATACCCAGTCACCTCACAAACGAAAACTCAAATGTTCAATGAAGATCTTTGAGAGAAGACAAAATCTCAAGCAGCGTAAGAGAGACCGCGAGAGGGCATTGGCAGCAGCAGCAGCAGCACTCGTCAATATTTCCCAGTCTGTCCCTTGTGAAAATGATCAACTACCCGCTGGTGAAGATGTGGTGCACGCTGAGATTGGAAAAGAAGGCAGCTTAATCCACTAGATGTTGAGGGTACCAGAAGATTAGCTGCTGTCCGTATCCATGTAGAGAGAGTTATTGGACTCGCAAGACAAAAGTATACCATGATGGAAAATATTATACCCATCTCTTTATTGTCATCTGATGACAGTGGTTTCACAACATTAGATAAAATTGTACAAGTGTCATGCGCACTTACAAATTTATCCGACCCAATTGTACCATTTGAGTAATGATGTTGCATCCATATTTTCTCTGTAATAAATACCAGGAAAGAATCTTACAGAAACAACTTTTTCTGTTTTACTTCCAACTTCTTGCAATTTACAAACCAACAAATCCTCAGTGGGAGGGTTACGGCAGTAGCAAACAAACTCTTCCGAAGCGGATGCAGTGGTAGCAACAGATTGTTCTACCGTGTACACTTTAGCTAATAGCTCTGGCATAATACAACGGAGATAGAAATTGTCCATCTTGGCCAGTTTGTTTGCCAGGAAGGAATCAGTTGTTGTTGTTGTTGTCATGTTTCACCCGATCCAGCCATGCAGGTACAGTGGCAGCACAGGATCTGACCATCTTTCGCTATTGCTACCCAAGGTCTGAGGGGAGGATCATTCATCCGTTGAGAGTGTTTTACCTGAAACAGATAATATGACATACCTTATATTATTATCAGTCCCTAATTTGGATATAATATACAAGGCTAGACCTCTTACTGTCCATTTATGCATATTTTACCTGGCATTTGGTAAATTTTCTCATGAATCATTCATTAAATTAGCCTGAAAATTTAAACCTGATTCATTTTGAGCAAGAAACCAAAAGGAATTATCAAGCATGAATTCTGAAAATTATTTTTGTAGAAACTGTTTCATAAGCTCTATACTGAATAGTTGGAAATTATGTAATGTTTTATTGCAGGAATTATTTTCTCAGATTTCAATATGAAGCTCCTGGAAACAGTTTTTTACAAAGCAATTTTTGATAGAATTTTTTTATAATATTGTTTGGTCACATCCTTAAACTGAATACGATACATTTTCAGGCTAATCTTTTATTACAAAAAAGCCTCCTGTTCAAAAATGCTTAATTAAAAAACTGTTTCACAAAGTCTATAGTAGTTTTTTGAAATTATGTAATGCATAGAGAAAAATTGGAAAATTTCAATATGAAGTTTGTGAAACAGTTTTTTAATTAGGTCTCCCTTGGAAAAGAGATCTTTGATCTCAATGGGATTTTACCTGGTTAAATAAAGGCTAATAAATAAATAAATAAGAGGCATTTTTGAACAGGACGCCTTTTGTAATAAAAAAAAAAGCTTAACAATGTGAGTTTTCATTAGAATCACTTCAGTAGTTTTTTCCACAATCACACTGTTACTGCCACGCGGATTTGTAAACAGACAGTAGGCTCTTCTGTGTGTGCTTTTTCCTTACCTTGGTCATGAGAAGAAATCCATTCTTGTTTGGAATCTGCCATATCAGCCCATCATGCACAAAACCTGCTGTAAAATACTTGTAGGCATCCAGACTCTTGTATGCCTTAAGGTCCTTTCAGTGTACGGAGATGGTGAATCGACGAGGTAATTATAAATGTCTGGATATGAGAGTTCAGGCAGGTCGGCTGTTGCAAAATGCTCAGGTGATTTTAGCATGCTTCTCGGTAAAAGGTACGTAAGGTTCTGTCACGCCAATTTTCTTCCCATCACAAAAACCTTCCTAACCCCCATTTACTTCCGGGGTCATTTCCGCTTACGTCAGTTCCTCTTACGTCATTGACAGCGATCGATAGCACTTCGTTTGACTCTTTTTTTATAAGACAGCGTAACAAAACGTCTGAATTATCAACAATAATGTTGATTTAAAGTACATACATTTAACATTATATATTAATTAATATTAGTGAAATGGTTTCAACAATAATGTTGATTTAAAGTAGTACAGACATTTAACAGTATTATATATTAATTACTATTTTTTGCACGTTACCACGAAGACAGAAGTTCGCAGCAGCGGCCCTAACACTCCGCTTGAAATGTTGCGAAGCCTGCTGGTGTTTGATATAAGTCCCCTGGGACAGATAAAGACGAATATCATCCAGTGACACCACCATTTTCAGGAGATTTAGATTTATCGATCGCTGGCAATGACGTGAGCGGAAATGACGTAAGTAAGAGGAACTGACGTAAGCGAAAATGACCCCGGAAGTAAATGGGGGTTAGGAAGGTTTTTGTGATGGGAAGAAAATGTATCCTTTGTGCCAACAAGGTTCAACTTCTCTCGGTAACGTTTCTTGGACTCTTCATCCAAATGCACAACTTCATTGGATAGCAAATCAGCCATAATTCGGATGAAATCGGTGAAAATGTAGCGCAGAAATCAAACTGAATCTGTACGAACACGTAGGAACGAGCTGACCGGTTGACCGGCAAGATGGCGGCGTAACACAAAGTCACGTGATAAAACCACGTGACTGCAAAGTTGTATTTGTGTAAAATTTTACTATTCTGATCCACATTTTATCTCGTAACTGCTATCGGTGATTTTCATTGTTCCAGAAATTCAATATTTAATCTCCTATCCAAATAAAGCCGAGTCAATTGGGACACGTATTTGAAATATAATTTAAACTGCTTAAAATATGCAGCTTGTTTAGCGGAAACAGTTAAACGTCACTTCCTGTTTTGTATTCATCCGCCACAGCACCGGATCACATGATCAGACTGCCTGATATTCTAAGGTAGCCGCTGTCTACTTCAACTCTTTTCCATACAATAGTGCATTACAACAGAACAAAAACGTTTACATTTCGATTTTTTTTTTTTACAAAAAAGGAACACTAGTTTTGTAAGTATACTCCATCAGGATTAGTTTTATACCTTGATGAGTCTAAAGTCTGCCGTAGGTGTGTTTTGTCCTGAAATCTAACTTCCAACAAAGTGGTCGTGTTATTAAAAAAAAACAGGAACATGAAACTTATTATTCTCGATGACTACGAGGCGTCTAGCGAGTGGGCTGCAAAATACATAAGGAACAAGATTTTGCTTTTTAAACCTGGACCGGACAGACATTTCACCCTTGGTCTTCCTACTGGTAAGTCGCTGACAACCCTTTTATTTTCTAGTCACTAACTACAGAATGTGATTATCTATGCACAAAACAGCTTTGTGTTCCTCAATCTTTTCCTCTCACTTCCGGACCTTATTTTAGCTAACTCGACAAAATAACATTTTCAAAAATATTGTTCTTTTATACACCGTCACCAATGTAATTTGAAAAAAAAATAAAGAAACAATAGTGTGGGCTTTCAACTTTATTTTCAGATAATTCACACAAATATGGCATTTACTCCTTTAGGAATAGCAGCTATTTTATGGTGGAATACAGTTGACATTGTAAATCAGTATTTTATTTCATTGAAAATTGTGGTTAAAAAGGTGCATCTTGGTGAATTAAAACAGTGGTTCTCAAACTTTTTTCACCAAGTACCACCTCAGAAAACACTTTCCAAGTACCAACATTAAAATACAGTAGCGTAGTAGGCCTAAATATTCATTAAAAACAAAGCAGATGTTTTATTCAACAAATACATGTACTATTTTGGCCACTGTAACATTACACACAGTTTGAACACTTTTTGAATATGTAATTATTGTTTTATTTAACAAGTACCGTATTTTTCGGAGTATAAGTCGCTCCGGAGTATAAGGCGACTTAAACTCCGGAGCGACTTATACTCCGAAAAATACATTTTTATTTTTTTTTTCCGGCCGAAAATGCATAATAAAGAAGGAAAAAAACATATACAGTATAAGTCCCACTGGAGTATAAGTCGCATTTTTTGGAGGAAATGTATTTGATAAAAGCCAACACCAAGAATAGACATTTGAAAGGCAATTTAAAATAAATAAAGAATAGTGAACAACAGGCTGAATAAGTGTACGTTATATGAGGCATAAATAACCAACTGAGAACGTGCCTGGTATGTTAACGTAACATATTATGGTAAGAGTCATTCACATAACTATAACATATAGAACATGCTATACGTTTACCAAACAATCTGTCACTCCTGATCGCTAAATCCCATGAAATCTTATACGTCTAGTCTCTTACGTGAATGAGCTAAATAATATTATTTGATATTTTACGGTAATGTGTTAATAATTTCACACATAAGTCGCTCCTGAGTATAAGTCGCACCCCCGGCCAAACTATGAAAAAAACTGCGACTTATTGTCCGAAAAATACGGTACATATACAGTGTTTCCCATAAACTGCCAAGATACCTGTGGCGGTGGGGGCGTGGCTATGGGCGTGGTCACCATGACATCATCGAGTAATTTGCATAATTTACTACAATGATTTGATTTTCTCAAAAAAGGCTCAAAAAATGTATACTTACTAATTAATAATAACAGTTTTGTTTTAAACGTCCATCCATCCATCCATTTTACAATATAATTACAACACTTTATGTGCATATTTATATACAGATTTGAACAATAAGTTATTCACTGAAATATTTTTATTAGTTGTGGTTCTTACAAAAAATATATCTTATAAAATATAAAAGCTAAAATGTCTCAAAGCTCTGCCCCTTTAATTAGTGCATACTAAATAATTTAACTTTAGCCTACTACTACAACCATATTATTTACCAGCAACATAAAGTGAAACAGAGGCAGAGGTGTCCTGCCACAGTCAGTAACAAATAAACAGAAAACAGTAGTGGTGGTAGATAGACACAGAGCTTCATCAAACATCTGATCCACTGAACAAAGAGCTCCAAAAATCTTGAACTTTAGACTGCCATCAGTTTTACTCCCTACACTTAACCATGTGTTTCCTACTGCCTGCACACTTTGCACCCTTTGTTATATACACATGTTGTGTTTCTAATATAAATACTTTTAATAAAGTCAAATACAAATAAGGCAACAAGAGAAGTATCCTACACTTCTCTTTTGTAAAGTAAATCTGAACAGCCGATATGGGCATCTACATCAACTATATGATTTGCCTGAGAAGCTGGAGAGGACAAAAAAATGAAAATAAATAACAAATATTTGTTATTTTTTTATTTTTATTTTTTATTTGTGGCGGACGTAATTCTTTCGTGGCGGGCCGCCACAAATAAATGAATGTGTGGGAAACCCTGATATAATTTATACACACATACACCATGGCCCTCCAGACACATTTTTTTCTCCCAGTGTCAAAATATTTGCCCAGTTCTGCTTTAATTGGTCTTGAACTTGTGAAATGTGTTTGTGCATGTCCAGTCAAAAGTTTGTATACTTCACTCAGCGCTAAACTACGCTTTTTCCTGTTTGGCCCATCTCAAGGAAGCACCCCACTGGGCTGCTACAAGAAACTTATAGAGTATTACAAGAGGGGAGAAATCTCTTTCCAGTATGTCGAGACGTTCAACATGGATGAATATGTGGGTAAGTAACTCATCCTTCTCCTATAGCTGCAAGAAGTACCGTCCCTACACTTGTTTAATAAGCGATGCAATTTAGGACTTCCCAGAAATCACCCTGAGAGCTACCATTCCTTCATGTGGAATAACTTCTTCAAGCACATCGACATAAGAGCGGAGAACACTCACATCCTTGATGGCAACGCTCCAGACCTGAAAGCAGAGTGTGACGCCTTTGAGGAGAAAATAACAGCAGCTGGGGGCATTGAGCTGTTTGTCGGAGGTATGAAAAGGAGGTCAACAATGCTCAGGTTGAGCAACTGTGCATTTATGATCGGCCTTATCTTGTCGCTCTATTTGTGTTCTCCCTCTCTTGTTAGGCATCGGACCGGATGGCCACATCGCCTTCAACGAGCCTGGGTCCAGCCTGGCTTCTAGAACCAGGGTGAAGACGTTGGCAAAGGACACCATCATGGCTAATGCTAGGTTCTTCGACGGTGACCTCTTAAAGGTGCCCACCATGGCGCTGACTGTCGGAGTGGGCACCGTCATGGATGCAAAAGAGGTTAGAGTTCACTTCAATGTCAGCAGATCCAGGTGCGATACTGTCGGTCACAAATAGGAGCACACAGCCCTCACATCTCACTATTATAGTGATGAAAATAGTCAGTGAACACCTCACAGTAAACTAGGGGTGCACCTGAACAGGTAACCCACGTTGCAGTCCGTACTTTGGTTTTCAGTTCTGTTTCGGTACGTTTTTCGGGTGTAAAGCAGGTCTATTCAACTGGGGGACAAATCTGGCCCGGTAAAGACACCATACTGGCCCCCCCGAGTTCAGGTCAAAACTTGGGAGACATTTTTGCAGAGTGCTCCTGTTGTATAGAGGAACTTTGGATCATGTTTTTGATTGATTGAAACTTTTATTAGTAGATTGCACAGTACAGTCCATATTCCGTACAATTGACCACAAAATGGTAACACCCGAATAAGTTTTTCAACTTCTTTAAGTCGGGGTCCACGTTAATCAATTCATGCTACAAATATATACTATCATCATAATACAGTCATCACACAAGTTAATCATCAGAGTATATACATTGAATTATTTACATTATTTACAATCCCGGGGGTGGGATGTGGAGGGGTTTGGGGCGGGGTGTTGTTTTAGTGCGGTTTTGAAGGAGGATAGAGATGCACTTTCTTTTACACCTGTTGGGAGTGCATTCCATATTGATGTGGCATAAAAGGAGAAGGAGTTAAGACCTTTGTTAGATCGGAATCTGGGTTTAACGTGGTTAGTGGAGCTCCCCCTGGTGTTGTGGTTATAGCGGTCATTTACGTTAAGGAAGTAGTTTGACATGTACTTCGGTATCAGGGAGGTGTAGCGGATTTTATAGACTAGGCTCAGTGCAAGTTGTTTTACTCTGTCCTCCACCCTGAGCCAGCCCACTTTTGAGAAGTGGGTAGGAGTGAGGTGTGATCTGGGGTGGAGGTCTAGAAGTAACCCGACTAGCTTGTTCTGGGATGTTTGGAGTCTAGATTTGAGGGTTTTGGAGGTGCTGGGGTACCAGGAGGTGCATGCGTAATCGAAAAAGGGTTGAATGAGAGTTCCTGCTAGAATCTTCATGGTGCTTTTGTTGACCAGATAGGAGATTCTGTAGAGAAATGTTGTTCGTTGGTTGACCTTTTTGATTACATTGGTTGCCATTTTATCACAGGAAAGATTAGCCTCTAGAATGGAACCTAGGTAGGTGACCTCATCTTTCCTGGTGATAACAATGTCACCCACTTTTATAGTGAAGTCACTGACTTTCTTAAAGTTGATGTGGGACCCAAATAGGATGGATGTAAACACATTGGCAGATCTTTGCATTGACATTTTAACCTTGCTAGCAAACAGAACACTGGGGTCCAAATTTGTGATTGACATAATTGAGGCGCTCCTCAAGACACCTCTTTAAGTTCTCTAGGCTTTGAGTACCTTGAAGGTAGAAAAGCGCTATACAAGTATAACCCATTTATCATTTATTTAGTTATTTCTCTCCTTATTGACAATTACATTGTTTTTGTAATGTGATTTGTGTAACTTAGGTGTTGCTGTAGCTTGCAGTCAGTAGTCATTCGTTCAACTTTTTTAGTTATCCTAGTGGTGTTCCTCAAGGTTCCATTTAAGGTCCTCTGTTTTTCATCATTTGCGCTATTTAACTGGTGGTCTGGAAGTTCGGTTCAAAAAACTTGTGAGAGATACACATTTTTGCAGCAGATTCTTAAAAAGACTAAACTAAAGTGCTGTGTTGGAGATGATCTTTGACTAGCTTTATTGCAAAAGGTCCTTAAAAACAGCAAAACGCTCCTGTAACTGAATATAAATACACTAAAATCAAATGTCTACTGTAGAGGACGCTGGTTCTCCAGAATATACAAAGTAAGTGATGGGAGAAGTCCAGCCCCTTCTGGGAAATATGACCCCCAAAACAATTACCGTATTTTCCGGACTATAAAGCGCACTTAAAATCCTTTGTTTTCCTCAAAACTCGACAGTGCGCCTTATAACGCGCCTAATGTACGGAATAATTCTGGTTTTGGTTACCGACCTCGATGCTATTTTACAAACCCCGTTTCCATATGAGTTGGGAAATTGTGTTAGATTTAAATATAAACGGAATACAATGATTTGCAAATCATTTTCAACCCATATTCAGTTGAATATGCTACAAAGACAACATATTTGATGTTCAAACTCATAAAAAAATTTTTTTTTGCAAATAATCATTAACTTTAGAATTTGATGCCAGCAACACGTGACAAAGAAGTTGGGAAAGGTGGCAATAAATACTGATAAAGTTGAGGAATGCTCATCAAACACTTATTTGGAACATCCCACAGGTGAACAGGCAAATTGGGAACAGGTGGGTGCCATGATTGGGTATAAAAGTAGATTCCATGAAATGCTCAGTCATTCACAAACAAGGATGGGGTGAGGGTCACCACTTTGTCAACAAATGCGTGAGCAAATTGTTGAACAGTTTAAGAAAAACCTTTCTCAACCAGCTATTGCAAGAAATTTAGGGATTTAAACATCTACGGTCCGTAATATCATCAAAGGGTTCAGAGAATCTGGAGAAATCACTGCACGTAAGCAGCTAAGCCCGTGACCTTCCATCCCTCAGGCTGTACTGCATCAACAAGCGACATCAGTGTGTAAAGGATATCACCACATGGGCTCAGGAACACTTCAGAAACCCACTGTCAGTAACTACAGTTGGTCGCTACATCTGTAAGTGCAAGTTAAAACTCTCCTATGCAAGGCGAAAACCGTTTATCAACAACACCCAGAAACGCCGTCGGCTTCGCTGGGCCTGAGCTCATCTAAGATGGACTGACACAAAGTGGAAAAGTGTTCTGTGGTCTGACGAGTCCACATTTCAAATTGCTTTTGGAAACTGTGGACGTCGTGTCCTCCGGACCAAAGAGGAAAAGAACCATCCGGATTGTTATAGGCGCAAAGTTGAAAAGCCAGCATGTGTGATGGTATGGGGGTGTATTAGTGCCCAAGACATGGGTAACTTACACATCTGTGAAGGCGCCATTAACGCTGAAAGGTACATACAGGTTTTGGAGCAACATATGTTGCCATCCAAGCAACGTTACCATGGACGCCCCTGCTTATTTCAGCAAGACAATGCCAAGCCACGTGTTACATCAACGTGGCTTCATAGTAAAAGAGTGCGGGTACTAGACTGGCCTGCCTGTAGTCCAGACCTGTCTCCCATTGAAAATGTGTGGCGCATTATGAAGCCTAAAATAGCACAAGGGAGACCCCCGGACTGTTGAACAACTTAAGCTGTACATCAAGCAAGAATGGGAAAGAATTCCACCTGAGAAGCTTCAAAAATGTGTCTCCTCAGTTCCCAAACGTTTACTGAGTGTTGTTAAAAGGAAAGGCCATGTAACACAGTGGTGAACATGCCCTTTCCCAACTACTTTGGCACGTGTTGCAGCCATGAAATTCTAAGCTAATTATTATTTGCAAAAAAAAAAATAAAGTTTGAGTTTGAACATCAAATATCTTGTCTTATATCCTTTTCAACCCATATTCAATCGAATATGGGTTGAAAAGGATTTGCAAATCATTGTATTCCCTTTATATTTACATCTAACACAATTTCCCAACTCATATAAAAAACGGGGTTTGTATTTGGTACATGATGAGTGTGACCAGTAGATCGCAGTCAAACATAAGAGATACATGTAGACTGCACTATGATGGCAGTCTCACACACAAGAGATACAGTACGTGTAGACTGCAATATGACTTAAGTAAACAACACCAACACGGCGCTCAAAAACCTATCAAAATGTTTTAATACGACTTTGGTAAGCTATGAAGCCGCACCGCTTGCTGGATTGTCGGTGCATTAAACATGCAAGTATTATTATGGTGTGTGTATAAGGTAAGACATATTATCTGGCGTTTTGTTTCGCAATATTATGCAAAAGCAACTTTTCTTAAGTTGATTAACCCTGGTGTAAAGAGAACACCTTTTTTCGCTCTCAAAGTTCTTTTTATCTTTCTTGTCAGCAAAAACTGCATTCTGCATCAAAGAAAGTATCACTGGTATACTGAATACTAGAATGATTTTTTTAAGTTAACCGTTACTGAACAACTTTCAGATGCTATATTGCCCTTTATTCCTTGATTACTCGCATACATCGGTGCTTCTCACCAGTGGTTTGGCAAACGACAAGCGATGACCCAGTTATTTTTTAATTCAAATGGCTTATATTTAATTAAAATACATTAAAGTGAAGTTTGAATTGGAAGTAGTGTAAAATAATGTGTGCCAACACAAAAAAACAAGGTTAATGACCATTTTCCACAAAGTCAAAAATCATTTGAACAAAAAGGGACTGTCGAGTTTTTTAGTACTTGCTGTATCTGAAGAGTTGAATCAGGGCAAAAAGTGTCATTCTAAAATCTTTAGGTTAATGTTGTCAAATGATTATTGAAGTTATTAATCATGTGCATGTTTTTAAATTTACTTAAAAACAACAGAACAGGCTAATTGGGAACAGGTGGATGCAAGGATGGGGCGAGGGTCACCACTATGTGAACAAATGCGTGAGCAAATTGTTGATCAGTTTAAGAACAACATTTCTCAACGAGCTATTGCAAGGATTTTGGGGATTTCACCATCTATGGTCCGTAATATCATCAAAAGGTTCAGAGAATCTGGAGAAATCACTGCAAGGCCGAAAACCAACATTGAATGCCTGTGACCTTGGATCCATCAGGCGGTACTGCATCAAAAAGCGACATCAGTGTGTAAAGGATATCACCACATGGGCTGAGGAACACTTCAGAAAAAACACTGTCAGTAGCTACAGTTTGTCGCTACATCTGTAAGTGCAAGTTAAAACTCTGCTATGCAAAGTGAAAGCCGTTTATCAACAACACCCAGAAACGCCGAGCTCATCTAAGATGGACAGACGCAAAGTAGAAAAGTGTTCTGCGGTCTGACGAGTCCACATTTCAAATTGTTTTTGGAAACTGTGGACGTCGTGTCCTCCGGACTAAAGAGGAAAAGAACAATCCGGACTGTTCTAGGCGCAAAGTTCAAAAGCCAGCATCTGTGATGGTATGGGGGTGTATTAGTGCCCAAGACAAGGGTAACGTACACATTTGTAAAGGCACCATTAATGCTGAAAGGTACATACAGGTTTCGGAGCAACATATGTTGCCATCCAAGCAACGTCTTTTTCATGGACGCCCCTGCTTATTTCAGCAAGACAATGCCAAGCCACATTCTGCACGTGTTACATCAACGTGGCTTCATAGTAAAAGAGTGCGGGTACTAGACTGGCCTGTCTGTAGTCCAGACCTGTCTCTCATTGAAAATGTGTGGCGCATTATGAAGCGTAAAATAAACTAAAGATGTGCAACAAGCAAGAATGGGAAAGAATTCCACCTGAAAAGCTTCAAAAATTGGTCTGCTCAGTTCCCAAACGTTTACTGAGTGTTGTTAAAAGGAAAGGCCATGTAACACAGTGGTAAAAATGCCCCTGTGCCAACTTTTTTGCAATGTGTTGCTGCCATTAAATTCTAAGTTAATGATTATTTACAAAAAAAATAAGTTTCTCAGTTCCAGCATTAAATATCTTGTCTTTGCAGTCTATTCAATTGAATATACTGTAAGTTGAAAAGGATTTGCAAATATTTGTATTGTTTTTATTTACAATTGACACAACGTGCCAACTTCACTGGTTTTGGGTTTTGTATAACAACCCGCGCCGCCTTTCAGTTGGCCATCTGCCATCAAGGCAAACAAGCATGTACGGTCAAAATAAAATTGCGTGCTTAATCTACATACATACACGATTAATGCGATCATTTTTTTGATTAATCACGTGAGTTAACTCGTTATTTTTGACAGCCTTAATTTAGTTATAAAAATGTAATTTTTCTTCAGATTTGATTTAGTAGATACATTTATTCTCCCAGTCTGGACTAAAAGTTCAGTCACATAGATAATTCTGTGCACTCACACAATCCATGGCCCATAATGACGACTGTTGCTTCCTTACAGTGAACATGTCCGAATTGTGTCCAAAGTGTGAATGTTTAGTCGGAGAATCATTGTTATTTAGCACTGCCCTATTTATCCATCCATCCATCTTCTTCCGCTTATCCGAGGTCGGGTCGCGGGGGCAGCAGCCTAAGCAGGGAAGCCCAGACTTCCCTCTCCCCAGCCACTTCGTCCAGCTCCTCCCGGGGGATCCCGAGGCATTCCCAGGCCAGCCGGGAGAGATAGTCTTCCCAACGTGTCCTGGGTCTTCCCCGTGGCCTCATATCGGTCGGACGTGCCCGAAACACCTCCCCAGAGAGGCGTTCGGGTGGCATCCTGACCAGATGCCCGAACCACCTCATCTGGCTCCTCTCGGAATTCAATTCTAATTCTGTTTCCCCCATTCTGACTTCTACAAACCGTGGCAAAATGGGTTACACTGTCACTTTGATTAGAATGTGTTTGGAAACTTTTCAGGGTAATTATTATGTATATGCATATTTGTGAATTTATGGGAATGAGGGGGTACACCCTGGACAGCTTGCCACAGAGCGTCTGAGCATGTTATTCTTAACTTTAAAAAGGCGACAACTGAAAAGGTGTATGCTGTCCATAGGTCATGATCCTCATCACAGGGGCCCACAAGGCATTTGCCCTTTACAAAGCCATCGAAGAAGGCGTAAACCACATGTGGACTGTGTCTGCCTTCCAGCAGCACCCGCAGACTGTTTTTGTATGTGACGAAGATGCCACCTTGGAACTGCGGGTTAAAACAGTGAAATACTTCAAAGGTAAGTCTACATCACAGCATAAAAATCATGGGAAAATGCATATACCTATGTTTTTCTTTTTCCCCTGTAGGGATGATGCATGTGCACAACAAGCTGGTAGAGTTACCTTCTTCAGAGCCCAAGAAGTAATGCAGTTTAAAGGGGTGACTAGTGAACATAAAAAAAAAACATTCCAATGATTTGTTTATGTTTTGGCAGTGAATTTGTTATTACTGCTAATTTTTAATAAAATGATTTTTACTTGCTGTGTTTATTTTGACTGCCATAACGTGGAAACACCCGTGTTGCTGACAACAAGCTATCCATACACTTGGGTAAAACGGAATCCATCCTATTTGGGTCCCACTTCAACCTTAAGAAAGTCAGTGACTTCACTATAAAAGTGGGTGACATTGTTATCACCAGGAAAGATGAGGTCACCTACCTAGGTTCCATTCTAGAGGCTAATCTTTCCTGTGATAAAATGGCAACCAAGCTAATCAAAAAGGTCAACCAACGAACGAGATTTCTCTATAGAATCTCATCTCTGGTCAACAAAAGCACCATGAAGATTCTAGCGGGAACTCTCATTCAACCCTTTTTCGATTATGCATGCACCTCCTGGTACCCTAGCACCTCCAAAACCCTCAAATCTAGACTCCAAACATCCCAGAACAAGCTAGTCAGATTACTTCTAGACCTCCACCCCAGATCACACCTCACTCCTACCCACTTCTCCAAAATGGGCTGGCTCAGGGTGGAGGACAGAGTAAAACAACTTGCACTGAGCCTAGTCTATAAAATCCGCTACACCTCCCTGATACCGAAGTACATGTCAAACTACTTCCTTAACGTAAATGACCGCTATAACCACAACACCATAGGGAGCTCCACTAACCACGTTAAACCCAGATTCCATCTAACAAAGGTCTTAACTCATTCTCTTTCTATGCCACATTAATATGGAATGCACTCCCAACAGGTGTAAAAGAAAGTGCATCTCTATCCTCCTTCAAAACCGCACTAAAACAACACCTCCAGGCATCTTCAACCCTAAACTAAACTAACACCCTCCCTTCCACATCGTACCTTTTCGGATTGTAAATAATCAAATGTAAATAATCAAATGTAGACACTTTTTCTTATACTTTCTGATCTCTCTCTCTGTGTCCTTACTTCTTGCTGTACATATCCTACCAAGTCAGTCCTACATTGTTTCAATGTCCATTTCTCTGATGATGCAATTGTTGATGACTGAAGTGTTGTTACCAACCAAACCTAACCCCCCTACCCTCCATATCCCACACCCCGGATTGTAAATAATGTCAATAATTCAATGTATATACTCTTATGATTATCTTGTGTGATGACTGTGATGATAGTATATATGTATCATGAATCAATTTAAGTGGACTCCGACTTAAACAAGTTGAAAAACTTATTGGGGTGTTACCATTTAGTGGTCAATTGTACGGAATATGTACTTCACTGTGCAATCTACTAATAAAAGTTTCAATCAATCAATCGATGCCTTTAAGTGCAAACAGATCGCGAGGTGCAATGAAACATGTACGTGGTTGGACAATAATAAGCAGCTACTTATATTACTTAGATCCCGCCTATTATGACGAGGTATCAAAACGACATTTCTTGCTTCCGTCATATGTTGATCTCTCTGTAGATTTGCACTCATTAGAGGATGTGATGTGAAACATAGCGATTCATCCCACAGTCTTGAACGCAGCACCAAACCTGGTTTAAAGAAGCGTGAGGAGGAGGAGGGAGAAGAAGAAGAAGTCAGCCGACTTTGAGGCAACATTAACCTCCCTACTTTGTCGGGGAGAGTCGTTCAAATTCAACCCACACTTGACATCGTAGTGGGAAGGCGACATTTGAACGATTCTCCTGCTCGTACAGGATGGCAGAGCAAACTAGCAGTGTGAGATATCAGGAGGTAGGTCTTGTCTCGCCGAACCGACGCTAGCATCTGTGAGCTAGCAGTTAGGCGGCTAGCAGTTAGCCTGTCATTGGCGACCGAGCTTTTGTTGACATTTGGAACGCAAACGGAGCGGATACAACGACAGGGCGCGTTCACCTATATCAAAACCCATTTCGCACACTTATTTACACAACGAACCGTGTGTGAAAAGCGCATTTTTTTAATTATTTTTTTTACACATAAACGACCCGTTTTCACATATGTTACTAGCATTAGCTAGCATTCGTTAGCATGAGCTCAGTCGGTGTTTAAAAGTCAACATCTTGCTTTCCAGAACATCAAACGCGGGGATTTGAAGCTTTAGTTTTTAGGTTTCTGGTTTATTAACGTTGATATGTATTTGTCTCAGGGCTGGGCGATATGGCCTTTTTTTTTAATATCTCGATATTTTTAGGCCATATCGCAATGCACGATATATATCTCGATACTTTGCCTTAGCCTTGAATGAACACTTGATGCATATAGTCACAGCAGTATGGTGACTATGTGTCTACATTAAAACATTCTTGTTCATACAGCATTAATATATGCTCATTTTAAACTTTCATGCAGAGAGGGAAATCACAACTAAGTCAATTGACCAAAAGTGTATTTATTAAACAGTTATTAAGCAGTGGCACAAACATTCATGTCATTTCAAAACAGAAAGTGCAAGATTGTCATACACATTTTAAAACAAGCTATTAGTGCACTTTTGTGCATTAAGTCACTAAGATGACATATCAAAACAACACTAAATTAAAGTGCACTTTTTGTACAGAATGCCACTACAATAGTTTAAAACAAATAAAGTGCACTTTTGTGCATGATGTCACACAAGATATGTCAATAACTGTCAAACAAAAATGAGCTGCATAATAGGAAATCAAATAGTGTATGTCCTTCGCTATGTGGTAGGATCCGGCGGACGTTATCTCCTTATGTCGTGGACTATTTGTTTCATACGGTGTTGATGTGGAAATGGTTGCCTCTGCATTTTGTTGGTGTGGCACCGAACGGAGATGTTGACATGCGGAGTAAGCACTCTTCATTCTCTAGCAGGTGACTTTTCCAATGCTACATATTAGCAGTAATGCTACTTTTTGTAGCATTACACAGCTATGCTTTTGCCCACACTTGACAAATTACGGTTGTCTGTTCGACATATTCCCACTTGAAGCCAAACCACAGCCAGACGATGGACCCCCTGCTGTTTTTCTTGGGAATTAATTGCTCCTTCATTTGTTACCAGATTTGCACCTTATTTCTCTCGTATTACCACTCGCACCACAGCTAACGTTACCCATGCTGCTACCCCTCTGCTGCGCGAGGGCGTATGACGTATGTGACGTATGTAAGAATGTGCGCTCGCTGTCTGTGAGAAGGACAGACAAGAAGGAGTGGGAAGAGCCTGTAGTGTAATGCCCGCAGCTAAAAGCAACTGCGTGAGAACGTATACTCGAAAATCACGATATAGTAATTTTCTATATCGCACAGAGACAAACCCTTGATATATTGAGTATATCGATATATCGCCCAGCCCTAATTTGTCTTATCACCGGCCGTGTACGTTTGCCAATGTAAGGTTTACAACGGGTTTATTATCAATCAATCAATGTTTACTTATATAGCCCTAAATAACGAGTGTTTCAAAGGGCTGCACACGTTTATAACATCAATTAATAGATTAAATAACAGGGATATACAGTATAAGTCTGTTTTTCAACCTTTTTTGGGCCAAAGCACATTTTTTTTCATTGAAAAAATCCGAAGGCACACCAACAGAAATCATTAAAGAATTGAAGTCGATATTGACAAACCATAACCAACTATGCATCACTATAGCTCTTGTCTCAAAGTAGGTGTACTGTCATGATCTGTCACATCAAGTCATTATTTAGAATTTTTTTGGTGTTGTCCTGTGTGTAGTGTTTTAGTTCTTGTATTGCGCTCCTATTTTAATGGCTTTTCCTGCTTTGTTGGTATTTTCCTGTTGCATTTTAATGTCTTCCTTTTGAGCGCTATTCCACGCACCTGCTTTGTTTTAGCAATCAAGACTATTTCAATTGTTGCTATCCTTTGTGTGGACATTGTTGTCATGTCATGTACAGAGGTACTGTATGGACGCCATCTCTGCTCCACACGCTGTAAGTCTTTGCTGTCGTCCAGCATTCTGTTTTTCTTTACTTTGTAGCCGGTTCAGTTGTAGTTTCGTTCTGCATAGCCATCTCTAAGCTTCAATGCTTTTTTTTTTTTAGGGGCACTCACCTTCTGTTTATTTCTGGTTTAAGCATTAGATGCCTTTTTACCTTCACACTGCCTCCCGCTGTCGTCTTTCTATTGTGATCATGACAAACCATGTTCCCGACGTCTACAAAGTAATTAGCTACCTGATGCCACCTACTGATATGGAAGAGTATTACACGGTTACTCTGCCGAGTTCTAGACAGCACTGACGCTCAACAATGGCACATTATTTGAAAAATATTTTTAACCCAAATAACTAAAATGACATAATCTCCCACGGCACACCAGACTGTATCTCACGGCGCAGTGGTTGAAAAACACTGGTATAAGTGATCGTGTTCAGGAATATCAATTTAGGAATCATGCTGGTTGCAGAAATGGCCTCTTATATGACCACATGTTGCACTGTACACAAAAGCATTCTGTATTTTCAAAAAAATCTTATCTGTCTGGGTTGTGATCAATGTCTTATGTAAACAAGGCTTGTTTAACTTGATTGAAGTATCTATGTTCCCATAGTTCTTAGTCAGCATGTAGAGCTTTTGCGGCATTTGGTATTGACAGCCTATTGATTATCACTCAGCTGGTGAATCATGAGGAGGAGCCACTCCCACCATCTCAAGAGGGTCCTGCTCAGGATGCACCACCACCCCCTTACAGCACTGTGGTTGCAGCAAATTCAGGTTGGAAACCATTATCTTGTGTCATATTTTTTAACAACCTTTTATCTCACAACAAACGGCGGCAGAAGTGGGAGGAATGCTTAATCAAAATATGTAGGCGTGAGCGAGCAGTATAATGGCCACAATGGAAAACAATTCCGAGAAGAAATTGTAGATTTTAAACTCTTTCCACTAAACTTCTGATGTGCAAAAAAACGATTGTTGAGCAAAATTATACTAAAGTGCAGTTTGACTTTATTAACATTATTAAACATGTTTGTGTTCTTTATTAGTTAGTAAATTAGAAATTAATTTTTCTGTACAGTTACATGTTTTTTGCTTGTACTGTACTTTATTTTCTAAAATGGGTACATGTCTTTATATAATATACATTTACTTCTGTACTGTTACATGTTTGTTGCTTGTACTGGACTTTTATTTTGTAAAATGGGTACATGTCTTTCTGTAATAAATATATTTACTAATTTTGCTCAACAATCATGTTTTTGCACATCAGGGGCCGTACTTATCAAGCTTCTTAGAATTACTCCTAAGAAGTCTGCTAAGAGTTGACTTAAGAGTAAATAAATTCTCCGCTGAAAGCTGCACTTAAAAGTTAGTTATCAAGCGTCTTACTCACACTTTCAGCGAAGTGTAGGACTGAATCTTAAGTGTCACACTCAGAGCTGAATTACGACATTACTATGTGCCGTAAACGAAATTTTAGGTGACGTCATTTCTGTGTCCATAGAAATGACCAATCACGGAAGGGAATCCCTTGTCTAAGAATAAAGAAATATCTTAGAAATATTTAAGTGGACAATGGGAGTGTATACTTTGACAATAAACTACAAAATAATACAAAACAAACAATATTGGCAATGAATCAAAAATAAATGTTTCCTTTTTGTTGCACCTTTCCTGCTTCCTGCTCCCAGACCGTAACAAAAAGGCAGGGGAGACACTTCTCCAGGATGTATGCTCGGGGCAACACCCTTCACTTTACCCGGCAGTGGGTCTCCACAGCGGACGACTTTAGAGTGAATGATGAGTCCGGCGATTAGTTGCAAATCTTGCTTTATTGATTGCTTGCACACAGCCAATCCAACACAAAACAAACTAGTCCCCGCCCGCACTCACGCTACCGCTCCCTCTCTTCTCTCGCCCACACACTCACTGACGTCACTCACCTCACATGCTGTAACCTAGCGTATGTGTGTGCCACACACATACGCTACTCATAACATTTTCTTTCCAATTCATTAATTAGGCAACTAATTTGAAACTGGTGTGGGTGGCTCTATATATACTAGCCCACTGCAGCCACATGCAGAAATCAACAAGGAATCGAAAATTATTAAATCTGTGACAAAAATAATACCTGCTCTGTCTAAACCATACCGTTTGATCAGCTGCTCGTCATCAAACAAAGATGAACGTTAGTGCACGTCTCTCGCCTCAGTACCATCCCCTGCTGGCAACTCCTAACCACTTAAGACACCTCTGAAGGTATCTTAAATATCGTGGAGAGTAGGAGTGATTCTTAGACTTAAGAACGTTGATAAAAAGCTTTTATTCTTAAGTTTGAGAGTAGGACTAAATTTCGCAAATTTTCAGGACTTAAGTGTAAAATGGCACTCTAAGAAGCTTGATAAGTACGGCCCCAGAAGTTTAGTGGTAACAGCTTAAAATCTACACTTTCTTCTCGGAATTGTTTTCCCTTGTAGCCGTTATACTGCTTGCTCACGCCTACATATTTTATTAAGCATTTACATTTTTTTCCCCTCGGCCATCAGACACATGAAAAATAACAAGATCTGATAGCTCAGTTACAGCTCTTTTTATTACCTATTCTGTGTTATGTGTGTTTAATGTTGCACAATTGCACCAATAAAAATTCCTAGTTTGTGAACCCGTTCTCAAACAATGGCAATAAAAACTATTCTGATTCTGATTCTGATTCTTGCAATATTCATATTGCCTCTAAAATAATCTATAATTACATCATTATATAACTTTACAGTAAGTTTACTTGAGCAAATAGCAAAAAATATATATTTTAGGGGGGAAAAACTGGAACACTGTATCAAATGGCATCTAATACAGTAGTTATATCAACAACTACAGGATGATTATTCTCCAAATGTACTGACAATGGCAGTGAAAGTATTGACCTATTTTTCCTTTCTGCATTATGAGCTACCAACATTTATTTGCAAGTTTAAATCTTAATTTTATAATGTAATGGAGTTCTACACTACTGCAAAGTGTCCATTCGGGGACTTTTGAGGCCGATTTTTGTCTATATTTTTTGTGGTTTTATAGTCATTTGTTTGATATTCCAATTTCATTAGCATATATAAATATACTTGTGAATGAATGATCAGTTATATAGACGTAGAACTACTATAATGTGTACTGTTTGTACACAAGGCTGTTTGAAGAGCACTTTCCAAGTCATAATTCTTGACAAGATTGTGTATGTAGGTGTAGTTTGAAACTGGGTGACTCACTTGACTGCTGCTTTTGTGTTTGTTGCTGGCAAACAGCCAAGTGTCCTGCAAGAAAGGCTTAGATTGCAGGAGACAGAACATTAGCAGTAATGGATGCATATTACTCTAATGTATTCCCAACCTTGCTCCATTGTTTGCTCTGCTTTATTCAACCTATTTCCAGCTGTGTTCAAACCTACTCAAACGAATGTTGGGAGGTTGTTTTTTCCGGCATTTCGAGAAAATCGGGATGATCTGAACTACTTGTCTCATTTCCAGCTTTCTTTGAATATAAGGAAGATGGGGGAAGATTCCCCAACCCACCGTCCTACAATGTGGCCACCACTTTGCCCTCCTATGATGAAGCAGAAAGAAGCAAAGTGGAGGCAGCCGTCCCTCTTGTCAACGGGAGAGTCACCGTATGTCGTTGTTTTTGTGCATATACTTGTCTGTACTTTATACCCAAAAGACAAAGGTCATTTATTGTGTCTCTCTGGTAGCGCAGGATGAGGACTTTGTGGCCAGAGACGACTTTGAGGACGCCGACCAGCTGCGAATAGGAAATGACGGCATATTCATGCTGACTTTCTTTAGTAAGAAAAACACACTTTAAAGAGGCTATATTATGTTTTCCTACATGTAGAACACTTATTTGTGGTATACATAATATGTATGTGGTGTTTTGTTCAAAATTTTGCATAGATTTTGTTTTACAGACCATCTTCAAGCCGCTTTCTTACTATCTTCAGAATGCACCGTTTTGTGGGCGGTCTTATTTACGTGCCTCCACTTCGACTGTGTCACCAACCCGTCAGCCATGTTGTAGTTTTTAGCGCTTCCATATCGAGTCTACTGACTGATTTAAGTTAGAACTATACGCTGCTTTAAATTAGAAATGACAACAGCGAAATATTTTACCATGCATGTGCATGTATGAGCCAGTCTGTACCACAACAATAGCACAGAGAAAAGGAAGGAGCTTACTGATTACAACATTGGACTACAACGGAATAACAATTTGGAAATTTAAGGTAGTTTTTTCTGTTTATATTACCTTTGATTGTTTTACTTGGCCTACCTCACAGTGTGGTGGTGCGTTCAGTGACACTCTGGAAACATGGACTGACTACTGTATTAGTAGTATAAGCAATAACTTTATTTTTGCTTTATGGTGGCTTATTTTGCAGCTTCAGTATAAAAAAACCAAAAAGCATGAGTCACCATCCATCCATTTTCTACTGCTTGTCCCTTTCGGGGTCGCGGGGGGTCGCTGGAGCAGGGTGTACCCCGCCTTCTGCCCGAATGCAGCCTGAGTCACTAATGTATGTTTAATCGTACTAAAACCTAGACAGTGTATTGAAACTTGGACTTTTTTGGTGACATTTTTTTGTCTAAAACCTGCGCGTACGAAAACCGAGGAACCAAAAGAGGTTAGCCTCTGTTAATAGTAATATGATTAAAAACGCTCGTCACGTATAATAGTGCTGGAGCTTTGACTATGCGTACACTTTCGGTGTAAATTTATCTTTTCGGAGCAAATGATCTTACCTCTTATTGAAGCACAAAAAAATGCAAATTAAAGAGTTTTAATGCTCTCAACTTAGCTCCAGTGAGATACTTTGATTTTGCGAGACATTAAAAGGTGTATTTTTCCACTCAATGCTGTTGTATGCCAAAGAGCTAATGTCAACTTTTGGCTTCTCATAAATAGGTCAATGCCATCATTTGCATATTCAGTAGTTTTTTAGTGTATCCATTAGTTAAAAGCTGCTGTTATCTTTCAGTGGCATTCCTCTTCAACTGGATCGGCTTCTTCTTGTCCTTCTGTTTGACCACATCAGCTGCTGGACGATACGGCGCCATCTCGGGCTTCGGCCTGTCCCTGATCAAATGGGTTCTTATCGTCAGGGTGAGAAATATTTACGTAACTTAAGGCTGGCACTCAGTAGAGGACAAATGTGGAAAGATTGTATATCAACACAACGCATTCTATCGTTAGAGTTTAATTCAACACATTCATTTAGAAAATGTACGGTGCTCATCCTTGACATGGTTATTTGGGCCATCCCTTCATAACAATGCATTACTGCTAGTTCCCTGACTTTTTGGATTGTTCTTTTCATTCATGTTGTTCACGGTAGGCACTTAGCATCATAAACTAGTAGGAATAAGTGATTGCATCAATAATATGTAAGGTCTTTTTTGCAGCTTTGTGTGCTTCGACTTTTTGGATTGTATTGCGTTTAGGGCTACGACGATTCATTGAATACATTGATTAATAATTCGATTAGAGAACAGCTTCAATTTATACTCTTACTTTTATTTAACCGTTAAATGAGTTTAACTGATAAAAAAAAAATGTAATCCGGACCGTATGGAGTACGCCGGACTTTAAATATGTAGACATAGTTTCCACACTGTTGCTACATTAGAGTGCACCTGAGAGCGGTGGTGTGTGGGTGCCGTGATCTGTGTCGGCGAACGGCGGAAATTTTTATTTGTATCATTATTATTGTATTATGTATGCACACATGTTAAAAGTGCAATTACCATGTTGCTGATGTGCATTTATTAGAAAAAAAGAATGAAGGTTATGGTCAGCAGAGAGTACACCCATTATATAGTGGGTAAAGAAAGTATTCCGAACCTTTAAATTGTTCACTCTAGTGAAGGGTCCTGCAACACAGATGCATCGGCGCATGCGTCAAGCTCATAGAGCGATATCCTGTGTCGGTGCGCGTACCGCTTTTAGAAAGTCACGTGACCGATTCGCGAACTGTATCGCACTGACGCCTCCTCTGTGCCCTGTGAGCAACGTTCCCTCTAAGGTGCGCGCCTGCGCAATTGCGCACTGCTCAAGCGTGTGCTCCTCTGCGCACACTGTGCGCCGCGCACCAAATCAAACCCATCTGAATTCTAAACAAAATAAACACATTTATTCTGTGTAATTTTGAAATGCAACTTTGAGTGACAGTGACAACAAGCGGCCCTAACGGTCTTCGTCAACAACACGCATACCACTAAGCCATTGGTGCGTTTATGGCCACATAAAAAGTCGGACAACTCAAACCCCACACAAAGTTACACTATGACTCCTCAGTCATACGTGCGCTTATTTTTCTGTCATTTATTATTAATGTTAATTTATTGATATTAATCATGGAATGCTGTTACTAGAGAATGTTATAGGAAAGATGGCGTGGCGAAGTTGGTAGAGTGGCCGTGCCAGTAATCGGAAAGTTGCTAGTTACTGGGGTTCAATCCCCACCTTCTACCATCCTAGTCACGATACATGTTCACATTATTTATTGACTGTATCTAAAAAAGATAAAAATATATTTTTATTTAAATTAAGATATGAAATAATCCTAAATGAAATACAATGACTTGGTTTATATTATTGTATATACTAGGTCATAAAATCAGTGTCAGTTGAGTCGGTCCATAGGTTGCCTGTAGGGATTTTTAATGTCCAGCAGATGTCAGTATTTAGTGACAGAGTATCGACACAGTATCAATACACAGTTTTGCAATGTGTCGAAACGCTTCATGACGCCTCATCAACCCATCACTAGCTCACTCTGTTTTACTGCAGCCATTTGCTAAAATCAAAAACGTTCATTTTATTTCTCATTAATGTACACTCAGCCCCCATCCTTTGCTGTGACACTCATAAAACTCACCTGATCCTCCTTGAGATGTTTCTGCTCCTTCATTTGAGTCCAGTTGTGTTTAATTAGCCTGATTGGACTTGATTAGGAAATACACACACCTGTCTGAATAAGACCTTACAGCTCATAGTCCATGTCAGAGCAAATGAGAATCATGAGGTTGAAAGCACTGATCTAAACCCAATTAAGCATCTCTGGAATTGGCTGTCCATCAACGTTCACCAGCCAACCTGACAGAACTGGAGAGGATTGGCAAGGAAGAATGACAGAGGAGCCCCAAATCCAGGTGAAGAAAACATGTTGCATCATTCCCAAGAAGACTCATGGCTGTACTAGCTCAAAAGGGTGCTTCTACTCTATACTGAGCAAAGGGTCTGAATACTTATGCATATGTAATATTTCAGTTTTTCTTTTTTTCCATAAATTTGCAAAAATTTCTACATTTGTTTTTTTCTTTCAAAATGTGGTGCTTAGTCTACTTCAATGCAAAATAAAATGAACTTTTTTGATTTGATCAAATGCCTGCAATGAAACAGAGTGAAACATTTAAAGAGGTCTGAATACTCTCCGTACCCACTGTACAACTTGTTCCTGTTGATAGAAAGTCCTCGATTTTGTCTGTACTGATTTTTCACCACACAGAAATTACATACAATCTGGAATTGATATTTCAGAATGTGAATGATACTGTACTAATTGCATTGAAAACCAAACATGGTCTGCATTGCTTTACATTCTCTTAAAGCTCCATGCACACGATGCATGTGATGTCATAAAACCACATTCTCCAACCAACTGCTGAGTTAAATACAGCAGTTTTATTTTGTGTTGTTTCACTGCACCTGATAACTTAAACTTTTTTTTATTTTCGCAGTTTTCAACCTACTTCCCTGGCTACTTTGATGGCCAGTACTGGTTGTGGTGGGTGTTCCTGGCTTTGGGTGAGTAACATGTTGTATCATGGAAAGCATCTTTATTTCTGCAATGCTATCGTCAGAGTTGTTTACATATAACTATTTTCCTTGCAGGCTTCATGCTGTTCATCAGGGGCTTTGTTAACTACTCCAGAGTGCGCAAACTTGCAGATCCTGCGTATGCCAGTCTACCCAGAACAAGAGTTCTATTCATCTATTAGACTGAGGCAAGTTTGTGCTACACTTTAATAAGGCTGCCTTCTTTTGTGGACATGGCTTCAGGAAGTGTTAATCCATGAAACAGATTCAACAAACATGTGGCAAGCAACTAAGAAATATGACATCAGTGTTTTTCCCATACATTCATTTATTTGTGGGGGCCCACTAAATTAGTACCACTACAAATCAATTTGCTGCTACCGGTTCATAACACAATAATAGGATGGTGGATGTGGCTTGTTTTTGGTACCGATTCATATTTCGATCCAGCAAACCGTCACATAATTATAACACCACTGTTGAGAGTGCACCTATTCACTTAAAGGGCTGCTGCTACACATACTGTATTTTTCGGACTATAAGTCGCAGTTTTTTTCATAGTTTTGCCGGGGGTGCGACTTATACTCAGGAGCGACTTATGTGTAACATTACCGTAAAATATCAAATAATATTATTTAGCTCATTCACGTAAGAGACTAGACGTATAAGATTTCATGGGATTTAGCGATTAGGTGTGACAGATTGTTTGGTAAATGTATAGCATGTTCTATATGTTATAATTATTTGAATGACTCTTACCATAATATGTTACGTTAACATACCAGGCACGTTCTCAGTTGGTTATTTATGCCTCATATAACGTACACTTATTCAGTTTGTTGTTCACTATTCTTTATTTATTTTAAATTGCCTTTCAAATGTCTATTCTTGGTGTTGGCTTTTATCAAATAAATTTCCCCCAAAAATGCGACTTCTACTACAGTTCGACTTATATATGTTTTTTCCCTTCTTTATTATGCATTTTCGGCCAGTGCGACTTATACTCCGGAGCGACTTATACTCCGAAAAATACGGTAATAAGGACCGGGTAATCAGCTGGGAATGATTAAAAATAAGGAAGCAACAGATTTGTTTTTGCACAATACCAGCTTCATTTATTACACATAAATTAATCCCGCAGTTATAATTATTATTGTCGGACATCAACAAAAAGTTTGGAACACAATATTCTTTCCTCATAAATCTACCCCAAAGTCACGCAAGTTCAGGCAATGCTAAAGAGTTCGGTGTCACTTTGAAGTGTAACTATTATATGGCTGTCACGGAAATAACATTTTAAAATATTTGGCTTTCATGGCTCTCAGCCAAAAAGGTTCCCGACCCCTGGTATAGCCTGTCTAAATGCTACATTTAATTTTCATTGGTATTTTAGAACAAGACAGTAGCTGACATTTTGTTCATTATTTCTACTGTTTCTATTTTGACATTGAATAGTTGAATCATTTTGAATCAAACATGACTGAGATATTTATTTCATGCTATAAATCACAAATGGCTATTCAGATTAAGGAAGTTAGCTAATAGAATAAACATTGTTTGTACCGTTGATGATGTTTGCATTTGGAGCAGTTAGAAGTGGAGAGGTACTTAAAAGACCTCGAGATACTTAAACTCCTCCAGCTGAGCCAGAAGGCAAAGCTCTCGGTCTACATTCCTACTCTCTCCTATGGTCATGAAGTGTGGTTCATGACCGAAAGAATAAGATCGCGGATACAAGCGGCCAAAATGAGTTTCCTCAGAAGGGTGGCTGGCATCTCCCTTAGAGATAGGGTGAGAAGTTCAGTCACCCGAGAGAGACCCTGAGTAGAGCCGCTGCTCCTCCGCTTGGAAAGGAGCCAGCTTAGGTGGTTTGGGCATCTCGTGCGGATGCCTCATGAGCGTCTCCCCAGGGAGGTCCTCGTTGCACGTCCCACTGGGAGGAGACCCCGCGGCAGGCCAAGGACCAGATGGGGGGGGGGTTACATCTCCTCTCTGGTCTGGGAACTCAGGATCCCCAGGAGGAAGTTGCTCTGGAGAGGGAAGTCTGGGGGTCTCTGCTGGAGCTGTTGTCCCCGCGGATAAGCGGTTGAAGATGGATGGATGGAGTATTGGAGACAGAGTCCCATTGTCCCCCCACCTGGCTGGATCTGGCCCCCAGACTCCTGGCTTATTTTCAGTCTTTTTCATTAAGTTCAAATCACATGGCTGCAAGTCTGAATAAAAGTTTAGTTTCTACCAAAAGCAGCAATCATAAATGAAGCTTTCAGCACATAGCGTATTTTTCAGACTATAAGTCGCTCCGGAGTATAAGTCACATTTTTTGGGGAAATGTATTTGATAAAACCCAACACCAAGAATAGACATTTGAAAGGCAATTTAATATAAAGAATAGTGAACAGGCTGAATAAGTGTACGTTATATGAGGCATAAATAACCAACTGAGAACGTGCCTGGTATGTTAACGTAACATATTATGGTAAGAGTCATTCAAATAACTATAACATATAGAACATGCTATACGTTTACCAAACAATCTGTCACTCCTAATCGCTAAATCCTATGAAATCTTATACGTCTAGTCTCTTACGTGAATGAGCTAAATAATATTATTTGATATTTTACGCTAATGTGTTAATAATTTCACACACACGTCGCTCCTGAGTAGGTATGATGTTTGATAAGAAATTATCTAGTTTGAGCCTATTATCGAATCCTCTTATCGAACCGATTCCTTATCGATTCTCTTATCGAGTCCAGATAGGTTGTTGTACATGGGAAAAAAACCACAATATTTGGTTTAACAAAAGCTCACTTTTATTATGTAAGAAAAAAATAAAATCTAATATATAAATAAATATTGACTGTTACCCCCCTAAAAAAATAAAATAAAATAATTATTGACTGTTGTTACCCAAAGTATATTAAGTGGGATTTTTCAGAAAAACAAATCTATACAGTAACACAAAAACAACCTGTTTCTGTGATTACTATAGGTGTATAAATAATAATAGTGTTAAAATCAGTCCATTGGGCACAAAACTGAAAATAATACAGCTCTCCAAAAAGTGCACTTTTGCTGCTATTTGACATGACTGTTTATGATGCTTTGACATTTTTGCACTTTATTTCTTTATTGAAAGAAAATTCTATGAAGACAAAAGTTGTTTGCAAATGTGGTTACAATGCTAAAAAAATGAAAACTTAAAGCTAAAAAAATAAATACACTGAGTTAACATTATTTCTTTATAGGGGGAAATATGTGATTTTATGAGCTAGGGAATATAACAACTACACTACCCAGCATGCAACGGGAGTGACGAGCATGCGCGGTAGCCCCGAAAAGTGTTGTTGCATGTCGTCACCTGGCAGCTAAGAATGAGGTTATGAGCACGCTGTGAAAGTAAACGTCAAGAACTCAGCCAACACGCCTCGTCTGCATTATTTATAATTAGACAGACAACACATATACAGTGTGATTTTGTTTTGTTTACAAGGAAAGAAAAACAAAAGTTAAAAAAGGGAGATATATGTTGTATATATATGTATGTGCTGCGGTTGCTTTAAAAATGTTGCGACAGCTGCCGTAAAGGAGGTGCGTTGCTAGCCTGGTTGCTATGTTTCCGGTTGGTCGTAAAAGTGTTCGTCATGTGTTTGTACCCTGCTCAAATCTCTCAGGAAAGTTATTCATTGGATTATACCTTTTTGTTTTGAACTTTATTACACCTTGGAGCGCTTTTTCCGGTCCATTGTTTTTCCTGCTTTCGCTATCTGCGCCTAATGACTGAGCTACGTGACGTCATTTCTTGTGATGTCCCACGGAGCATTTCTGGTCGGGACGGGATTCGTTCCCAGGGATTCGAATAAAGAACCAACTCTTTTTCTTTACTATAGTGGTCTCGATAACGGGTACCGGTTCTCAAAAAGGGACTCGAGTCCGAGGACTAGGTTCTTTTCTTATCGAACACCCGGGAAAATCGGTTTCGAGTATCATCCCTACTCCTGAGTATAAGTCGCACCATCGGCCAAACTATGAAAAAAGCTGCAACTTATAGTCCGAAAGATACGGTACACAACGTTGACATTTATAGTTATATTTTGATAAAGACGGTAGAAACATTCATATAGGTAAACGGTGCGTGCAACATCAACAAACATTGGTTTTGGAGGTTAATTTATATCATGAAATGCAACTTTACCCCAGCAAAAATAATGCTTGTTTATCTGCAAGAGTCTTAATACCAATTTCCTTTACCCAGCCAAGAAGTTGTAGACCTCCATGCTTTTCCAAGTTTTCATGTGTTTTGTCATGTAGAATGGTGTCTAGAGCACCAGATAGTTCGACATGTCTGGGAACGCGACCAACGAATAATCCTTGAGATCACTCGACAAATCTTTTTTTGATAACTTATACGGATAGATTCCATTGTATAGTTAGATTTTTTGCTCATATGTGCAGATGTAGACCCCTCGCGTACTCTGTTTGTTGGTTTGGTGGCCCACCACTTTGTTTACTTCCGTTCAAAAGTCATGTGACTGAATACAACGAATGGAATGCAGCATTAAATGTGCACAACTTTCAGGAATGTGACACAGTGTTGCAAGAAAACTAACCTGATGCATCGTTTCCATTTTCTTTCATTTAGCTCGTCGGACGTGGAAGACACGACGCACACAAATCAAAGCGATGAGTCGTCTGAGCTAAAGGAAGAAGCGATTGGGGTACTAGTGGATGGATGACTTTAGTTTGCAAGCGTTTTAAGAGCAGGTTGAACTGTAATAGTCCCTCAGTGTACTCGTTAGTGGCGCATGTTCACCTGCTATTTTCATCTGGTCTGTTAACTTTTGTTTTCGCTGGACTACAGGCACGACGCTCACGTCACCAGCTGTTGTTAGCATGCGGCGTCACCACGTGCTTTTGTCGGGACCGTTTCCACTCGTACAACATGTGAGGCCAGTCTTATAAGTACCATACACTATATGGACAAAAGTATTGGGACACAGGGCAGGGGTGTCCAAACTTTTTCCACTGAGGCCCGCATACAGAAAGATTGAAAGATGCCAAGGACCTCATCTATTTTACTCTATTAAACACGCTATAACCAATCTAATGTACATAACACATTTGCCAGAAATGATTAGAACAAATTAAATCTTAATCAAACAATCGTAATGACTTTTAAAAAAGTTTTTGGGGTGTGTAAACCATAAAGACAGAATTCACTGATAACAACTATAACTGCAATAGGTTAATGATGTCTCCTTTTTGAATGTGTGTGTTCAGTTTCCTATATTCAGACTAGTTGTGGCTATAATAGAATCGAGTTGATTACAGTGGAATCTTAATTTCCGAACTTAATTGGGTCTTGAACATGGAGAAGTTCATATATAAAAGCAGAGTTCCCCATAAGAGACATTGTAAACATGAATAGTAGGCTCCAGCCTCGGCAAAAGTCCCGATTTTATTGAAGGTTTGTACACTTTGGACACAATATAAAGTGTTACACATTACTGTATATCAAAACACAGGTGCAATGTTCTATTTAATAACAAGTTGAACTTTGCTGTATGCACTGCACTGCCAACACACACACAGAAGCCATTATGGTGTCCTCCCAAGCAATCAGACATCCTAAAACTTTAACAACCATATTGCTACAATAATAAACATTTAAAAAAGTGACATCACTCACATTGACAAGGAGCTAAATGGAAAGAGTGGACAGACAGTGAGATAGAAAAAAGTGGGATTGGCGCCTACTTGGTCAATCATACTTGGGAGTGCCATTAAATAACCTCCTAAGGCCCAAGCTGTTTGTTTACATGCTTTTTTTTAATTTCTCTTTGCTATTTGGGCTTATTGGACCCTAATTAGAATAAAAACTAAGAATCATCTTTTGATATGATGTACTTAGTCCATAAGTACACAAACGTGTACTTAATGTTTAGTGACATGCTAATTCTTATTTTTACACTTTTTTTTTTTCCAAATTCCATTGTACACTACCGTTCAAAAGTTTGGGGTCACCCAAACAATTTTTTGGAATAGCCTTCATTTCTAAGAACAAGAATAGACTGTCGAGTTTCAGATGAAAGTTCTCTTTTTCTGGCCATTTTGAGCGTTTAATTGACCCCACAAATGTGATGCTCCAGAAACTCAATCTGCTCAAAGGAAGGTCCGTTTTGTAGCTTCTGTAACGAGCTAAACTGTTTTCAGATGTGTGAACATGATTGCACAAGGCTTTTCTAATCATCAATTAGCCTTCTGAGCCAATGAGCAAACACATTGTACCATTAGAACACTGGAGTGATAGTTACTGGAAATGGGCCTCTATACACCTATGTAGATATTGCACCAAAAAGCAGACATTTGCAGCTAGAATAGTCATTTACCACACTAGCAATGTATAGAGTGTATTTCTTTAAAGTTAAGACTAGTTTAACGTTATCTTCATTGAAAAGTACAGTGCTTTTCCTTCAAAAATAAGGACATTTCAATGTGACCCCAAACTTTTGAACTGTAGTGTATGTTATACTCTTCTGACACCACCAGATGGCAGTATAAGTGTCCACATAAGCGCCATAAAACCCCAATTCAGTATTGTACACAATTTTGGAAATAAGGGCTAAAAGGTGCTGTCCACTAGGGCTGCAACTAACAACTAATTTGATAATCGATTAATCTGTCGATTATTACTTCGATTAATCATCGGATAAAAGAGACAAACTAAATTTCTATCCTTTCCAGTATTTTATTGGAAAAAAACAGCATACTGGCACCATACTTATTTTGATTAAAGTTTCTCAGCTGTTTGTAAATGTTGCAGTTTATAAATAAAGGTTTATAAAAATATTTTTTTTTTTTTTAAAAGTAGCCTCTGCGCATGCACATAGCATAGATCCAACAAATCGATGACTAAATTAATCGCCAACTATTTTTATAATCAAATTTAATCGATTAGTTGTTGCAGCCCTACTGTCCACGCATGTGGCCACTAAGCCTTTAGAGGTTTTAATGTACAGTACTCCTCCAAATAGTCTTTTTTTTTTCATCCACAGGGATTCCCGCGTTTTTCCCCCCCACACTGGTCTGTTGGCTTTTTGGGTCTCATTTTGTGTTCGTAAAATGGAAAATTAACGACTGAATGAAGCATTCGTACACTGAGACAAGGTTCGCACACGGAGGCATTCTTGGAGGCGGTCCAAAAGTTTGTGTATCTAGTTTCCACTTTACCTTGACGTGTTTCCACTGTCGTCTGCAGAAGGGTCACCTGATCGCTATCATACCTAAAACGTGTCTGAAAAGGGAACTGCTGCGCTATCGTATTTCCACACACTGCCCTGACCTACATGGAGTGAACATGCGTGTTCTAGTCCACCTTTGTTCATATTGTTTCACCAAGGAATAGGAATACTTGAGTCCATCTAGTGTACATGCTGGTCACGCATGTGTTTCATACCGCTCCAAATCAGCGTCCACGTGGTTTTACCTGATCCGCAATTGACAAACGTGTGACCATTTGATATAACTGGACATTTAGTTGCTACAAAAAAGTTGTATAGGAGAAAATACGGTTGAAAATGTGCTGTTTTGTGGCGGAAACAACTATTATCAAAGAATGTTGTATGCACTTTTAGAAACTAACAAAAAGCCCTTCGTTATTTGACGTCAAGCCTAAAACAAACCAAAACGTATATTTGCAATGTTGGGTTTCGTCAGAGGAAAAAGTGATTTGAAGCACAGTCGTGTTTAGGGGGAGGGGTCCAACACTTTTTAGCCTTCCTTGTTCAGCTTTACTACACACTATCATGGCTTTGATGTTCATTTCAAGTGATGTAGAACTGCATCTTTGCTTGTTCTGAAACTGTACAGAAAATATTTACTTCAATAAATGTCACTTCTAATGCCTGTTTTTGCTTACATTTAATGTGAGAAAATGTCTTCATTTAGTTGACATCTTATATTGCAGTTAATAATGTGCCACTTCAGTTGTTTGCTTTGAGACGTTGGCAGTCAAGTTTAGCCTTCAGCTATGTGCAGATGCTAAAGGTTGTTAGCCTGTTTGTGAATGTTAAATATCAATGCATTAGTGACTTAGTTTGATTATTAATAATTGTATTTATTCAATTCACACTTGACTTTCAAAGTTGTCGAATAATATAACATTGTGTTTGTCTACTGTTAGCAGTAGTATGTTAATTTTAAATATCAATAAACCATTTGATTAAATATGTTTGTTCAATGCGCTTTTTATTTCACAAGTTAACTAATCATAGACAATGTGGTGTTTTAGATAATTGTCTAACTTGTGAGGCCTTGGCAACCTAACCTGTTAGCCTTAAGCTAGGTGGCGATGTCAGTCATATTGGAAATAAACCATATGTTCATGTTAAACATCAATAAATTAGTGACTGTAATTGATTAGTAAAACTCTTTATTCATTCAATGTATACTTTATTTCACAGGTTAATGAACACAATCGACAATGAGGTGTTTTAGATATTTTGTTTACTTCTTAACAGGCTAAGCTAACTGCTTAGCCTGTTAGCTCAGTGGAGATGCAAACTGTTATTTTGCCAATGTCTAATATCTATAAATTAGTGACTTATTTAATTAGTAATTACCTTAATTCTTCAAAATGTACACTTTGATTCACAAGTTAACACAATACAAGGTTGTTTTTTTCTGCTGCTCCACACGCTGTAAGTCTTTGCTGTTGTCCAGCATTCTATTTTTGTTTACTTGGCAGCCAGTTCAGTTTTAATTTCGTTTTGCTTCAACAGGTTAATGAACACATAATCGACAATGAGGTGTTTTAGATATTTTGTTTACTTTGTGAGGTGTTAGTAGCTAACTGCTTAGCTTATTAGCTCAGTGGAGATGCAAACTGTTATTTTGCCAATGTCTAATATCTATAAATTAGTGACTTATTTAATTAGTAATTACCTTAATTCTTCAAAATGTACACTTTGATTCACAAGTTAACACAATACAAGGTTTTTTTTTCTGCTGCTCCACACGCTGTAAGTCTTTGCTGTCGTCCAGCATTCTATTTTTGTTTACTTTGCAGCCAGTTCAGTTTTAGTTTAGTTTTGCTTCAATCCCTTTTCTTAGCGGCACTCGCCTTTTGTTTATTTTTGGTTTAAATGTTAGATACCTTTTTACCCACAGAATGCCTCCCGCATATTGTGATCACCACAAACCATGTTCCCGACGTCTACAAAGCAATTAGCTACCTGCTGCCACCTACTGATATGGAAGAGTATTACACGGTTACTCTGCCGAGCTTTAGACAGCGCCGACACTCAACAACGGCACATTTGTGGATTATAATTACTGGTTTGCAAAAAATATTTTTAACCCAATTAGGTGAAATTGCATAATCTCCCACGGCACACCAGACAGTATCTCACGGTACACTAGTGTGCCGCGGCACAGTGGTTGAAAAACACCGCTATAGGTTAATATGTGAATGTTGAATATCAATGAATTGGTGACTATCTGATTAGTATGCTAGACTTGAGGGTGTAGTATTAGACATATATGTAATTGTATGTACATTATAGGTTTTAAAGTGCTGTTAGTGGCTTGCAATTCACATTATAGCCGCTAGGTGGCAGCAAACTCGTCAGTGTTAGCACAAGTGTTAAGACTTATACAGTAGGCTGTTGAAAATAACCATGGAAATATAATTACATAATATATATCTTAGTAGGAAATATTACACATTTTTTGAAGTATTTTTGGATAAAATGAAAATGGATGGAAAATAGAAGGCCTCTTTTTGTTGGAAAGCCGGCGTGACGCGTGGTGGGGTCACTGCGTGCCGGGGTCCGCCCCCAACTTGCGGGGAAGGAAAAAGACGGCGTTTTGTCCAATGTGAGTTCTGGAACCCAGCTTAGGCTTGCCGTTCTTCTTCAAGGCCACGTACCATTTCCTCTCCTCATACTTCTGAGACTGATAGGTGTTGTAGAAGTTCTCCTCCACCCTCTCCAGGAAGCAACACTCATCGTTAGCGTTAAGCTGCGGAGACGCAAATATCATTATCATCGTCGTCATCATCACATGAGTTCCAATGAAATGTGAGACATCAGGTGATATCAGGCGATCACAATTACTCACCGTCGAGTACAAGCGGCCCTCGTCGCTCATGGCCAAAAATCGGCCTGTTTCGCGGCCTTGGATGACCACCACGCCCGGGGCCACAGCTGTCAGCCTTAGAACTACTGCAAAGAATCCAACAAAACAAGGAACATGTCGCCTTTGGTTACCCACTTTTAGGCGAGGGTCTTTTTGCTACCGGCCTGCACAGAAACATTAAAAATAGATTTACATTACAACTCCTGATAGGAATTAGTTATTTTATTCTTGATTTGGATCATATTCAAATGTATCTAACCTACACACAGTTTACCACCTTGTCAAATGATATAAAAGCATGTGTCCATCACAAAGATTATTTAACAAATAAACCTTAGGCTGATTAGAAGAAGCACTAACGAAATAAACACTACATTTATATACAATATGTGTTATGTTGTGCTAAAATAAACTAAATTAGTATATAAACTAAATAAACTGTATTATTTGGGATTTCTTAGAATTCTGCTCATTTAACTCAGAAAAACATGATAGAAAACACAAAATATTAAATATAATGTTAAAAAAAATTATGTGCACATAAACACAACAGGATCACGCTATTGTGCGTCCATCATTTCTTTTAATCATTGTTTTTATTTATTTGCTTGTTTGTGTTATGTTCTGCTAAAATAAACTAAATTAGGAACAAATAAAATGAAAGTGCAAAAGAAAATGCAGCTTCACAAATTTTGTCACAATTTTTGCGCTTAAGAAATGTGTTATGCTGTGCTAAAAAAAACCTAAATGAATAATAAATGTTTTTTTTTTTAACTAAACTGTCAATAAAATGATAGTTCAAATGAAAATTCAGCTTCACAAATTTAGTCATAATTTTTGCGCTTAAGAAATGTGTTATGTTGTGCTAAAAAAAACTAAATGAATAATAAATTTTTTTTAAACTAAACTGTCAATAAAATGAAAGTGCAAAAGAAAATGCAGCTTCACAAATTTTGTCACAATTTTTGCGCTTAAGAAATGTGTTATGCTGTGCTAAAAAAACCTAAATGAATAATAAATGTTTTGTTTTTTTTAACTAAACTGTCAATAAAATGAAAGTGCAAATGAAAATTCAGCTTCACAAATTTAGTCATAATTTTTGCGCTTAAGAAATGTTATGTTGTGCTAAAAAAAACTAAATAACAAATGTTTTTTTAACTAAACTGTCAATAAAATGAAAGGGCAAATGAAAATGCAGCTTCACAAATTTAGTCATAAATTTTGAGCGTAAGAAATGGGTTATGTCGTGCTAAAATAAAATAAATCAATAATACATGTTTTTTTTTAAACTAAACTGTCAATAAAATTTAAGTGCAAATGAAGATTCAGCTTCACAAATTTAGTCATAATTTTTGCGCTTAAGAAATGTATTACGTTGTGCCAAAAAAAATAATTAAAAAAAAGAAATGTTTTTTTTTAACTAAACTGTCAATAAAATGAAAGTGCAAATGAAAATTCAGCTTCACAAATTTAGTCATAATTTTTGCGCTTAAGAAATGTGTTATGCTGTGCTAAAAAAAACCTAAATGAATAATAGTTATTTTTTAACTAAACTGTCAATAAAATGAAAGTGCAAATGAAAATGCAGCTTCACAAATTTAGTCATAATTTTTGCGCTTAAGAAATGTGTTATGTTGTGCTAAAATAAAATAAATCAATAATAAATGTTTTTTTTAACTAAACTGTCAATAAAATGAAAGTGCAAATGAAAATGTCGAAATTTAGTCATAATTTTTGCGCTTAAGAATTTTTTTTATATGACATTCACGCCAGACTTCTTCTGTTTTTTTTTTGTATTGTCATTACCGCCACAAGGGGTGGAAAAGTGAATTACAACTAAGTACCACAGCTTAAAATAACACGATATATTACATGGTAGGGGGCGCTGGCAGCCCAACACTGGTTAAGAAACACTGTCATTAACGTGCCGGGGACCAATCTCTTCGCAAAGAAACGCGTTATGGTGTGTTGATTTGTCACGCTCATTTTTGTTGTTGTTGCTGTTTTTATCTGCCACACGTGGAAAGTCCGTGAAAATAACGCCTGCATTAAAGCGGTCCCTGGTGGAAAATAGATGAAAAAATTATATTTTATCGATGAAAAATATAATTTTTTTTGTCATTGAGACCCTTCAAATTAAAAGAAAAAATTCATATTTTATCGATGAAAAATATAACATTTTTGTCATTGAGACCCTTCAAATTAAAAGTCTTATTAATAGGTATTATTCCAAAGCAAGTTGTTAAACAATATTAATGACACATATTTCGAACACCACTCCATCTTATCTCAGATGAACCATCAATTATTATCACATTTGACTATATTGTTATTTTTTTGCTAATCGAAGTAACGAAAAGAAGAAATATGTGGGCTGCGAACAAAATGTTTGTTAATGTGTCATTTTACTTTGTTTGGGTTTTGGAGTGCGTGAGTGTGGGCTATAGTGGGTGTGGACGGTACGGTACCTGAACGCATCACGGCCGGATCGCACCTACCGTGAACGTCCGTCTCGTTCCTCTGTCCCATGACTGTCCCGTCCGGGAGGATCTGGAGGTGATAGCCGCCATTCTTGCAGTGTAGCCGCGTGTATCCCCCCGTTGACAGCTGTCCATCAGTCATCCTCCGGCCGGAAGTAGGAGGGGCTTAGCGGTTGCAAAGTCAACGTCTTGTTTGTCAATGTGAGTCTAGAGTCAGGTCAGGTGCGTCGGTGCGCGTGCCGGCAGCCTGGTGCGGATGGAGGAGGCGCGTCCCCGACACTCCCAGAAGAGGCTGGGAGTACGGAGGCCGAGCAGGGACAGCTTTTGACTTTATTCTATGGAGCCTGTTTTAGGTGCCCCACTTCCGGTCACATGCTATTCAAGTAAGAACCTTGTTTTAATACACAATAATAATTATTACAGTAACAATTTGTGATCATGTGTTCTACCATGACGCATTTTTTTATTAATTTGCATTTGTGTCAGCAGACCCATAAATGGTCTTATTTAGAATGTAATCCCAGCCACAACATTAGGTACACCCAAACTGAAGAAAGTAATGCAAAACTCAAATCGATTTAACCTTCCTCTTGTGTTAGCTTTCTGTTACCATCTCTTATGTTAACGGGTCGGTCTTAAATCAGCTGTAAAATACATTAAAAACAATTCTCTATCATCCAATTTGTTTCTCATATCTTGGTTACCTTGTTAGGCTTCCTTATCCATGAAAATATAGGTTTGAATATTTTTGGTGTGGGCCATTGGGCCTTTTTTTTGGTCAGTCTACCCCTCGATTTCAATTCAAAAAATGGTCAAATTAACCTCAAGCGAATCGTATAAATAAATAAAAGGTTGTTGTGTTACCTGACTATTACTGAGGGGTATTAGAACACATCTCTTCAATACATTTGTTTTATTTATTTTTTTCATTTTAATAATTTTAACTATAGTAACATCTATGGTGTTACGGGTCAATTTTGACCCATATATATTTACTTCAAGAAAAAGGCTAAAAAGTATTTTTTTTTCAGCAACAGAACTTTAAGACAAACACAAAATGAAAAGCAGAACAAGTCATAACACAAAATATAGATTTGCAAGGTCAAACAAACAACAACCAATCAAGCAAATAAAGTTAAGTTAAGTTAAAGTTAAAGTACCAATGATTATCACACACACAAGAGGTGTGGCGAAATTATTCTCTGCATTTGACCCATCACCCTTGGTGAGGGGAGCAGTTGGCAGCAGTGGTGCCGCGCCCGGGAATCATTTTTGGTGATTTAACCCCCAATTCCAACCTTTGATGCTGAGTGCCAAGCAGGGAGGTAATGAGTCCCATTTTTATAGTCTTTGGTATGACCTCCTCATCAGATGTGTCTGTGTCTTCTGGATGATACTCCACATTGTCTTCCTCCTCAGAAACCTGTTCATCCGTATCACTATGCTGCTCTGTGTCCTCTCCCTCATTTTCACCAAAAATATTATCAAGAACTTCTCTCACTGTAAATCTTTTTTTCATTTTTGCATGCTGCAAATTGGAGATGTGCACTCTACAAGTCACCAACTCTATACTGAATTGACCTCACATGTCTGGACATGCCCGTCTTTGTTTTTGTGCTGGATAACAATGTAAAATGAGAATCCCTTAAAGCTCACATGATTGGGAGAGGAGCTGACTGTCAGTGTGTTCAGTTTTGGCTCTAATTATTGCTTTATAATCTTATTTTTAGAACTGGGTCGAAACCGACCCTAACAACACCAAGGTCATAATTTCAACCAGAGCATTTTATAATTTAGTGAAAAAAACAAAAACTGTTTTATTTTGTTGAAATAGAGGTTCCTGACAAAGTCAAAAAGCTTTGATGCAAAAAAATTTATTTATGTGGTTCTTTTATGCATTTAAAAACTAAAACGGGTCGGTGCCGACCCTAACACAAGACGAAGGTTAAAAAAGAGTCACTGAATATGGAACAAGCATTTCAACAATAATCTGTTGTTTTTTAAAATGAGTTTATCTGCTTGTTTTAATCGCAAAAAACGACAATAAAACAACAAAATAATATGTAAATAATTAGAAAATATAAATGCATGTGGATAAAGTCTGTCTATCTGTGTTGGCCCTGTGATGAGGTGGCGACTTGTCCAGGGTGTACACCGCCTTCCACCCGAATGCAGCTGAGATAGGCTCCAGCACCCCCCCGCGACCCCGGATGGATGGGATGGAT
>NC_084734.1:82026380-82288880 GCF_033978785.1 Entelurus aequoreus | reverse complement strand
CAGAAGGGGCATGCATGCCTGCCACTTCTTCTTCGTGCCACCTTTTTAGTTTGAGATGCACCACATTTACTGTATATCACACTCGTAGGGAGGGGGCTCTGTGAAGGTCATCGCATTTCTACACGCACTTCTTAGCGGAGCCTTTTATTTGATATCATCATGTACGTCAAATGTTTACGTTCACCCCGGATGTTTTATTTATTAAATTATTTTACACACGTTTACCTCACATTCTTGTCTTGTCTTTTTTGATGATACCATGAGTTCTATACAACAGGGGTGGCAAACTCATTTGAGCTCAGGGGCCACATGGAGGAAAATCTATTCCCAAGTGCCGTGTTTTTCAACCTTTTTTCGAGCTAAGGCACACTTTTTGCCTAGAAAAATTGCGGAGGCACACCACCAAGCAGAAATCATTAAAAAACGAAACTCAGTTGACAGTAAAAAGTCGTTGTCGCAATTGTTGGATATGACTTTAAAGCATAACCAAGCATGCATCACTATAGCTCTTGTCTCAAAGTAGGTGTACTGTCACCACCTGTCACATCACACCCTTTTAGTTCTTGTCTTGCGCTCCTATTTTGGTGGCTTTTTCTCTTTTTTTGGTATCTTCCTGTAGCAGTTTCATGTCTTCCTTCCCGCATCTACTTTGTTTTAGCAATCAAGAATATTTCAGTTGTTTTTATCCATGTACGGGATGTACATCGTGGACGCCGTCTTTGCTCCACAGTAAGTCTTTGCTGTTGTCCAGCATTCTGTTTTTGTTTACTTTGTAGCCAGTTCAGTTTTAGTTTCGTTCCGCATAGCCTTCCCTAAACGTCAATGCCTTTTCTTAGGTGCACTCACCTTTTGTTTATTTTTGGTTTAAACATTAGATACCTTTTTTACCTTCACTCTGCCTCCCGCTGTTTCCGACATCGACAAAGCAATTAGCTACCGGCTGCCCCCTACTGATATGGAAGAGTATTACACGGTTAACAGCACCGACACTTAACAACAACACATAATTTGCAGACTATAATTACTGGTTTGCAAAAAATCTTTTTAACCCAAATAGGTGAAATTAGATCATCTCCTACGGCACACCAAACTGTATCTCACGGCACAGTGGTTGAAAAACACTGCCCAAGTGAGCCGTACTGGTCAAATCATGGCATGATAACTTAAAAATAAAGACAACTTCAGATTGTTTTCTTTTTCAAAAACCGAACAAAGCATGTTGCAGTTAATAGTATCCTATCTTCATTTGTAGTTACTTACACTTTCTGAATAAATGATATGATAATGTTCATCATAATAAAAGGAGGAATTGAGTCTGGCAGAGTTTCAACATGCTCCCATTGGTGTTAAGATTAAATTAATGTCAAAATCTAATTACAGGATTAGACTCCAAACATCCCAGAACAAACTAGTCAGGTTACTTCTAGACCTCCACCCCAGATCCCACCTCACTCCTACCCACTTCTCCAAAGTGGGCTGGCTCAGGGTGGAGGACAGAGTAAAACAACTTGCACTGAGCCTAGTCTATAAAATCCGCTACACCTCCCTGATACCGAAGTACATGTCAAACTTCTTCCTTAACGTAAATGACCGCCATAACCACAACACCAGGGGGAGCTCCACTAACCACGTTAAACCCAGATTCCGATCTAACAAAGGTCTTAACTCATTCTCTTTCTATGCCACATCAATGTGGAATGCACTCCCAACAGGTGTAAAAGAAAGGGCATCTCTATCCTCCTTCAAAACCGCACTAAAAGAACACCTCCAGGCAACTTCAACCCTAAACTAACACCCTCCCTTCCACATCCCACCTCCCCGGATTGTTAATAATCAAACGTAGATACTTTTTCTTATACTTTCTGATCTCTCTCTCTCTCTCTATGTCCACTACTTGCTGTACATATCCTACCAAGTCAGTCCTACACTGTTTCAATGTCCATTTCTCTGTTCTCAATTGTTGATGACTGGAGTGACGATACCAACCAAACCTAACCCCCCCTCCACATCCCACACCCCGGATTCTAAATAATGTAAATAATTCAATGTATATACTCTGATGATTAACTTGTGTGATGACTGTATTATGATGATAGTATATTTGTACCATGAATTGATTACGTGGACCCCGACTTAAACGAGTTGAAAAACTTATCCGGGTGTTACCATTTAGTGGTCAATTGTACGGAATATGTACTGCACTGTGCAATCTACTAATAAACGTTTCAATCAATCAATCAATCAATACATCATGTGTGGCCTTCATTATAAGACTTATATAAGGTTTTTAATTTTTTGCAGCTCCAGACTAATTTTTTATTTTTTATTTTTATTTTTTTCAACATTTTGGGTTGCCGACTAAATGATGAAAAAGAGAGGACCTAAGATAGAACCTTGAGGAGCACCACTAGTATAACTAAAGCCTCTCTTCTGTCAGTCTACCCCAGGGCAGCTGTGGCTACAAATGTAGCTTACCACCACCAGAATGATGGGTTCCCACTTCTCTGTGAGCGCTTTGAGTATCTAATAATAGAAAAGCGCGATATAAAATCTGTTCCTATTCCACTCAGGATTGAATACAAAGTCTCCCTACTCCATGGAAACGCCCCCGTTTACCTCAAAGAACTGCTCACCCCCAAATCCTCCACACGACACCTCCGCTCCGGACAGGCTAACCTCCTCCAACCTCCGAGGTCAAAGCTACGAACAATGGGAGACCGGGCTTTCTTCTCCGCCGCTCCCAGTCTTTGGAACGCTCTCCCTGACCACCTGAGGGCGCCACAGACTGGATGCCTTTAAAAAAGTCAATGTGACCCCAAGGCATTTTGAGAGTCTCTAAAAAGATGGTTGTCATTAGTTTTTCTTCCTAATATTTCATGACTTTTCCTAATCCATCAGGGAGACACAGAAAAATATAAAATCAACTGCATGATTGTTTCTCATTTCTCTGTACACATTTTGACCACGCCATCGTTCCTCAGGGGTCATATAGACCCCAGGATTGGAAAGCACTATAAGTCTTTGTGTGTTAGAGTGAGACACATGATCCAATTGACTTTTTTGTGCTCCCAAGTGATCTGAACACAGAGAATTCAATTGTGAGTTGATCTGACCATCATACACTGAATTATTGTTGGTTTAATATCGTTTGGCAGCCATTTTGACAGTTTTCCATAGATATTTCGGCACATTGCACCCCCCCCCCCCCACCAAATACCCCCCAGTGGGAAATTACTTATGTGTGCTCCTAAGTCCCCTGAACACAAAGAAACAAATAGTGAGTCAATCCAACCATCATAGACCGAGTTATTGCAGTTTGAATACTGTTAGGCTTGGTCTTGAATGTGACCAAAAGTGATTTTCGTAATTTCTGAACGTACAAATACATATAAACTCAGTTTTCCATATAAGTGTCACACAAGAAATGAAATGGAACAATCACTGTGAGTTTATCTGACTATTACATGCTGAACTAGTGTGGTTTGAGTAGCGTTTGGTGGCCATTTTAGCGTTTTTCTACCTCGAACATCCCAGTAGGAAACCATTTATTTGTGCTCCTAAGTCCCCTGAACACAGAAAAAAGCAGTGAGTAGATCTTTATTAGTAATTGATGCAGAAACCACTGAGATAAATGGTCTTGAAAATAAATTTATAATTTATACTCTGTCGGAATGGCGGGATGTCGGAACAGTTCAAACATTCCGTTCCCGCGCCGTGTGAGAACAGGAGGAGGGGAGGGGGGAGGAGCAAACATATAAAAGCACTCGCATAGCAGCCTTCTAAACCATTTCTCTGCTGCTGTCTCTGCTGCTGTTTGTGATATACTCTCTCTCTCTCTCTCTTGTTTCGAGTTTGCCTTCTAAACCATTTCTCTGCTGCTGTTTGTGATATACTCTCTCTCTCTCTCTTGTTTCGAGTTTGCCTTCTAAACCATTTCTCTGCTGCTGTTTGTGATATACTCTCTCTCTCTCTCTCTCTTGTTTTGAGTTTGATGATGCCAAACCACAAGACGTTCTCTGTCCAGGAGGTTTTGGATCAGGTTTTTAGTGAAGAGGTAGACATAGAGGAAAATGTGTCTGAAATCGAAGACAATGTTGTGGAAGACCCTGATTATGGGGCATCGTCCTCTGATGAGGATGAGACCCTTGATGCTGAAGTTCCTGTCAACACTGGAACACCAGCAGACATTTTCCTGTCCAAAAATGGAAAGTTGTCGTGGTCCCCTGCCCCACGTCAACGGCAGGGTAGACTTAGCGCTGGTAATGTCATCAAAATGGTTCCAGGCCCAACCCGATATGCGATTAGCCGTGTCCAAGACATAAAATCTGCATTTGAGCTCCTCATGACACCATCAATTGAGAACCATGTACTCTTGATGACCAATTTAGAGGGGAGTCGTGTGTTTGGGGACAGTTGGAAGCCGATCGATGCAATTGACTTGCAGGCATACATCGGGTTGCTCATTTTGGGGGGCGTGTACAAGTCCAAAGGCGAGGCAGCAGAAAGCCTGTGGAATAAAGAGACTGGAAGGGCCATCTTCCCAGCCACCATGTCTCTGAAGAAATTCCATATTATGTCTCGTGTCCTACGGTTCGATGACAGAGAGAAAAGACAGGGCCGGAGAGAACATGACAAGCTGGCAGCTATCCGGGATGTATGGGACAAGTGGGTTCAGCAACTGCCATTGCTTTACAACCCAGGCCCCCATGTGACTGTGGATGAATGTCTGGTGGCGTTTCGTGGCCGCTGTCCATTTAGACAGTACATCCCGAGTAAACCAGCCAAATACGGCATTAAAATATGGGCAGCATGTGATGCCCAGTCGAGCTATGCCTGGAATATGCAGGTCTACACCGGCAAAGCCCCTGGGGAAGCACCTGAAAAAAATCAGGGCATGAGGGTTGTCCTGGACATGGCTGAGGGACTGGAGGGGCACAATATAACGTGCGACAACTTCTTCACCTCCTATGCCCTTGGTGAAGAACTCGCAAAGCGGAAAGTCACCATGCTGGGGACAGTCCGCAAGAACAAGCCAGAGCTTCCCTCTGAGCTTGTTGCAATCAAGAACAGACAGGCTACATCCTCAGTGTTTGCCTTCACTGAGAACGCCACAGCTGTTTCGTATTGCCCCAAGAAAGGGAAGAACGTTGTGCTCATGAGTACGATGCACAAGGATGCCCAGCTCAGCACCAGGGAGGACAAGAAGCCACAAATGGTGTTGGACTACAATGCCACAAAGGGTGGTGTTGACAACCTGGATAAAGTCACAGGCACGTACAGCTGCCGACGCATGACTGCACGATGGCCCCTTGTTGTATTCTTCAACATCATCGATGTGAGTGCCTACAACGCTTTTGTGCTTTGGAGGGAGATCAGTGAAGGCTGGAACAGCGAAAAGCTGTACCGGAGGAGGCTGTTCCTGGAACAGCTGGGGTACGCGCTGGTGCAACCCCAAATTGCACGAAGAGTTGTCCTACCAAGAGCCTCAGCGGCTGCTGTGGTGATAGTGGAGGATGTTCAGAGGGAGGCACACACCTCCAATCCTCCAGTGGCCAGAGGGCAAAAACGAGGCAGGTGCCAGATCTGTTCCACTAGGAACGATAACAAGACAACTAATACATGTGGGGGATGTGGCAAATACATCTGCAAGGAGCACATCCGTTGTGGATCATGTGCCCAGTAGTGCTTTACCCTTTCTTGGAGAGTGGGGGATGAATATTGCCATTTTTCATTTGTTTTACATTTCTTGAGAGAGGTAGACTCTAGGCTACTTTTTGCAGTCTGTGAAAAAATAGGAGTGGCAGACTTTTACAGTATTTTAGTTTTTTTGAAATAAGACAATATTTTTGGTAAATAGCCTACTGTCTTGTTATTTTTTTCTTCAAATATGGACACTCCAAATGGCCGGCCAATGGTCAGATATTTGTTGTTGTTGAAAAAAAAACAAAACAAAAAAAAAAAAAATACAAAATATAAAGAGTAATAAAAAAACTTCCCCCATTGAGGATTGCCACCTTATCCTGGTCAGAGGGTTTGTGCTTGACCCTTTCTTGGAGAGTGAGACGAATATTGTTATTTTCAAATGGACACTCCAAATGGCCAACGGTCAGATATTTGTTGTTGTTGAAAAAAAAAAAAAAGAAAAAAAAAAAGAAAAAAAAAAAAGTTATAAAAAACTTCCCCCTGGAGGATTGCCACCTTATCGTGGTCAGGGGGTTTGCGTGCTTCCATGACCCTAAGAGCTATAGCTGGTCTTAGGGTAGAAGCCTGACTAAGTGCAATCTAAATGGCAAAAAACAACAACAACAACAACACCATACAATTAATACAATTCGGTCACATTCAATGATGGCCGCCTAACAGTATTCAAACTGCGATAACTCGGTCTAAGATGGTTGGATTGACTCACAATTTGTTTCTTTGTGTTCAGGGGACCTAGGAGCACAAATAAGTGGTTTACCACTGGGAGGTTATCTGGGGGGGGGGGCATAGTGTGCCAAAAAATCAATAAAAAACGGTCAAATTTGACACCAAACGGTATTCAAACAACAATAATTCAGTGTATGATGGTCAGATCGACTCAGAGTTGACTTCTCTGTGTTCAGAAGACTTGGGAGCACAAAAAAGTCAATTGGATCATGTGTCTTACTCCCACACACAACAACTTATAGAGCTTTACATCTCTGGGGTCTATGTGACCCCTGAGGAACGATGGTGTAGGCAAAAATCGAGGTCAATAGGAGGGTTAAAAACCAGGTTTTTTTTAAAAAGCCTTTTTTTTTTTTTAGATATACCGTATTTTTCGGACTATAAGTCGCAGTTTTTTTCATAGTTTGGCCGGGGGTGCGACTTATACTCAGGAGCGACTTATGTGTGAAATGATTAACACATTAGCGTAAAATATCAAATAATATTATTTATCTCATTCACGTAAGAGACTAGACGTATAAGATTTCATGGGATTTAGCGATTAGGAGTGACAGATTGTTTGGTAAACGTATAGCATGTTCTATATGTTATAGTTATTTGAATGACTCTTACCATAATATGTTACGTTAAAATACCAGTTGGTTATTTATGCCTCATATAACGTACACTTATTCAGCCTGTTGTTCACTATTCTTTATTTATTTTAAATTGCCTTTCAAATGTCGATTCTTGGTGTTGGCTTTTATCAAATAGATTTACAAAAAAATGCAACTTATATATGTTTTTTTCCTTCTTTATTATGCATTTTCGGCCGGTGCGACTTATACTCCGAAAAATACGGTATGCATACTAGTTCTAGCTATTAGGCTGTCCTAGTTTTTATTTTTATTTATTTTAATTATCTTTTAATTTTTGTAATATAATTTATTTATTTATTTTATTTTATTTTATTTATTTTTTTAATTCATTTTTTTTAATACACTGTAGCACTTTGAGGTTGTTTACTCAATGTAAAGTGCTTTTTACCAATAAAATATATTATTATTATTATTATTAATCCATTATTATTATTATTAAAGAAGTTGAACAAATGACTGTGAGCTTTGAAGTAAACAAACTGCTGCAACATTTAGTTATACAAATTACATTATGGAAAGGTAAGTGCTAAAAAAGGAGAGGACTTAAAGCGGTGCCTAGAGGAACGCCTCAGTTATGTAAATCCCAAGTTCTATGTTTGCTAGCAAGGTTAAAATGTTGTGGAAAAATGACTAAAAAACAAACAAAACTTTGGTTGACATAATTTATTTGAGGTATAAATATGAAGGCTTCAAAATAAATATAGCATCTTTCTCTATAAAAAAATAATGTATCCATAAGTTAAGACATCATTTCAATCAGTGATAAAGGTGCAGTATCGCACATGTTGCAATGTGACGCAACAATCTGTGGAGCCGATACTTTTTCTTGTTGTCCAGGAGACAATCCTCGACGCCTCTCTGAAAGCAAACCCAACAAACACGCGGTGTGAGTTTTACGAAGAAAGCCAGAATATTGTGGCGAAAAATAACAACCACCTTCTCGTTGTGTTTCTGCAAGAGGCGGCCGAGTCGGACCAGTTGCGGGACATGTGTGGTGGTTTTCAAGGCCCTCTGAGCTTGGCAGAAGAAGACATTCTGTGGAGGAAAGAGTCCGTTAGTAAAGTCCATGGACATCTTCCTGGTAAAGTACCGCAAACCTACCCCGCATTTCATGTGTGCTGGTCTGTGCACCATCATATCCTGCAACTTTAGGGACAAAAGGTCAGTCAGCATCGCTCCGAAAAAAAAAAAACCTAAACAGTCTCATCCTGCTTGGCTACTTACTGGCAAACTAGTTGCGTTCTCTGCTTCTTCCTGGATTTCTTTCATCAGAAAGTCATGGGAAAGCGCGAAGGATGCCGCAAAGAGAGCAGTGAGCGACAACGACACGTACATCCTCAAGTTCTTCATGACTTCAGCCACCGTTGTTGTTGTCGAGTTCAGTGAAAAGCAGAGTGACCCGCACGCTTCTTATACCCTCCAAAACACGGCGAGATATATCCACTCAATGCAGACGTCATGGGAGGAAGACGCCATATAAGGTCGGCGGGACATCAAAATGTGGGTGCGACACCATGTTTGTTGTCTGTTACTAATAGGATGATAACAATCATCAACAAGCCTGATATCACCTTGTGACACATTACTCTCTTTTTTTTTGCGTTTCACTTGAGGTTTGACAAAAATTATGAAATTGACCATTTAGGAATTTAATGCACTGTTTAGCAGTGGTTTTTTCACCTCAGAAAACACCATAAAGACCAGTATTAAAATATAGTAGCGTAGTAGGCCTAAGTATTCATTAAAAACCAGACACAGGTTTTATTTCACCTCTTAAAGGCCTACTGAAATGATTTTTTTTTAAATTTAAACGGGGATAGCAGATCCATTCTATGTGTCATACTTGATCATTTCGCGATATTGCCATATTTTTGCTGAAAGGATTTAGTAGAGAACGACGACGATAAAGTTCGCAATTTTTGAAAAAAAAAAGCCTTGCCCCTGCCGGAAGTAGCGTGACGTCACCAGCTGGAGTGCTGCTCACATTTCCCTATTGTTTACACCAGCAGCGAGAGAGATTCGGACCGAGAAAGCGACAATTACCCCATTAATTTGAGCGAGGATGAAAGATTTGTGGATGAGGAAAGTGAGAGTGAAGGACTATAGTGCAGTGCAGGACGTATCTTTTTTCGCTCTGACCGTAACTTAGGTACAAGCTGGCTCATCGGATTCCACACTCTCTCCTTTTTCTATTGTGGATCACGGATTTGTATTTTAAACCACCTCGGATACTATATCCTCTTAAAAATGAGAGTCGAGAACGCGAAATGGAACATTTACAGTGACTTTTATCCCCACGACAATACATCGACGAAACACTTTAGCTACGGAGCTAACGTGATAGCACATCGGGCTCAAATGCAGATATAAACAAAAGAAATAAACCCCTGACTGGAAAAATAGACAGAAAATCAACAATACTATTAAACCAGGGACATGTAAATACACGGTTAATGCTTTCCAGCTTGGCGAAGATTAACAATGCTGTTGCTAACGACGCCATTGAAGCGAACTTAGCAACCGGACCTCACAGAGCTATGATAAAAACATTAGCGCTCCACCTACGCCAGCCAGCCCTCATCTGCTCATCAACACCCGTGCTCACCTGCGTTCCAGCGATCGAGGGAAGGACAAAGGACTTCACCCGATCATCCGTAAGGTCGGCGGCTAGCGTCGGCTAGCGTCGGCTAGCGTCGGCTAGCGTCGGCTAGCGTCGGCTAGCGCGTCTGCTATCCAAGTCAAAGTCCTCCTGGTTGTGTTGCTACAGCCAGCCGCTAATACACCGATCCCACCTACAGCTTTCTTCTTTGCAGTCTTCATTGTTCGTTAAACAAATTGCAAAAGATTCACCAACACAGATGTCCAGAATACTGTGGAATTTTGAGATGAAAACAGAGCTTTTTTGTATTGGATTCAAAGGTGTACCAATACTTCCATTTTACTAGTGACGTCACGCGCATACGTCATCATACATAGACGTTTTCAACCGGAAGTTTAGCGGGAAATTTAAATTTGCACTTTAAAAGTTAACCCGGCCGTATTGGCATGTGTTGCAATGTTAAGATTTCATCATTGATATATAAACTATCAGACTGCGTGGTCGCTAGTAGTGGCTTTCAGTAGGCCTTTAAGGTCCAAGCTGTTTGTTTACATGCTTTTTTTTATTTGTCTTTGCTATTTGGGCTTATTGAACCCTAATTAGAATAAAAACAAAAAATCATCTTTTGATATGATGTACTTAGTCCATAAGTACACAAATGTGTACTTCATGTTTAGTGACATACAAATTTTTATTTTTAGACTTTTTTTTTTCCAAATTCCATTGTATGTTATACTCTTCTGACACCACCAGATGGCAGTATAAGTGTCCATATGTCGGCATAAGACCCCAATTCAGTAGTGTACACAATTTTGGAAATACCGGTAAGAGCTAAAAGGTGCTGTCCACGTATGTGGCCACTAAGCCTTTAGAACAGGGGTGTCAAACTCAAATACAGAGTGGGCCAAAATGTAAAACTGAACAAAGCCGCGGGCCAAGGCTGAACAAATTAACCTTTTAATATGGACCCAAACAAGTTTTGCATTGAATATTGAACAAGCAAGGCTTATATATCTTTATAGTGACATGCAAAATCCAGTTTCAAATAATAATAATAATTAAAAAATATCAATGGCATATCAAATACAATTTTTAAAAAAATTGAATGCCTCTTTTCTATTTGCAGCCTTCTGAGGTGAATATCAACATTAACTTTTTCCACAGGCTAATACATTTGAAAATAAAATAACAATAAATAAACCAACCATTCAGGACTTTAAACTGCTCAGTTTGCAACACACTGATCTAATCTGATGTGCCCAAGCCAGATACCTGCCATCTTTTCTTGGATGCTAGTTCATTAATGTCAGGGCTCAGGCTTTGAGCTGAGGCAACCTTCATTATCCAACCAAGGTTTTCATCAGTCATTATATCTTGTAGTCCACCACAGTCTTGGGGGCGTGCCTTAAAGGGTTTGCCTTTAACGTCCGCTTTTCATCCATTCTGACAACGTGCCGGTCCAGACACAAGATTTGTGCGGCTTCTGTACGCACACACACATGAATACCATGCACACTTAATCAACAGCGATACAGGTTACACTGAGGCTGAGGGTGACCGTATAAACAACTTTAACACTGTTACAAATATGCGCCACACTGTGAACCCACACCAAACAACAATAACAAACACATTTTGGGAGAACATCCGCACCGTAACACAACATAAACACAACAGAACAAATACCCAGAACCCTTTGCAGCACTAACTCTTCCGGGAAGCTACAAAATACTTAATATTTATGACGTAAATACATATATTGTGCATATTTATGACGTAAATACATATATTGTGCATATTTATGACGTAAATACATATTGTGCATATTTATGACGTAAATACATATATTGTGCATATTTATGACGTAAATACATATTGTGCATATTTATGACGTAAATACATATATTGTGCATATTTATGACGTAAATACATATATTGTGCATATTTATGACGTAAATACATATATTGTGCATATTTATGACGTAAATACATATTGTGCATATTTAAGACGTAAATACATATATTGTGCATATTTATGACGTAAATACATATATTGTGTATATTTATGACCTAAATACATATTGTGCATATTTATGATGTAAATACATATATTGTGCATATTTATGACGTAAATACATATTGTGCATATTTATGACGTAAATACATATATTGTGCATATTTATGACGTAAATACATATTGTGCATATTTATGACGTAAATACATATATTGTGCATATTTATGACGTAAATACATATATTGTGCATATTTATGACGTAAATACATATTGTGCATATTTATGACGTAAATACATATATTGTGCATATTTATGACGTAAATACATATTGTGCATATTTATGACGTAAATACATATTGTGCATATTTATGACGTAAATACATATATTGTGCATATTTATGACCTAAATACATATAGTGCATATTTATGACGTAAATACATATATTGTGTATATTTATGACCTAAATACATATTGTGCATATTTATGATGTAAATACATATATTGTGCATATTTATGACGTAAATACATATTGTGCATATTTATGACGTAAATACATATATTGTGCATATTTATGACGTAAATACATATATTGTGCATATTTATGATGTAAATACATATTGTGCATATTTATGACGTAAATACATATATTGTGCATATTTATGACGTAAATACATATTGTGCATATTTATGACGTAAATACATATATTGTGCATATTTATGACGTAAATACATATTGTGCATATTTATGACGTAAATACAAATTGTGCATATTTATGACGTAAATACATAATGTGCATATTTATGACGTAAATACATATATTGTGCATATTTATGACGTAAATACATATTGTGCATATTTATGACGTAAATACATATATTGTGCATATTTATGACGTAAATACATATATTGTGCATATTTATGACGTAAATACATATTGTGCATATTTATGACGTAAATACATATATTGTGCATATTTATGACGTAAATACATATTGTGCATATTTATGACGTAAATACATATTGTGCATATTTATGACGTAAATACATATATTGTGCATATTTATGACCTAAATACATATAGTGCATATTTATGACGTAAATACATATATTGTGTATATTTATGACCTAAATACATATTGTGCATATTTATGATGTAAATACATATATTGTGCATATTTATGACGTAAATACATATTGTGCATATTTATGACGTAAATACATATATTGTGCATATTTATGACGTAAATACATATATTGTGCATATTTATGACGTAAATACATATTGTGCATATTTATGACGTAAATACATATATTGTGCATATTTATGACGTAAATACATATTGTGCATATTTATGACGTAAATACATATTGTGCATATTTATGACGTAAATACATATATTGTGCATATTTATGACCTAAATACATATAGTGCATATTTATGACGTAAATACATATATTGTGTATATTTATGACCTAAATACATATTGTGCATATTTATGACGTAAATACATATATTGTGCATATTTATGACGTAAATACATATTGTGCATATTTATGACCTAAATACATATATTGTTCATATTTATGACGTAAATACATATATTGTGCATATTTATGACGTAAATACATATTGTGCATATTTATGACGTAAATACATATATTGTGCATATTTATGACGTAAATACATATATTGTGCATATTTATGACGTAAATACATATTGTGCATATTTAAGACGTAAATACATATATTGTGTATATTTATGACCTAAATACATATTGTGCATATTTATGACGTAAATACATATATTGTGCATATTTATGACGTAAATACATATTGTGCATATTTATGACCTAAATACATATTGTGCATATTTATGATGTAAATACATATATTGTGCATATTTATGACGTAAATACATATTGTGCATATTTATGACGTAAATACATATATTGTGCATATTTATGACGTAAATACATATTGTGCATATTTATGATGTAAATACATATATTGTGCATATTTATGACGTAAATACATATTGTGCATATTTATGACGTAAATACATATATTGTGCATATTTATGACGTAAATACATATATTGTGCATATTTATGACGTAAATACATATTGTGCATATTTATGACGTAAATACATATATTGTGCATATTTATGACGTAAATACATATTGTGCATATTTATGACGTAAATACATATTGTGCATATTTATGACGTAAATACATATATTGTGCATATTTATGACCTAAATACATATAGTGCATATTTATGACGTAAGTACATATATTGTGTATATTTATGACCTAAATACATATTGTGCATATTTATGACGTAAATACATATATTGTGCATATTTATGACGTAAATACATATTGTGCATATTTATGACCTAAATACATATATTGTTCATATTTATGACGTAAATACATATATTGTGCATATTTATGACGTAAATACATATTGTGCATATTTATGACGTAGATACATATTGTGCATATTTTTGACGTAAATACATATATTGTGCATATTTATGACGTAAATACATATATTGTGCATATTTATGACGTAAATACATATTGTGCATATTTATGACGTAAATACATATATTGTGCATATTTATGACGTAAATACATATTGTGCATTTTTATGACGTAAATACATATATTGTGCATATTTATGACGTAAATACATATATTGTGCATATTTATGACGTAAATACATATTGTGCATATTTATGGCGTAAATACATATTGTGCATATTTATGACGTAAATACATATATTGTGCATATTTATGACCTAAATACATATTGTGCATATTTATGACGTAAATACATATATTGTGCATATTTATGACGTAAATACATATTGTGCATATTTATGACGTAAATACATATATTGTGCATATTTATGACGTAAATACATATTGTGCATATTTATTACGTAAATACATATATTGTGCATATTTATGACGTAAATACATATATTGTGCATATTTATGACGTAAATACATATATTGTGTATATTTATGACCTAAATACATATTGTGCATATTTATGATGTAAATACATATATTGTGCATATTTATTATGTAAATACATATATTGTGCATATTTATGACGTAAATACATATTGTGCATATTTATGACGTAAATACATATATTGTGCATATTTATGACGTAAATACATATTGTGCATATTTATGACGTAAATACATATATTGTGCATATTTATGACGTAAATACATATTGTGCATATTTATGACGTAAATACATATTGTGCATATTTATGGCGTAAATACATATTGTGCATATTTATGACGTAAATACATATATTGTGCATATTTATGACGTAAATACATATTGTGCATATTTATGACGTAAATACATATATTGTGCATATTTATGACGTAAATACATATTGTGCATATTTATTACGTAAATACATATATTGTGCATATTTATGACGTAAATACATATATTGTGCATATTTATGACGTAAATACATATTGTGCATATTTATGACGTAAATACATATATTGTGCATATTTATGACGTAAATACATATTGTGCATATTTATTACGTAAATACATATATTGTGCATATTTATGACGTAAATACATATATTGTGCATATTTATGACGTAAATACATATTGTGCATATTTATGACGTAAATACATATATTGTGCATATTTATGACGTAAATACATATTGTGCATATTTATGACGTAAATACATATATTGTGCATATTTATGACGTAAATACATATTGTGCATATTTAGTACCGAATATGATTCATTAGTATTGCGGTACTATACTAATACCGGTATACCGTACAACCCTAGTAAGAAGCTACCTAACCAACGGGAAGCAATACGTGAAAATAGGCGAAGACACTTCTACAGAGCTGAATATATCTTGTGGCGTACCACAAGGATCAATACTCGGACCAAAATTGTTCAATCTTTATACAAACAACATTTGTAAAGTTACAAATGACTTAAAGTTAGTATTGTTTGCAGATGATACAACTGTGTTTTGTAGTAGTGTTTTTTTTTTAACTAAATTTGCTCAAAAAATTACTGGACAAGTTGGAATTTGGGAACAAAAAATTCTAAAAAATATATATTTAATTTTATTTGTTTTGTTATTATCTAAAAATAAATAAAAATAATGAAGATCAAGCAATCAATTAAAGTTTATTTATATAGCCCTTAATTACAAGTGTCTCAAAGGGCTGCACAAGCCACAAAGACAACCTCGGCTCAGATCCCACATCAGGGCAAGAAAAATGCTATTCCAGACTTAAGCTTTCTTTATATTCTAGTGGAGCAGCAATTTGTGTAGTGGCCACAATAATTCACTGAGTTAAGCTCAGTAAATTGAATAACGCGGACACGTTTGTTGCTGGATACGTCCTAATACGCGTGTGCCTTGGAGACTTTGTATGTGTAAGTAATATGCAACTACAAGTGTTTGATACTTGTTTATATTTTTATCTGCAATAATACACCCGATAAAAAGTACTTGTCATCAACATATATCAAAACATGAGAAAATATGTCAAATTTGAGTCGTGTTTTTTTTTTTTTTTAACTAAACATGCTCAAAAAATTACTGGAAAAGTTGGAATTTGGGAACAAAAAATCCTTAAATTTTTTTTTAATTTTTTATTTTTTTTTGTTATTATCTAAAAAAATAAAATAAAATAAAATAATGAAGATCAAGCAATCAATTAAAGTTTATTTATATAGCCCTTAATCACAAGTGTCTCAAAGGGCTGCAAAAGCCACAAAGACAACCTCGGCTCAGATCCCACATCAGGGCAAGAAAAATACTATTCCAGACTTAAGCTTTCTTTATATTCAAGTGGAGCAGCAATTTGTTTAGTGGCCACAATAATTCACTGAGTTAAGCTCAGTAAATTGAATGACGCGGACACGTTTGTTACTGGATACATCCTAATACAGAACACAGAAACTTGTACAAATAATAACAGAAGAAATGAACAAATTAAAAAAATGGCTTGACAAAAACATCCATCCATCCAATAATGCTATTCGGTAACAGTAGAAGAGAAAGTCAAACACAAATACAAATAGACGGAGTAGACATTGAAAGGGTAAAAGAAAAACATTTTTGGGGTGTTAATAATAGATGATGGAATAAACTGGAAACCTCATGTAAAAAATATACAACATAAAGTAGCAAGGAACACATCAATAACCAAAAAAGCAATAGACCAAAAATCACTTCATATTCTCTACGGCTCACTAGTGTTACCATATCTGAGTTATTGTGTAGAAATATGGGGAAGCAACTACAAACGTGCGCTTCATTCACTAACGGTGTTACAAAAAAGACCAGTTAGAATAATACATAATGTTGGATATAGAGAACACACAAACCCTTTATTTATTGAATCACAAATATTGAAATTCGACGATTTGGTGCATTTGCAAACAGCTAAAATTATGCACAAAACAAACTATAACCTGCTATGTACAACAGAATGTACAACAAATTGAACTATTTGTATGCGCGTACAACACTTAAAGGCCTACTGAAATGACTTTTTTTTTTTTGCAAATAATCATTAACTTAGAATTTCATGGCTGCAACACGTGCCAAAGTAGTTGGGAAAGGGCATGTTCACCACTGTGTTACATGGCCTTTCCTTTTAACAACACTCAGTAAACGTTTGGGAACTGAGGAGACACATTTTTGAAGCTTCTCAGGTGGAATTCTTTCCCATTCTTGCTTGATGTACAGCTTAAGTTGTTCAACAGTCCGGGGGTCTCCCTTGTGCTATTTTAGGCTTCATAATGCCAAACACATTTTCAATGGGAGACAGGTCTGGACTACAGGCAGGCCAGTCTAGTACCCGCACTCTTTTACTATGAAGCCACGTTGATGTAACACGTGGCTTGGCATTGTCTTGCTGAAATAAGCAGGGGCGTCCATGGTAACGTTGCTTGGATGGCAACATATGTTGCTCCAAAACCTGTATGTACCTTTCAGCATTAATGGCGCCTTCACAGATGTGTAAGTTACCCATGTCTTGGGCACTAATACACCCCCATACCATCACACATGCTGGCTTTTACACTTTGCGCCTATAACAATCCGGATGGTTCTTTTCCTCTTTGGTCCGGAGGACACGACGTCCACAGTTTCCAAAAACAATTTGAAATGTGGACTCGTCAGACCACAGAACACTTTTCCACTTTTTATCAGTCCATTTTAGATCAGCTCAGGCCCAGCGAAGCCGACGCCATTTCTGGGTGTTGTTGATAAACGGTTTTCGCCTTGCATAGGAGAGTTTTAACTTGCACTTACAGATGTAGCGACCAACTGTAGTTACTGACAATGGGTTTCTGAAGTGTTCCTGAGCCCATGTGGTGATATCCTTTACACACTGATGTCGCTTGTTGATGCAGTACAGCCTGAGGGATGGAAGGTCACGGGCTTAGCTGCTTACGTGCAGTGATTTCTCCAGATTCTCTGAACCCTTTGATGATATTACGGAGCGTAGATGGTGAAATCCCTAAATTCCTTGCAATAGCTGGTTGAGAAATGTTGTTCTTAAACTGTTCAACAATTTGCTCACGCATTCGTTGACAAAGTGGTGACCCTCGCCCCATCCTTGTTTGTGAATGACTGAGCATTTCATGGCATCTACTTTTATACCCAATCATGGCACCCACCTGTTCCCAATTTGCCTGTTCACCTGTGGGATGTTCCAAATAAGTGTTTGATGAGCATTCCTCAACTTTATCAGTATTTATTGCCACCTTTCCCAACTTCTTTGTCACGTGTTGCTGGCATCAAATTCCAAAGTTAATGATTATTTGCACAAAAAAAAAATGTTTATCAGTATGAACATCAAATATGTTGTCTTTGTAGCATATTCAACTGAATATGGGTTGAAAATTATTCGCAAATCATCGTATTCCGTTTATATTTACATCTAACACAATTTAACAACTCATATGGAAACGGGGTTGGTATATATTGTTGTTTGAAAACCTTTTCCTCAAACACATTTTATTCCAAGTACATTGTTGTTGTGTATAAAACAAATCATAGCATTTCTATCATTGTCCAAATACTTATTTTAGACCTAATTTGTCGGGACAAAAAACCCAATTCTTGTTGAAGGGTTTTCCAACTTAACATGGTTTGCATTCATGTCTTATTCACTGACACCTCCCACCAGATGAAACACCTTGATAAAAAGGTGTTCATCTAGTGCACGTTTTGACTCATCTAACTTTCCCCACACGGGGTAGAAGAAAATGACACACTTTGCCTTTTAGTTCCATCGCTCTTTCAAAAAGTAGGTCAGAGGCAAAAGACATGTTGGATATCAAAATACTTACACTTTTTTTTTTTGCAGTCATCAAATTCAGGGTAAATGTACGTGCAAACACATGATCGATTGGAAAATATTATAAGTATTTGGTGCCAAAATGGAACACATATAAAACACATGATATAGATATTAATATACAACTTAGTATCAGATAATAATGGTAGTGTGCATAAATTCATAATTACGTAATGTCATCTGAGATAACTATATTGAATTATATTAAATATTTTAAGTATTTTTAAACAATACTTTCAGAACTAATACAGTTATTTTATGGCTGATTTATACACGTTATTACCTTTTTTAATTATTTATTCAGGAATTATTAACATTTATCTAAGGCCCTTTTATCATTTTTAATGGTCTTTTATTAATTTATTTGCCTTTTTAATTTTATGATGCTATCTATCTATCTATCTATCTATCTATCTATCTATCTATATATCTATATTGAATTATATTAAAAATGTTAAGTATTTTTAAACAATTCTTTCAGAACCAATACAGTTATTTTATGGCTGATTTAAACACGTTATTACCTTTTTAAGTTATTTATTCATGAATTATCAATATTTATCCAAGGGCCTTTTATCATTTTGAATGGTCTTTTATTAATTTATTTGCCTTTTTATTTTATGATGTTATCTCTCTATCTCTCTATCCATCCATCTATCTATCTATCTATCTATTTATCTATCTATCTATCTATCTATCTATCTATATTGAATTATATTAAATATGTTAAGTATTTTTAAACAATTCTTTCAGAACCAATACAGTTATTTTATGGCTGATTTAAACACGTTATTACCTTTTTAAGTTATTTATTCATGAATTATCAATATTTATCCAAGGGCCTTTTATCATTTTGAATGGTCTTTTAATAATTTATTTGCCTTTTTATTTTATGATGTTATCTATCTATCTATCTATCTATCTATCTATCTATCTATCTATCTATCTATCTATCTATCTATCTATCTATATTGAATTATATTAAATATGTTAAGTATTTTTAAACAATTCTTTCAGAACCAATACAGTTATTTTATGGCTGATTTATACACGTTATTACCTTTTTTAATTATTTATTCATGAATTATTAATATTTATCTAAGGGCCTTTTATCATTTTTAATGGTCTTTTATTAATGTATTTGCCTTTTTATTTTATGATGCTATCTATCTATCCATCTATCTATTTTACTATCTTACTATCTATCTATCTATCTATCTATCTATCTATCTTAAATAATACAATATTTCTAAACACAATAAAATATGCATACCCACTGAACACTGCCATCCTCTCAAATAGTGCTTTATCAGTATCATGCGGTATCATACTTCAAACCCTGCTTCGAAAAACTGTGCACTCCAAAACCTGCTCATTGTAGTCATTATTCACGACATCCTCATTTTGATAAGAAAAAGATGAAAAAAACAGCAAAAATGGTTTTAATCATTTTTGTTTTGTAGCCATGAACTATGACATCCTCATTTTGATAAGAAAAAGATTTTTAAAAACGACATCGGTGTGTAAAGGATATCACCACGTGGGCTCAGGAATACATCAGAAAACCACTGTCAGTAACCACAGTTGGTCGCTACATCTGTAAGTGCAAGTTAAAACTCTCTTATGCAAAGCGAAAGCCATTTATCAACAACACCCAGAAACGCCGCCGGCTTCTCTGGGCCCGAGCTCATCTAAGATGGACTGATGCAAAGTGGAAAAGTGTTCTGTGGCCTGACGGGTCCACATTTCAAATTGTTTTGGGAAACTGTGGACGTAGTGTCTTCCGGACCAAAAAAGGAAAAGCACCATCTCAAATAGTGCTTTATCAGTATCACAGAAAAACTGTGCACTCCAAAACCTGCTCATTGTAGCCATAAATCACGACATCCTCATTTTGATAAGAAAAATATTTTTAAAAAACAGCACAAATTGTTGACACAGCTTTTGTTGTTGCTATCAATATGCAGGTACCTAATGTTGTGGCCAGTGGGGGTTGCAGTTGCGTTGCAGTGAGAAACAGCGACACCCTCAGGTCACCTTTATAACTACCGTGGCCAAAATAATACTGGAGTCAGCCTGAATTAGAATAATTTGATAGTCATCATGAGTCATGACTATCACATTATCACAGTGACAGACAAAAACCTGCGCCTAGTTTTAAGAAGGTTTTCATGTTATGCCGTAATGTTGATGATGAACTAAGTATGAAAGGAAAACTATACTTTTTTTTTTTTTTAAATAAACCTTTATTTATAATATGCAACATTTACATACAAGCAAAGAAATAATAATAATCAAAACAAGTACAGGTTTTCATGTTATGCCGCAATATTCATGGTAAACTAAGGAAAACTATACTTTTTAAAATATATATATATTTTTTATAAACCTTTATTTATAATATGCAACATTTACATACAAGCAAAGAAATAATAATAATCAAAACAAGTACAGGTTCTCATGTTATGCCGCAATATTGATGATAAACTAAGTATGAAAGGAAAACTATACTTTTTAAAGTTTTTTTTTTTTTTTTTTATAAATATTTATAATGTGCAACATTTACATACAAGCAAAGAAATAATAATAATCAAAACAAGTACAGGTTATCATGTTATGCCGCAATAGTGATGATAAACTAAGTATGAAAGGAAAACTATGCTTTTTTTAAAATATATATTTTTTTTTATAAACCTTTATTTATAATATGGAACATTTACATAGAAGCAAATAAATAATAATAACCAAAACAAGTACAGGTTGTCATGTTATGCCGTAATGTTGACGATAAATTAAGTATGAAAGGAAAACTATACTTTTAATTTTTATTTTTATAAACCTTTATTTATAATATGTAACATTTACATAGAAGCAAAGAAATAATAATAACCAAAACAAGTACAGGTTCTCATGTTATGCCGTAATGTTGACAATAAACTAAGTATGAAAGGAACACTATACTTAAAAATTATTATTTTTTTTTTTTATAAACCTTTATTTATAATATGCAACATTTACATACAAGCAAACAAATAATAATAATCAAAACAAGTACAGGTTCTCATGTTATACCGTAATGTTGACGATAAACTAAGTATGAAAGGAAAACTATATATTTTTAATTTATTTTTTATTTTTTATAAATCTTTATTTATAATATCCAACATTTACATACAAGCAAAGAAATAATAATAATCAAAACAAGTACAGGTTCTCATGTTATGCCGCAATAGTGATGATAAACTAAGTATGAAAGTAAAACTATGCTTTTTTTAAAAATATATATCTGTTTTATAAACCTTTATTTATAATATGCAACATTTACATAGAAGCAAAGAAATAATAATAACTAAAACAAGTACAGGTTCTCATGTTATACCGTAATGTTGATGATAAACTATAAGTATGAAAGGAAAACTATACTTTTATTTTTATTTTTTTTAATAAACCTTTATTTATAATATGCAACATTTACATAGAAGCAAATAAATAATAATAACCAAAACAAATACAGGTTCTCATGTTATGCCGTAATGTTGATGATAAACTAAGTATGAAAGGAAAACTATATTTTTTAAGGTTTTTTAAAAAATTTTATAAACCTTTATTTATAATATGCAACATTTAGAAAAAAGCAAATAAATAATAATAATCGAAACAAGTACAGGTTCTCATGTTATGCCGCAGCATTGATGATAAACTAAGTATGAAAGGAAAACTATACTTTTTTTTTAATAAACCTTTATTTATAATATGCAACATTTACATACAAGCAAAGAAATAATAATAATCAAAACAAATACAGGTTCTCATGTTATGCCGCAATATTGATGATAAACTAAGTATGAAAGGAAAACTATACTTTTTAAAGTTTTTTTTGTTTTTTTTATAAATCTTTATTTATAATATGCAACATTTACATACAAGCAAATAAATAATAATAATCAAAACAAGTACAGGTTATCATGTTATGCCGCAATAGTGATGATAAACTAAGTATGAAAGGAAAACTATGCTTTTTTAAAAATATATATCTTTTTTATAAACCTTTATTTATAATATGGAACATTTACATAGAAGCAAATAAATAATAATAACCAAAACAAGTACAGGTTCTCATGTTATACCGTAATGTTGATGATAAACTATAAGTATGAAAGGAAAACTGTACTTTAATTATTTATTTTTTTTAATAAACCTTTATTTATAATATACAACATTTACCTAGAAGCAAATAAATAATAATAACCAAAACAAATACAGGTTCTCATGTTATGCCGTAATGTTGATGATAAACTAAGTATGAAAGGAAAACTATATTTTTTAAGGTTATTTAAAAAATTTTTATAAACCTTTATTTATAATATGCAACATTTACAAAAAAGGAAATAAATAATAATAATCGAAACAAGTACAGGCTATCATGTTATGCCGCAGCATTGATGATAAACTAAGTATGAAAGGAAAACTATACTTTTAAAAAAGTATTATTATTGGGTTTTTTTTATAAACCTTTATTTATAATATGCAACATTTACATACAAGCAAATAAATAATAATAATCAAAACAAGTACAGGTTTTCATGTTATGCTGTAATGTCGATGATAAACTAAGTATGAAAGGAAAACTATACTTTTTTTAATTTAATTTTTTTATAAACCTTTATTTATAATATGCCGCATTTACATACAAGCAAAGACATAATAATAATCAAAACAAGTACAGGTTCTCATGTTATACCGTAATGTTGATGATAAAAGGAATGAAAGGAAAACTATACTTTTTAATTTAATTTTGTTTATAAACCTTTATTTATAATATGCAACATAGAAGCAAATAAATAATAATAACCAAAACAAGTACAGGTTCTCATGTTATGCTGTAATGTTGAGGATAAATTAAGTATGAAAGGAAAACTATACTTTTTTAAATTTTTTATAAACCTTTATTTATAACAAGCAAAGAAATAATAATAATCAAAACAAGTACAGAAACAGTACAAAACAGCGCCAGGGGGTTGTAAACTCAATAAAGTAACTAAAATAGAATGCAAAAAAATATATATACGTAGCAAAGTGTAACACAAGTTCCGTAAATAATCAAAATTTGGAGCACAGCGTCATAGTTTTCACAGCTTTTTGGTTGTCAGAATTAGAAAGTTCTAATTCTTTTTTTAAAGGCATAAAAAAACAGGTCGGGTATTGAGAAACTACGGAGCCCCTAAAGGGACATGGGGGGAATTTTTTTTTAATAATTGTTTTTATTTTATTTATTTTTAGACATGTATCTCGTGCGCACGAGAAACTATCTCGGAGAAACTTTTTATAAAGTTATAAAAAAAAATGTTTTTTAATTGTATAATTTGTTTTTTTTTTACATGTCTAAAAAAAAAAAATAATAATAATAATTTTTTTTTATATAACTTTATAAACATTTTCTTGTGCACACGAGAAACTTTTTCGTGCGCATGAGATACATGTCTAAAAAAATAAAAATAAAAATTATTTAAAAAAATTCTCCCCCTATGTCCCTTTAGGGCAGAGGTCCCCAAACTTTTTGACTCGGGGGCCGCATTGGGTTAAAAAAATTTGGCCGGGGGCCGGGCTGTATATATATATATATATATATATATATATATATGTATATATATATATATATATATATATATATATATATATATATATATATATATATATATATATATATATATATATATATATATATATATATATATATAATAGGCTCCAGCGCCCCCCGCTACCCCGAAGGGAATAAGCGGTAGAAAATGGATGGATGGATATATATATATATATATATATATATATATATATACATATATGTATATATATATATATATATATATATATATATATATATATATATACATATATGTATATATATATATATATATATATATATATATATATATATATATATATATATATATATATATATATATATATATATACATTGTCTTTATATTCCAGCGAGTTAATCCGTTTTGTCATTTAACATCAATTAACATTGATGTTTATCAACATTTAACATTGTCATGTTATCGATGGGAAAATTCATTTTTAGACAACATGATTTGCCTGAGCGGCTAGGAGACACCGAGAGTAACAAGCGGTATAAAATGGATTAGAAAGTAAAGATAAAATTTTAAAAAATAAAAAAATTAAATTAAACACTTTTTTTTTCAACCTGGGACTTCCCGTGGGCTGGATTTTGGATGCTGGGGGGCCGGATCCGGCCCGCGGGCCGTAGTTTGGGGACCACTGCTTTAGGGGCTCCGTAAGAAACTATATAAAACTTAGCCAGGTTGCAAAGGTAAAATTCCTTTCCGAATTTTTTTTTCATACAGTGTAAATCCAAACGGCACATCTTTAAAACAAAGCACACATTTATCTTGAACATTGTCCAAAAAAACAACAACAACTATACTTCTGAAAAGTATCTCAGCAAACTTCCCCACTCGGCTCACCTCGACATGGACCAGTCCGAGCACGAAGGCACCCGAGTCCGTCAGCCAATAGGAAAGCGCGCAGGATTTCGGCTCCATGCGCCATTTTAGCGCGTCCACCGCCATCCGCCAAGATGGTCTCCCTGCTTTGTCTCCGCTGACTGGAGTTGTTACGCTCATTCTCTCACTTCTCTCCCTTTTTTACCTCGCCGCCGTGTCCGACAGAGCTGGACCGCACTCGCCGTGGACAACCTCCCGTCTTCACCGTTTCGAGAAATGACGAGCACGAAGAGCAGGTACGGGGGCTGCTTTTTAAAAAAAAATGTGTTTACACATTGATTGGTGTTAGCACGCTAGGCTAACTAGCTGCGCAGCCGGCAACGTTCGACTTTTTTTTTTCTTTTCTTTTTTTTAATTAAAACGATTCTTCCGGTATTCACTCGCGTGTCTCGGGATAATTTCAACGAGTGGCGTGTACTTTAACCGAATTAATGGAATGAGTCCTATCTGCTTTGTGTGCTAAATAATTCTGCTATCACAGCGTCTGTGTAGTTGGAGCCGGTCAGTGGTTTAGAGCCCCGGTTCCTGCCATGGCATCGTTGGAGGGAGAGAAGGCCCCGAGCGTGCATTTTCCTCGGTGCATGCCCATGCATTGGCGCTGCCATGCACTACCGGGGGCTGCAAGGTTGCTCCAGCAACACCGGATGGAGGGAATAAAGTGGCGCTGCATGCACGGCGGTGACTACTGAACCTGTTGGGTAGTGTCAACTTAGCATCGCGGGACAAGAGTTGGTTTGTTTTCAAAACACGCGGAAATGAGAATGTAAAAAAAAAAGGCACCGTGTTAACTAACCGTGGCCTTGTCCGTGCTAGTGGGACGCCGGCGATGGCCGGGAGGGGTGTAGTTGACTAGTTAAGTTGAAGTTAAAGTACCAATGATTGTCACACACACACAGTATGGTGAAATGTGTCCTCTGCATTTGACCCATCCCCTTGTTCACCCCCCCTGGGAGGTGAGGGGAGCAGTGAGCAGCAGCGGTGGCCGTGCTCGGGAATCATTATGGTGATTTAAAGGCCTACTAAAATGAGATTTTCTTATTTAAACGGGGATAGCAGAGCCATTCTATGTGTCATACTTGATCATTTTGCGATATTGCCATATTTTTGCTGAAAGGATTTAGTAGAGAACATCGACGATAAAGTTCGCAACTTTTGGTCGCTGATAAAAAAAAAAGCCTTGCCTGTACCGGAAGTAGCGTGACGTCACAGGTTGTGGAGCGCCTCTCATCTGCACATTGTTTACAATCATTCCCACCAGCAGCGAGAGCGATTTGGACCAAGAAAGCGACGATTACCCCATTAATTTGGGCGGGGATGAAAGATTCGTGGATGAGGAAAGTAAGAGTGAAGGATTAGAGGGCAGTGGAAGCCCTTGTTTTGGCTTTTGCAATCGTGCTGTAGATAAAAGTTGTGTTGTAATTTATGATATTGTCTTGTCGTGTTTGCATTTGTTGTGACCTTTGTCAGCCACCGTAGGTATCTGCCATCCTTGTTTGGCTGACTGATGGCGATGTCGCTGTAGCAGATGGGCAGACAGGCTTGAATAACATTTAACCTCCTTATCATTAAAAGTGTTGAACTTCATATTAAGTCTGCTGTTCCTAAATCCAATGTTTGCCTATTTCTAGTACTGATAAAATCGATCGATTTCCTTTCAAAACGATGTTGGATTGATATTTTATCTTGCCGAGCACCGATTGATGTAGTTAAGTCTAAGGAATATAAATGGATATCTGTATATCGATTAATTGTTACACCCCATAAATCAATGTCAATCAATCAATGTTTATTTATATAGCCCTAAATCACAAGTGTCTCAAAGGGCTGCACAAGCCACAATGACAAATGACTAATCTCGACTGCTTTTCTAATGAAAGAAACATTAATACACAGTGCTTATGGCCCCGTTTACAATGCACACCAAATCAGAATTTTTTGCTCTCAAGTGACACAGATCAGATTTTTTTTGCCAGTCTAAACGCTCGAAAGTGCTTCTAGTCTGATCTTTTCAAATGTGACTTCAGTCTAAACGCAATGCGACCTGAATGTGATTTTTTTCATCAGCTTTGGGTGAGCTACGTCACTCGTGTGCGCTGGAAAGACGCAGTCGCCACTGAAAATGGATATTTCATCACAACACCCGGTTTCGGCTTCTATTTAAGACAACTGAGTTTTCGGTGCATCACTTGTCAGTAGTGCGCAAATAATAGGCTATATGTAATACATTAATGTATATTTTAATTCCAAATAAATAGCGATTGTTGAAAGACCGGAATTGACGCTGTGGCGCATTTGCTTACATGTGAATTGAAAAATAAAGCTGCCGTAGATCAACGCATATGTCCGTGTCTCCTTTACTTAACAGCCATTCAAAGATTAGAACCCTCCCAAATATATTACACTATATACATCCATTCATACATTATATTATTTTAATTTACTTTCACATAAAACACTAATTTTTAAAATGTTGCAACTACGGTTGGGCGATATATCGCGGGTTTGTCTCTGTGCGATATAGAAACTGACTATATCGTGATATTCGAGTATACGTTCTCCCGCAGTTGCTTTCAGCTTCGGGCATTAGACTACAGGCTTTTCTCACCCTTTCTTGTCTCTGCTTCTCACAGAGTCATAAAACAAGCGCACCTTCTTACATACGTCACATACGTATACGCCCTCGCGGAGCAGAGAGGTAGCGGCATGGGTAACGTTAGCTGTGGTGCGAGTGGTAATACGAGAGAAAGAAGGTGCGAATCTGGTAATAAATGAAGGAAGAATTAATTCTCAAGAAAAACAGCACGGGGTCCATCTGCTGGCGGTGGTTTGGCTTTAAGCGGGAAGATGTCGAACAGACAACTGTAATTTGTCAAGTGTGTGGCAAAATTTGTATTACTGCTAATAAGTAGCATAATTTGAAAAGTCACCTGCTAGAGAATGAAGAGTTCTTGAAACTCCGCATGTCAACATCTCCGTTCGGTGCCACACCAACAAAATGCTGAGGCAACCATTTCCACATCAACACTGTATGAAAAAAATAGTCAACAACAGAAGGAGATAACGTCCGCAGGAACCTACCACATAGCGAAGGACATACACTATTTAATTTCCTATTATGCAGCTCATTTTTATTTGACAGTTATTGAAATATCTTGTGACATCATGCACAAAAGTGCACTTTATTTGTTTTAAACTATTGTAGTGGCATTCTGTACAACAAGTGCACTTTAATTTAGTGTTGTTTTGATATGTCATCTTAGTGACATCATGCACAAAAGTGCACTAATAGCTTGTTTTTAAATGTCTCTGACAATCTTGCACTTTCTGTTTTGAAATGACATGAATGTTTGTGCCACTGCTTAATAACTGTTTAATAAATACACTTTTGGTAAATTGACTTAGTTGTGATTTCCCTCTCTGCATGAAAGTTTAAAATGAGCATATATTAATGCAGTATGAACAAGAATGGTTTAATGTAGGCACATAGAATCATCATACTGGTGTGACTATATGCATCATGTGTTCATTCAAAGCTAAGGCAAAATATCGAGATATATATCGTGTATCGTGACATGGCCTAAAAATATCGAGATATTAAAAAAAGGCCATATCGCCCAGCCCTAGTTGCAACTTTTATTTATTTTTGGCTTCCTCCCGGTCAACTTCCTTTGTTTTCACTTTATCGAAGTGCACATGCAAGTAATGTCGAGGCCACATTGGGGCCTGTGCGCATTTACACTGGAGTTTGATAAAGATCACATTTTACTTGCAGTGTAAACAGCCAACTGGAAAAAATCCGATCTCAAAAAAATCCAATTTGGGCCACTTTGGTCTGCAGTGTAAAACGTAGTCACTGTCAGTGAGGTCGCAGTTCAACAGTTTATTATAGTGGTTGTAGTTAGCTGTGGTGTAGCAAATAATCCTAGCATCATATTTTTCCAATGAAAAGTAATAATTACAAAATTAGTAGATCAACTACACATTTGATTGTGTAATTAAAAAAAAAAATTAGCTTTGTAAAGGCAGATATTTGATTTTGCATTGGAACTCTAGGTTGGTGCAGCCCTGGTTAGCACATCAACCTTGCAGTCAGGAGATCCAATGTCTGTTGCCACAACTTTAAGTGGAGTTTGCATGTTTACTCCCAGAACCCAAAGTTGTGACTAAATTGTCCATAGAGGTTTTTTAATATGTGCCCTGCCATAGACTGGTGGCTAGTCCAGGTTGTACCCGTCCTACTGCCAACTGGGATACTGACCCTAATGCTGAAATGTTTCTTGAAATGTTTTGTTCTAACTAAAAAAACAATTTCAGTATGACGTTCCTTGGTCTTATTTTATACCTACTTTAGCCGTACGGTCAGTATGAAAAGTTTGTGTATATTTTAACGTAAATATATACGAAGGCATCTTTTCATTTTGGACTCTTTCTACAGGTAAAATGAGTCTGCCTTTTCCTGAATCCAGCCCAGACCAAATGGCAGAAATGACAGAGGAGGTAAGTCTACCATTTTTGTGTTGTCCATTAAGTGCGTGTGTGTGTTTGTGTGCGTACGTGCGTACGTGCACATAATAGGATAGCTGTTGCTGTTCATTCCGTCCATTCCTTGATGAGCAATTTAGAAAAATTTCTCCGTTGATGCCTACCTGTTTGTGTTCTTTTCCTTTGCAGCCCAGCAGCTCAGCAGAGACAACAAATCCATCATATTGTCATAAGAGGTGAGCACTTTATTTCTATACTTTCCACTCTCATTTGAATATTATCCAACTCACTCCTCTTTCAAACACTTCATGTTCTGTGCTTCCATATTATAGAAAGTCCAGTACAGTAGCTAAGCACACTGGAAAGATTAACTCGGACACCTCAGACAGTGAATCCGAAGGGGCGGCTTCTGACAGTCCTTCAGACAGCCATGCAGGCAACACATCCAAAGGTTATTTCTCATTGTAATATCTGAATGTTATTGCTGCATTCAATGCTGATATTGTCGTGATATTTTATTGTGGTGTTTCCCAAAGGTACTCTGGTGCTGCGGCCTTCAGGGAGTGAAAATAAAGGAACTGTGAAGTTCAGAGTGGATTACAAGCAGAAACCTACAGGTGATTTTTAGGGAATTGTTGCACGTGATTGCATTAGGGATAGACAATTAATACAATTTTGATCTCGATTTAAATTTTGGTTTCTCACAATCATAAAAATATAATTGAAGAAAAAAAAAGATTGATGGGCTGCGCAAAATGTATGCATATTCCTGAGCTTGTAACGGTAAAAACAGACGAGTGGAAGAAAGATCACGTCTACTCGAAGTTTGGGATCTCAGCATTGTTACTACTTTTAATTTGACAGAGCGCTAGTTTGCCTTATCAGTAATCACTAAACTAAACAAATACAAAAGGCCATGATGAGGTGGCGACTTGTCCAGGGTGTACCCCGCCTACCGCCCGATTGCAACGGAGATAGGCTCCAGCGACCCCAAAAAGGGACAAGCGGTAGAAAATGGCTGGATGAATATGATTTCCACATCAACTGCGGGCCGAATCACATAATTTGCCAATAAAACAGAATCAGCTGGTAAAAGCAGAATATCTTAAAGATTCAAGGAAAAGAAGTAACACTTGTTTGGCGTAAATTTTTTGTCCGGGACTGCTCATTCAAAAACACTCAACTGCCCTGTCCCGAACTAAACAATGTTAAGACAACCACTTAAAACGCAGACCAAATAAACTACAAAGCTAAAGCTAGCGAGAACAATCCATACACCCACAACGCATCTCATCGGATTGTGTTGTTGTGAGCGATACCATCGATGTAAGACGGGGTTATTCAACTACATAATAAAGAGGGCCGCAGTTTCAAAAGCCCAAGGGCTTGAAATGTGAATGTTTTGTCAGAAAGTCCCTCCGCAGGTTATATTCATTTGAGACTGCGTTTACTTAATTGCAAAGTAAACACATCAGCTTTCACACTGCACTGTCAAAAGATTCATTGTTTACCCTCACTCCCCTTTTCGGGTGTGCAGTTAGTTAACAGCATGAAGAAACAGAAGCTCCAGAAGTCTTGAATTTCTTCATTTGAATTATTTTCCTTCCTCAATTTTTTTTTTCCCACACTTCTTCATTAATTTGGGCTTGTAAGACTGAAAATATATACATACAATAAACATTACATAATAATGTCCATTGTGTGTTTTACATAAATAAAATGGGAGGTTTAGTGTTAATACATTCACACAATATACTACATGTGTGAATGTGAGTGTGAATGTTGTCTATCTGTGTTGGCCCTGCGATGAGGTGGCGACTTGTCCAGGGTGTACCCCGCCTTCCGCCCGAATGCAGCTGAGATAGGCTCCAGCGACCCCGAAAGGGACGGTACAAAATGGTGTGTGTGTGTGTGTGTGTGTGTGTGTGTGTGTGTGTGTGTGTGTGTGTGTGTGTGTGTGTGTGTGTGTGTGTGTGTGTGTGTGTGTGTGTGTGTGTGTGTGTGTGTGTGTGTGTGTGTGTGTGTGTGTGTGTGTGTGTGTGTGTGTGTGTGTGTATGTATATATGTCTTAATTAGATTATCCAAAAAATATATATATATGTCTTAATTAGATTATCCAAAAAATAGTGCTCGATACCGTGGTAGAGCGTAATATGTATGTGTGGGAAAAAATCACAAGACTATTTCATCTCTACAGGCCTGTTTCATACACATACATACATATACATATATATACTGTATATCTATATACTGTATATCTATATACTGTATATCTCACAAATAAATCTAAGATATAGTGTTATTGCCCTCTACTGGTCAAATTTAGCTTTATATGTATTTGCTCGCCAGAGAGTTAACAAATAATAAAAAAAAAGTAGCACGGCCACAAATACCAAAGCCATCACAAAGTCAGCAATTTCAATAAAACAAAACTTCAATATCTCCATTCACAATATCTACTTTAAATTTTTGACCAAATTTCGGGATGATGCTTATACGTGTGAATCTCTACCGTTGTTGCTGTTCTGGATCAGTGTGTCCAACACTTAAAATGTCCGACAGAAATCAACGACTTTATTCTCCAATTTCTGTTAAAAGGCAGATTTTCGCAATTAATTTAGATTTTTTCAGGGTCAATAGAGTGCCATTTTTTGCTTAGTCTTCTTCTACTCACCCCACTGCTGCTTCATTGTGACACATTTGCCTCACTGTTGCCCCCTGCGGGGTGGCGGAGTACTGCAATTACTACGAGTCACGAGTTTGAATGGTTTCATCAAGCCTATTTGGGTGATGTTCGGCTGGCCAAATGAAAAGCTTTGGCAGGCAGGATGTGGCCCATGGGCCGCCAGTTGAATAGGCCTGGTGTAAGAACTTGTTTATTTTTGGTTGTTTTTTTGCATCTGTGATATGGGAACATATAAAGCAGAGGCATGATGTCACACATCCATAGGAGTCCGCTGCCAGGTGGATACTGTTCCGCAGCCATTCCGCATCCAGTGGAAATTTGGGGTTTCAGTATAGCTAAATCTAAATGAATAAATAATTTTTTTTAGTTAGCACATGCCAAAAACATTAAGATGTATTTAAATGCAGATTGCTAAATTATAGCCACTGAATGGTTGGCTTGGTTTATGCTTTATGCTTCTTAATCTGATCGGTCAACTAACCGTTAAGATAATTGATGACTAGTCGCAGCCTTACTTCAAAGTAGTAAGAATCCAGCGTCACTTTAAGCATTGGTACTTGCTATGGACATTAGTTACACTTGTGTGACAAGTGAGAATATTGAAAAGTGACTTGTGTGAGTTGCAGTCTTTGAAGTAATACCATTTTTTTTAAGTTTTATATGTTTTACTTTCACTTATTTGAGCATGCAACTGATTATTTCTCTTTCAATTATTTCCTAAGGGAGAAAAATGAAAATTCTCTAAAAATGTGTCTCCCGGGGCAGATTCAGTTTGACTTTAGAGGTTTCACTGTTGATGTTGTGAACCAAAAAATGTTCTGAGTAAAGCAAGTCATATCTGATTGTGTTGTTTACAGATGATACCCTGCAAAGGAAGATCAACTGCACAGCTTGTGGAAAGCAAGTGAACCAGTTTCAGCGCAGCTCTGTATACGAGCACCCTGCTCTTAAAGTGCTAATTTGCAAGGTAAAACCTTTGCACATATTTCAAAAATTTTCTTACAGATTACACCACAGTATCCACAGCATGCATGATCTTGCCTTTCTCTAGTCATGCTACAATTATTACACCAGTGATGACATCAGTAGAGACTCTGATGGGATGGACGAGCAGTGCAGGTAAGACAAATCCACTTAGCTCAACCTTTTTAATAAAATCTCCAGATGTAGGACTTTTTTTGCATCAGTTCAAGCCTTTCCTCCCAAGGTGGTGTGCTGAGGGCGGCAAGCTCATCTGCTGCGACTACTGCAGCAACGCTTTCTGCAAGAAGTGCATCCTGCGAAACCTGGGAAGAAGAGAGTTGTCATCCATCACTGACGAGAACTCTAAATGGCACTGCTACGTGTGCAAGGAAGAACCCCTCCAGGACCTGGCGTCTAAGTGCCACAACATCATTGCAAAGATCGACCACGAGAAAAGCAAGCAAAAAAAACACAGCAAGAGCGAGGAACGTGACAAGAAACACAAGAGCCGTGTGGTCAAAGACCACAAGGCGGTTGTTAATGGGAAGGAACATGCCGGCGACTCAGGGACTTTAACTTTCTCTTACAGAAGACTGCAGATTCCCAAAGAACTTTTAAAGAGAACAAAAAAACTGGTTGAAACCACAACTGGTTTGAACAATACATTCATCCAGTTTATACAGCAGGCTGCTACGAAGCATGATGATAAGTCTGTCAGGTACAGGCAATTGAAAGCATTCAAGGCAGTACTTGCTGATTTGAAAAAAGCCCACACTGATTTGGAGGTGGCTCTGGAACCTGAGTTCAAAAGTATGGAGTTACAAAATGGTGACAAAGGGCAACAACAAGTCAGAAAAAGGATGAATGCCGCACAGCCTGTTGTGGCTGAGGTGGATGAGGCAGGTGCGGCTGAGGTGGATGAGGCAGGTGCAGCTGAGGTGGACGAGGCAGAGGCAGCTGAGGTGGACGAGGCAGATGCAGCTGAGGTGGACGAGGCAGATGCAGCTGAGGTGGACAAGGACGATGCAGCTGAGGTGGACGAGGCAGATGCAGCTGAGGTGGACGAGGACGATGCAGCTGAGGTGGACGAGGACGATGCAGCTGAGGTGGACGAGGCAGATGCAGCTGAGGTGGACGAGGCAGATGCAGCTGAGGTGGACGAGGCAGATGCAGCTGAGGTAAACGAGGCAGATGCAGCTGAAGTGGACGAGGCAGATGCACCCGCGGAGGACGAGGCAGATGCAGCTGAGGAGTCCGATGAGATGCAAGATCTGAATAAGAAGCCAGTGGTGGAACACAATAAACCTCATAAAGAGCAGCAGAAGAAACGCACCAAGAGTCTAGAGAAAGCACATGGTAAAAAACAGCATGTTGACCGGAAAGAAAAAAAAGGCAAGAAGGTGGAACATACACAACCAGATGAACCAGTTAATAAAAATAGCCAAACTGTAGACGTGACCAAAAATACATTAAAAACAGAAGACGAAGAGATGGCCCTCGATCACGACATTATGTCGGTCCCTCCTTCAGTTCCAGAGGAGCTTTTTCAGATGGTGGAGAGTCTCGCCGATCCATCGCTGCGTACAAAGACTGATTCCAGTTTGGTTGCAGACACTGATGCAAAGTCAAACGGAACCGTGGCGCGTTCCCATCGCTCTCGACCAAAAGTGAAGAACCTCATTGTCAAACTGACCCCAGTACCAGTTGTGACGACAAGTCGGTCCAAAAACAAAGAACGAGAGGAAGAAGACGGTATTTCTGATGCAGAAGATGAACCGGCCAGCCCGCCCCCTGGACAAAACTCCTGTAGAGAAAAGACCACTCCCCTGAGGAAGCAGTCTGAAAATAAGAGTCAAGAAGACTCCTCTGAGGAAGAGCAGGAGTCTGACAAAGAAAGTAGGGTTAAGTCTGAGTCCTCCAAGAAACCCAGCAGATCCAAGAAAAGTGATCAGAAGCAGAGCAGTACTTTGTCGGCAGGCAAGGAAGAAGACTCAGACTCGGATGAGGTTCCGTACATATTGCTGGAAAAAGTGGCACAATGCAAGAGCAGTGATGAGGAGAAAGAAAGTGCCAGTTCAAAAAAAACCACAGACAAAACATCCAAACGCAAGAGGAAGTCCGAAGGATCTGATTCAGACGTGGAAAGTCAAGACAAAAAGCTTTCCAAGAAGAAAAAAGCGAAAGCTTCGAACTCTTCCGACTCGGATCAAGACAAAGCCAGTTCTGGAAGGAGACGATCGAGTCGTGTGACGAAACAAGTTAAAGCAAAGAAAGAAGACAAATCCGAGAAGATGGCTGTTGCCAAGAAAAGATCTTACGAGAAGAAACGCAAAGGAAGAAGTTCCAAAGTAACCTCCAATCTGCAGTCGTCCTCCAGCGAAGAAGAGGATGAAGAGCAGCAGGCTGACGAGGACTCAGGAGAGGACACCGATCAGCAAAAGATCAAACCTCTGGTGGAGGACAGTGTGCTGCAAGGGGGTGGAAACTTCCATCAGTCATCAGGTAAAAAGTTTATTAAACAAAATAAGTCCGTCAAACTAATAATGAGCAATGACTTTTAAATGTGTACATTGTTAAGGAGATGAAATGCCTGGCAAAGAAGAAGCCTCTCAAATGGAGGATGATTACGATGATGACCCTGAGAACAGGTACTAGCATCCCACTCTACACTACCACAGCTGCCAGCTATTAACGATTCTGCAGGAGACCCCTGGCAATTGCTCTTTTCTACCTTCACCGAAGGGTTGCGCTTTATAGACGCTATACGATATAAATGATAAATTTGGCCAATAGCTTTTAATGCTATTGCTCTATCGTGATAATACATGTTGATGAGACATTCTAGCGGTGTCCCAGAAATCAACAAGCAAATCAAAGCGTCCTCACAGCAATGTAGCATTATTGCTTGTGGCTTAACTTTCTAAATGTTGCAAAGCCATTCAGTGTTGGCGCTAGGAATTTTCAAATTGGGGTCTATCAAGTCATAAAAATGGGGTCCCACAGTAAATTTTTGGGTTCCCACTTTTTTGTAACCGTTTTGAAAACAAATGATAAATGTATGCATTATCCTGTTATATCTCACATTCTATATTGTGTTTTGGAAAAAGGTTGTCATAAACGTTACTTAATTCATTTAAAAAATAATACAAAAGAAAACAAATTTTTATGCATATGTATTCAGTTATAAACATTCATTCACTTTCTTCTTTCCTTCATGGATCTAAACTTTACTGCTGCCGGAATTTTTTTTTCTATACTTTCATTTAATAAGTTGTAGGTGTATTTATTTCAGTATAAAAGTGTAAAAAGTTTTTTGCTTCGGTCATGAAATTCTGATAATCGTGTGCCAGGGCATACATGCATATGACAAATTGAATTGATTATTCTCACCTGTATGTAGATCATCAGTCGTTTAAAAACCACCGCATCTACACTTTCATGGCAAAGAATGCCATAAAACTTAGAATTTTGCAAGTTAGTTTCAATGTAATTTAATACAGTAGCACTCAATACCTATAGCATTTCATCTCTGGCTTCGCGATGGCCATAAGCTGTGTGTTCCCTTTTAAGAATGGCGATATGTGGGGTGAGTGACGTGTGTAAGTACAAGTTAAGAGAGGGAGCGGTAGCATGTTCAGGAGTTTTAATAGCATGGTGGATGTCCGGGTGGCTTTGTGGAAAACATACTGTATATAAAGAGTTGTAACAAATCGACAGCCTCGTCATTCCGACCAAAGAGCGGAATTGTAGGTATCCACTGCCAGGTAAAGTGGAGGGTGTTCCCTACTCCCGACAATATATCGTCCCTGGAGGGAACGTCTCCCCTGCGCTCCTCGACCATGGTCTGGCAGCCGACAAGCAGGAAAGGTGTAACATGATGTTTCTTGGTGCCTGGTGAGGCAGTGCACCCGGTCGTAAAGGTGTTCTTTTTATTAGCCCGTTTACATGGCGTGCAAAACATCTTTCCATCTTCATAAGTGAGCCATTTGCTGAAAAGTGGCTCCTGAAGCCACTTTTCATTGAAGCTTTGCTTCTTGGGTTTATTGCTCGCCATGGCGAAAACTAACACGCGCGGGAGTCCTAATACCGGAAATGCAGTATTTGTGATTGATAAAACTTTCGGCAAATCAAAATTTAAGACATTGTACCGGAAAGTGCATTACCGTATTTTCCGCACCATAAGCCGCTCCTAAAAACCACAATTTTTCTCAAAAGCTGACAGTGCGGCTAATAACCCGGTGCGCCTTATATATGGATTAATATTAATATTTATTTTCATAAAGTTTAGGTCTCGCAACTACGGTAAACAGCCGCCATCTTTTTTCCCCGTAAAAGAGGAAGCCATTCTTCTTCTACGGTAAGCAACCGCCCCCATAGAAGAGGAAGCGCTTCTTCTTCTATTGTAAGCAACCGCCAAGGTGAGCACCCGCCCCCGTAGAAGAAGAAGCGTGCGGATATTACGTTTCATTTCATTTGTGTGTTTCTGTAAAGACCACAAAATGTCTCCTACTAAGAGACACGCGTACAAGGTTCCACTGACTTTTGATATTCATGTGAACCGCACTGTGGATACAACGGGAACATGTACGGTGAATATTCGCACCACAGGGAATGAGAAGTCGTCCTACTGTGGTTCTAGCTTGCCATGCTAATGGCCAGAAACTTCCACCCACGGTGATATTCAAAAGGAAGACCTTGCCAAAAGACAACTTTCCAGCCGGCGTCATCATAAAAGCTAACTCGAAGGGATGGATGGATGAAGAAAAAATGAGCGAAGAGACCGGGTGACTTTTTTCACGCAGCTCCGTCCCTGTTGATCTATGACTGCATGCGCGTCCACATCACAGATGGTGTCAAAAAACAAGTGAAGCACACCGAAGAAGAATAATTCGAGGGATTTGTGGATGAGTAATAACTTCAGAAAGTGAGCTTTAAATGTTTATTTTGTGTGTTGTGTGACACTAACGTATGAGCAACGTTGAGTTATTGATGTTGCTATTGCTCTGCACTATTTTGAGTGTTACTATTTTTGGGATTGCACATTTGCACATTACATTTTGGGAGTGAACAGAGTTGTTAGAACGCTGGTTTGTGATATATTATTAAAGTTTGACTGACCTATCTGACTGTTTTTTTGACATTCCCTTTAGCGTAGCGTAGGTGCGGCTAATAACACGGGGCGGCTAATAGGTAAACAAAGTTTTGAAATATGCCATTCATTGAAGGTGCGGCTTACAACACGGGGCGGCTTATGGTGCGGAAAATACGGTACTTTGAAGTCGACCAATAAAAACGCAATAAACGGGGACGGAAATTTGACTCGGCAAATATAAACAAAACAAAACACAGGCGGAAAGCAATAATCGCTAAATAAACAAGTAAACCTGAGTTTTGACCCGGAGAAGGCAGGGTCGATAAAATTTAAAAAAATCTGCATCCCGGGGACGCGCGGACTTCCGGAAATGCGCATCCTTTCTGATTTCAATGCATAAAAAGACACAAAAAGTGCATTAACGCCAACAGTCAGCTATCCACTTCTTCATAGCGGCAAATATACTGCATTTCTGACAAGTATTATCCATGGAGGACAAGGAATAGATAACTAATGAGCTAACCGAAAGCGAGCGCTATTGAATTTAAACAAAGGTGGGCCCCGACTTAAACAAGTTGAAAAACTTATTCGGGTGTTACCATTTAGTGGTCAATTGTACGGAATATGTACTTCACTGTGCAACCTACTAATAAAAGTCTCAATCAATCAATCAATCAGATTGATCTGATATCGACAGTAATGATAGCAAGTATATAGTATCAGGTTGATACTACAGTGGTTGGATTGATATTTTTTATATCATAAATATATTTTGTTGTTTACAAACTCAGGAAATAAGTCCCTGAACACACCAAAGGATTTAAATCAGAGCCAGTTGTGGGTAATAATTTAAAATATTTAATTTATATGTTACACCACCCGCTCGCGTTTGTCTAATTCTAATTCTGATCAAAAAGTTTAAGTCTCAGTATCTTTATTGGTATGACCAATACTGCTCCTGGAAGTACTTGCTACCCAAATTTGTAATATCGCCCAAAATTATTGTATCAAACAACAAAAGAATAAGTGCCTATTACATTTTAACAGAAGTGTAGATAGAAACATGTTACGACAGAAAGTAACTAAATACTAACAGTAAATTAGTAAGAATAATAATAGTTTTGACAAAATAATACAAACAGAAATTATGCAATGTTACAGCGTACGTCGGAACCTTTGTAACCTATTTTGAAATGCTTCTATTATCATTTATATAACAAAAGTATTTTGTGATACATAGTATATAGCGTTATTGCAGAAGGCTGCAATATATATTGCAATACAACTGTTATGCCACATGGCCCAACCCTACTGACACCTCAACTGAAGGTAAATCTTCCAGATTGTAATTTTGTTTGTTAGTGGATATAAAATCCTTACACTTTTGCCATAACATTAAGGATGACGATGAGCTGGTTGATCATCTTTTTTTAAATCCATATAAAAACCCACTCACCGGCTGTCATGCACATTTATCATAAGCCTGAAAAGGCTAAAAGAGCTGACTTTTGTTGTGCATTATATCACCTCTGTTAATGAATGTAGTGGTATATTAGATAGACAATAAAATGTACATGATCTTTTTAATAATCTCACGCTTACACAGAGCCCAGAGGAAACATGAATATTTTTTAATCGCACAAAATGAAACCAACCTATTATGTTCTGTTGTTAAATAGGGTTTTAAAAAAGAAGACAATCAATCCCTCCTGGTGGAGGCATGGGAAATATGACTTCATCATATAATTTACATAATCTGTGATGATAAATAGGTAGGTAGGTAGATACTTTATTGATCCCCTGTAGGGGAAATTCAAGTGTCCAGTCGCAGAAAAATGCATCCATCCATATCATCCATCCATATTCTACCGCTTGTCCCTTTCGGGGTTGCGGCGGGTGCTGGAGTCTATCTCAGCTGTATTCGGGTGGACAAGTCACCATTTCATCGCAGGGCAAAATACATAATTCTCAAATTTACCAACAATGGCAATTAAGTGCAATATAGCCCTAGTATTAACATATATATTTTCTTATATCCTTTTGCTCTATTTTTTAATTGCTGCTCTTTATTGTACAATCTGCTTTGAAATTTGTTTTTGAGTTTCTGGAAACTTTTCCAATCCTTTAAGTTTTTATGGTGTTATTGTAGATTGCAGACGCTTTACTTCTTTCCTTCGATTTTCGCAACGAACAGTGTGAGCTGCATCGAACCTGACGTCACACTTGTTTCGCGCTGCTGCTCCAAATGCATTTTCTCTCCTTAATAGCCGCCACTGTACTCTTAATATTTGCACATTATATTCACATTTTGTAAATCGCTGTCCGCAGGTATATTTTGAATATATTAAAGTATGTCCACATCACAGATGTGCTGCTTCTGCACCGTACAATCCGGTGTGCATTGCTTACATCATCACAACATCCGGATTTGGCAGTGCTGTTTCAAAGGTTTTTTTCGGCGACCAAATTTTCGGTGCATCACTTGTCAGTAGTTCGCAAATAATAGGCTATATGCATTTGCACATACATTATATTACGATAATTTGTTTTCACGTAAAAAAAATAAAAAATTACATGTATGGGGGAAACTCTTTTTTTAAGGCAATTTTTTAATCCGGAACATTAATTACAACCCCTTGTGATTTTATTTTTATTTTTCATCAATGTTGGTTGTTGGTTGTTTTTTTTACCCCAACCTCATTAAGCACAGGATTCAACATGTCTAACAAAATCTGCTTTGTTTCTTGAGTTAAACGTTTTTGAACATTGACAGTAGGGGTGTAACGGTACACAAAAATTTCGGTTCGATACGTACCTCGGTTTAGAGGTCACGGTTCGGTTCATTTTCGGTACAGTAAGAAAACGACAAAATATAAATTTTTTGGTTATTTATTTACCAAAATTGTAAACAATGGCTTTATCCTTTTAACATTGGGAACCTTATAATAATTCTGCCCACGTTTATCAACATTAAACTGCCTCAAGTTGTTGCTCAGATTAAATAAAATGACAAAACTTTTCTTCTACATATAAAAAGTGCAACATTAAACAGTTTCAAGTCAACTCATCATGCTTAATTTATCACAGCATTTGGGAAGCCTGTAGTTGATTTTTATTATGTAAATGTTGAATTTTTATCAACATGTGATAGCAGGGACCCTGCCATTTAAAACTAGGCTGCTCCATTACTAATGATTAATGTAACTATAGCTGAAAAAAATAGTACAATAGCAATAGGAGAGACTATTCATCCCTGAACACCATGGAGTTCATGTGGGCTTAATGATGCAGTTACATTATTATATCAACTATCAGAGACAGAAACTCTTCATTTAACATAATATCCTTTTTTTGCTGCTTCAAAACAGCTCAATCAACACAGAAAAAAGTGAAATAACAGACAGACAGGGCTTTGCTGTCCGTAACACACACACACACACCGAAAAATGAGCTAACGTTCCGCTAAAAGCTAATTAGCCTTCACCTCAAGGACTGCGAGCGAGCTGAGCTGCCGTTTCTATTTCTAGAACGTCAACGGGTTCATAGTAATGTTACTAGTAGTTGACTGGAAGGTGTTCTGGATAGCAGACGCACTACCGTGAGTACAGCTTTGGCTTCCAAACATTTGATCGCTTGCCCGTACGTGCGTGTCGCTATGTGCATGTCACGTACGTAACTTTGGGGAAATATGTTTCTTGCCGACTCTGATGGCGGCCGGGGTGTCGTCGAAAGCTACAACGCCCGCCGCCGCTCTGTAGTTAGCTTCAATTGTTAAGCTTCGCCAAGCTGGAAATTATTAACCGTGTATTTAAATGTTCATGGTTTAATAGTATTGTTGATCTTCAGTCTATCCTTCCAGTCATGGTTTTTTTTTAAATTTTGTTTCTATCTGCATTTGAGCCTGATGCTATCACGTTAGCTCCGTAGCTAAGTTAGCTCCAATTGTTAAGCTTCGCCAAGCTGGAAATTATTAACCGTGTATTTACATGTTCATGGTTTAATAGTATTGTTGATCTTCTGTCTATCCTTCCAGTCAGGGTTTTTTAAAATTTTGTTTCTATCTGCATTTGAGCCCGATGCTATAACGTCAGCTCCATAGCTAAAGTGCGTCAACGATGTATTGTCGTGGAGATAAAAGTCACTGTGAATGTCCATTTCGTGTTCTCGACTCTCATTTTCAAGAGGATATAGTATCCGAGGTGGTTTAAAATACAAATCCGTGATCCACAATAGAAAAAGGAGAGTGTGTGGAATCCAATGAAACCTTGTACCTAAGTTACGGTCAGAGCGAAAAAAGATACACCCTGCACTGCCTCTCTAGTCCTTCACTCTAACGTTCCTCATCCACGAATCTTTCATCCTCGCTCAAATTAATGGGGTAATCGTTGCTTTCTCGGTCCGAATCTCTCTCGCTCCATTGTAAACAACGGGGAATTGTGAGGAATCCTTCCTCCTGTGACATCACGCTACTTCCGGTATAGGCAAGGCTTTTTTTTATCAGCGACCAAAAGTTGCGAACTTTATCGTCGTTGTTCTCTACTAAATCCTTTTAGCAAAAATATGCCAATATCGCGAAATGATCAAGTATGACACATAGAATGGATCTGCTATCCCCGTTTAAATAAAAAAAAATCATTTCAGTAGGCCTTTAAGACTTTAGCATAGGCGGCTACTTAATATGTTCGTGTAAAATCGTTCGGTACACCTCCGAACCGAACCGAAACCCCCGTACCGAAACGGTTCAATACAAATACACGTACCGTTACACCCCTAATTGACAGTCATTTTTTATCAGTCTCAGGGTTCAGTATCAGGATCTCATGGGCCTTTTTTGAGATGCCTAAATTTGCAGAAATTCTTACCCAAAATTGTAATGGAAAGTGAAGTGTTTTCTTAGATGTTGGTGGCAAGAGAAAGTGACCGTTGAAAGTTGCAATTCATTGTTGTGAATGTGATTTTTCCTCTATAATTATAACATGGGAATACAAACAAAAAGAGTGAGAAAACCATCTGACCAACATGCCACACAAACAAGTGCAAAATAGGCTTTATTTAGCCACAGAGTACATGTGTATTAATGCAAGGAAAATACTAAAAAGGATTTCTCAGCCTTCACATGAAAAAAAACTAAAAAACTTTCACAGTTAATCATTTATGCTGAAAACCAGTAAACAATACAAATACACTTAAAGACTATAGAAATTACAATTTGTACATTGACTACTATCCAAGCTTAATTTCTAGTACTCTCCCTTGAAAATATGTACCCAGTATTCACTTTTGTGAGATACCGTCTATGCATTTTAAAGTGATTTCAATATACAGTTATGGTCAAAAGTTTACATACACTTGTGAAGGACATAATGTCATGGCTGTCTTGAGTTTCTAATAATTTCTACAACTCTTATTTTTTTGTGATAGAGTGATTGGAGCACATACTTGTTTGTCACAAAAAACATTCATGAAGTTTGGTTGTTTTATGAATTTATTCTGGGTATACTGAAAATGTGACCAAATCTGCTGGGTCAAAAGTATACATACATCAACATACGTACATCATCAATTTTGGTGATGTAGAAAAGTTACAATCAAATCAAATTAGCTTAATGGCATGGCCTCTTAAGTTCATGTGAGTGTCATTATGATTGATGACACCTGTTGACTTCTCTGAGCCCATTTAAATAGGGCTCATGTGATGCAGTCATTAGACTCGGTTACAAACACGACAATGGGAAAGTCAAAGGAACTCAGCACATATCTGAAAAAACAAATAATTGACTTGAACAAGTCAGGAAAGTCACTTGGAGCCATTTCAAAGCAGCTTAAGGTCCCAAGAGCAACTGTGCAGACAATTGTTCGTAAGTATAAAGTGCATGGAACAGTTTTGTCACTGCCACAATCAGGAAGGAAACGCAAGCTTTCACCTGATGCTGAGAGAAAATTGGTCAGATGATCAAGAGTCAACCAAGAACCACCAAAAAGCAGGTCTGCAATGAATTGGAAGCTGCTGGAACACAGGTATCAGTGTCCACAGTCAAGCGTGTTTTGCATCGCCATGGACTGAGAGGCTACCATGCAAGAAGGAAGCCCTTCCTCCAGAAGAGACACCTTAAGGCTGGTCTAAAGTTTGCTGCTGATCACATGGACAAAGATAAGACCTTCTGGAGGAAAGTTCTGTGGTTAGATGAAATAAAAATTAAGCTGTTTGGCCACAATACCCAGCAATATGTTTGTAGGAGAAAAGGTGAGGCCTTTAATCCCAGTAACGCCATTCCTACTGTCAAGCATGGTGGTGGTCTGGGCCTGTTTTGCTGCCAATGGAACAGGTGCTTTACAGAGAGTAAATGGGACAATGAAAAAGGAGGATTACCTTCCAATTCTTCAGGACAACCTAAAATCATCAGCCCGGAGATTGGGTCTTGGGCACAGTTGGGTGTTCCAACAGGACAATGACCCCAAACACACGTCAAAAGTGGTAAAGGAATGGCTAAATCAGGCTAGAATTAAGGTTTTAGAATGGCCTTCGCAAAGTCCTGACTTAAACACCATTGAGAACACGTGGACAATGATGAAGAAACATGTCCATGTCAGAAAACCAACACATTTAGCTGAACTGCACCAATTTTGTCAAGAGGAGTGGTCAAAAATTCAGCCAGAAGCTTGTGGATGGCTACCAAAAGCGCCTTATTTCAGTGAAACTTTGCAAGGGACATGTAACCAAATATTAACATTGCTGTATGTATACTTTTGACCCAGCAGATTTGGTCACATTTTCAGTAGACCCATAATAAATTCATAAAAGAACCAAACTTCATGAATGCTTTTTGTGACAAACAAGTATGTGCTCCAATCACTTTATCACAAAATAAGAGTTGTAGAAATTATTGGAAACTCAAGACAACCATGACATTATGTTCTTTACAAGTGTATGTAAACTTTTGACCACGACTGTATATCTTATTGATAAAGTGTAAATTTAACTAGTGTATTTACTACATGTTGAAACCAACATCTGCTGGCATGTTTACATGTGATCAATTCACACATGCGTGCAAAGTTTGTAAAACAAACACCACCAAAGGCTGCCTTATTGTCTGCTGTTGAAAGTTGATCATAAACTTTTGTTTGTGTTCAATTACAGTGCATGTAATTTACCCGCTTTTTCGGTGAAAACATTGAGTAACTGTTGAACTATTTATAGCGGTGATTTCTGTTGGTAAACAAGTAAATGATGATTAGTTAATTAATTAATCTCTGTTCATGTAAAGAAGGAAGTGAAGACGTGGGGCAAGGCAAGAAGACGTTTGATTGGGTAGGTAGTGAAGGTACGTTTGAGAGAGCTACTGGGACAAATTCGATTGGTGAAAATGTGGACGATTAGCCGAAATTGTGAGGATTGGCCAAAGTTGCGAGGCCGCGTGTAATTTGAACTCTGCCGTCCTGTAGATGTTTTTGTATGTATAATCTCATGTTTGTTTTCCCTTTTCTCTCTCTATTCCTTGTCTTCAAGAATCGCAAAGAAAATGCTTCTTGCTCAGATCAAGTCAAATATTTCTTCCGGAGCAGAAAGTTCTGCCTCTGAAAGTGAAGAAGAGGAGGGGGGTAAAGGGAAATTATCCAAAAGAGTAAAAAAAGAAGAAGATGACGAAGAAGGTAGAATGCACCTAACACTTGTTATTTTTTAACGGTGCACATTCTGTGATTTATTTTCTTATTGTTCAGCAGATGAAGATACCGAAGACTCAGACTCTGATATAGAGGTGAAGAAGCGTGGGCGCCGCCACAAGTTGCTTCGTCACAAACTCTCACTTAGTGAAGCCGAGTCAGGTGATGACGACGAAGCCAGTGAAGGGAAGACCAAGAAGGCGGGCAAGAAGAAGAACAAGGAAAAGAAGAAAGGTACACAGTAAAATGATGTCCTATACTTGAGAGTTCAGTATGTGCCTTCTGTGTATAACTTTTGTCTTTTGTCTTTTGTCTTTTGTCTGGCAGTGGACAGCGATGACTCTGCTGATTCAGACTTCCAGAAGTCTGCATCTAGTGACGAGTCAGGGGAGTCAGGAGAGTCAGTGGAGTCAGGGGAGTCAGGGATAAGCGAAGAACTCAGCGAATCTGAAGATGACGGGAAACGTCGAAGGACCAGGTAAGTACCGTAGTTTTCCGGATTATAGAGCGCACCATTATATAAGCCGCACCCACTAAATTTTAAGGGGAATTTATTTCCATATATTAGGACTAAGCTGCAGATATATACGATGAGAAATTAGTTATTTGCACAAGAAATATTCTGTAAATGATTATTTCCATTCTTTTATGGTTTCCATAAAAGATGGTGCCTGTAACAGGGTAGTAAAACGGCTGATCAAACAAAACAGAAGTCATCATGGACCCACTAGCTGACGAAGCTAGCTCTCCAATCAGTTAAACAGACTCAATAACTCCATGGTGACATCATAATGAATTTACTGAGGAATTTGTCAAACTGAAACGATACAAAAATAATGCCCTTTTAAGTTAACAATACTAACACAGACACTCTTAAACATGCTAGCATATTAGCTAATGCTAACAATACTCGCTTGATTACATTACAAAAGCACATACAAATATGCATGAAAACACTTCTACAGACATCACACATGGGACGGTTTCTAAAGTATAAACAGTTTTTGTTGTATTGTAAAACTTACAAACGTTGCTTGGAGTGATAAATGAAGAATCCATACAAGCATAAACGCTATGGACGGCTAGAAGACAGAACGACCCTTCTACTTCCGGGTGAAAGCACTAAATAGAAGAACCTTGCAGCACTTGCAGTGAGCAAACTTGTCCAAAAGATGGCGCCATAGCACAAACATAACACACCTTTACATTTGCTTGTTTTTTGCAAACTATTTGCGTTATCGCCGCCAGCGAAGAAAAATCAATAAGTTAGCCACACCATTTTATATGCCGCAAGGTTCAAAGTGTATGAAAAAAGTAGCGGCTTAAAGTATGGAATTTTCGGTAGATGCAATAATATAGACTTGTTACTTTGACTCAAATTCTGTGTGTCTATAGATCGTCGAAGAAGAAGAAGGACAATGAGAAGAAAAGAGGTTCAAAAAAGAAGAAGAAGAGGCGCCGCATTAAAGTACAGGATTCTTCCAGCAATGAGAAGGTATTTCAAATGTAAAAATATACATGGCCTAGTTTTAGTCCTCCTGAAGAGTCCAAAATGTCCTTCTTGTTTGATTGCAAGGTGGTGGAAGTGGACTTGGTTAACTATAGCTAGCATGGCACCTAAATTATATTTTGAATTTATCCCTGGAGTGTGAATGATTACTGAGGGTACACATTACTCCTAGAACTAGTAAGCTCAAAGATCAAAGCTGGCAGAGTATTTTTTTTCTTTTTGCCCCCTAAGGGCTGAAGATCTGAGAGCTTAACTTTATGTTCATTTCCCCAGAGTGGAGAGGAAGATGACGATGACCCAGATGGCGAGGACCGCAAAGGCCGCAAAAAGATCCGCAAAATTCTAAAGGATGACAAGCTCCGGACAGAGACGCGAGATGCTCTCAAAGAGGAGGAGGACAGGCGGAAGCGTATTTCCGAAAGAGAGGAGCTGAGGAAGAAACTCCGAGAGGTACAACAAATGGAAATGTCTGGATTTTGGAAATGTATTTTATGGCCTCAAATTCAGCACTTTTTTTTTTTTTTTTTTTTTTTTTTTTTTTACAGTTTGCCACCACAATAATGCTACATTTAATTTAATATTTATTTTTCTAAGGATTTGGTTGATGAGAGGTCGATTTCAACTCCTTTATACACAAGTATAATATTCTGGACGGAGAAACACATTTTAACCATGTCTGCTGGTTGTCTGAAGATAAATGCATTACCTGTAAAATCATTGTTGGCTTATTTTTTATTTATTTTTTTAATAACATGATTTTCTATTGTTTCTGTTCAGACAATTGTGGTAGAAGAGGCTTCCCAGATGGTCTGTCCCATCACCACAAAGCTGGTTCTGGATGAAAACGAAGAGACCAAGGAGCCAATAGTGCAGGTGCACAGAAACCTTGTGACCAAGCTCAAACCTCACCAGGTCGATGGTAAGACAAGACAGCAGGATTGCTTAGCTTTTTTATTTGGTGAAAGGGAAAAATGTAATTGTTTCATTGCACTACTAACATTCTTGATGTGCTACTAAATGGAAAAATGTTGCAGGTCAGGAATTTTAATATTGCAATTTATTGTAAAAAATAGACCTAATAATATTTACCCTGTCAATATCTACTCTATTTGTCTTTAATTTGTTAATTGTTTTTAGCTCCCTTGTGTTCTCTCCGAAACAAAACACGGTCATGTCGTCTGCAAATGATACTAACTTTAAGTAATTTGTAACTTATAAATGTTGTTTATATAGAGGTTGAACAATTTGGTCCCAGTATTGAGCCCTGGGATGTGCCGCAAGATATCTCTAGCGCTGTTGACAAATTCTCACCTATCTTCACGTATTGTTTCCTGTTGGTTAAGAAGCTTCTGACCCAGTTCAAGACCAACCCTCTGATTTCATACTAATCTAATTTGTTAAGATATTATGATTAATTTGGTCAAATGCTGTCGTTAAATCCATAAACACTGTCATCTATTGCATTGGTAATTGCCTCTGTTACAGTAGTGGACATGACATGAGTATATGTCACCGACCTCTCCTCTCCCCCTATAATATTTTCAGGGACCTTTGTCATTTACAGTGCCTTCTTACTCGCATGTATTTTTAGTAGATAGAGGAAACAATGTAAAAGTGCTTTATCGCCTCAAACTTATATCCCACTATTTTTGGGAAATAGCCGATAATGATTAAGAACCCTATTCTCCCGTTTGTGCTTAAGTGGTTTTTTTTTTTCCATGCTTGAAATTACACGTTTATCTTATTTGTACTCTCCGATACAGCCTGCGGACTCGGCCACTCTGCAGGGATCAGGCAAAAGTGTGCAAGTCTGAAATAAAGGCGTGCTCATCATTTAAAAAATACTGGCAATTAACGATGACGCTCACTTGCCGTTGACGTGAACCTACTACAATGATTGCAAGCGGGTCAGGCTTTTGCGTATGTACTACAGTGCAAATGAGAGCTCTCCTTCATTTGTTGTCAAACTTTCAACGAATCGACAATCAGCAGCCCTCTACTCTTGCCATCGCAACAAACTATTGCCATTCCTAAACAAACCCTTTGCTTGTGTTTACTAATCCAACACTGCACGCCATCCACTTTTCCGGTTTTATTTGTTTGGTCACTGCAATAATAGTGGGGTCCTATTATTCAAAACCAACTTTTCTTACCTATTAGTACCTTTATTTTGTGTATTTTGGATCCTCATAAGTGCCGGAAATGTGACATAAAACTATGGAGGCATGGCGAAGGTGTTAATAAAATAATCTTACCTTCTTAGACTTAGACAAACTTTATTGATCCACAAAGGGAATTGTTCTGGGTTTCTGGGTCGCTCCTGAAGAGGAACCCTGGCGTTAAAGAGGGGTACCGCTTCTCGCCCCTCAAGATGGAGATGTTCTTCAAAGACGACGCCAACAACTTGCTCCAAAGGAGTCGTTTGAATTTGAGACTTTAGTGAAGTATTTTGCTCTTCCAAACTTGCTCCAAAGGAGTCGTTTGAATTTGAGACTTTAGTGAAGTATTTTGCTTTAGTTACGTCAGCACATATCTCCACGTATGGTAAAGGAATACCTGAAGAGGTTTGCGTGATTCTGCCATTTTTATTCAGTTGTAGTCAATAAGTTCCTTATTTGACCCCTACATGCATGATAAAATCCTGCGCTGTCGCATATGCTGTAGTTCTAATGTATCTGTCTGTAGACTCGATATGGAAGCGCTAAAAAACTACAACATGGCTGACGGGGTGGAGACACTGTTGAAGGGGGCTTGGAGGAGTGCTTCAGCGCGTAAATAAGACCGCCCACAAAATGGCACATACTGAAGATACAGTCAGAAAGCGGCTCATGTCGGAAATATTTTAATCGTATCGGAAGTGGAAAAGTTGTATCGTGAGTCGAGACAACCGTAATTTTAACCAAAAGGTTATCTTTTAAAATGTAGTGCAATCAATATAACTGACTCCCCCTTTGAGGACAGGATGTTTTGAAAGATGAGTCTGTAATATCAAGTCAGTCATAGCACAGCTCATGCGTTGCATGCGGTCTGCAGCTCAGGTTATCAGATGTTTGTCCTTCTAATTCTGTGGTTGGGCTATAACTGATTCTGTGGAATTTGAGCTGACATTTGTATGAATTAAATTATGTTATTGTATAATACATTCCACTACTGGGCAGCAACCAACAGAAAGTGCAGTTTATTAGCCTGTAGTTTGTTGGCTAAATTGCCTCAAGGGAAAATTGAATAGAAATGGATTGTGTATTTTAATTTACAGTCTCAGACTCTGTTGCCATAACCAACTTGTATTAATAAGCCCTTTCATTTGTTATGTTTCAGGAGTGCAGTTCATGTGGGACTGCTGCTGTGAGTCTGTTAAGAAAATTGAGAAGTCCGTTGGCTCTGGCTGCATTCTTGCACATTGTATGGGTCTTGGAAAAACACTGCAGGTGAGTCAAATTGAGCGGCTGTCAATGAGATTGCCCATCTTTACAATGTGTTAAAAGCAGAATACAAATGTCACGCTATTGAACGTGATTAACAGGATAATCTGTGCCTATCAACTAACTGCAGTTTTCTTTTTTCCCTGTAGGTGGTGACGTTCCTTCATACTTTGATCCTTTGTGAGAAGCTCAACTTCTCAACAGCCCTGGTGGTTTGTCCCCTAAACACAGTCCTTAATTGGGTCAACGAGTTTGAGAAATGGCAGGCGGGAATGAAAGATGATGAGTGTTTGGAGGTAATCACTTGCTACGGCAGCTGTTCATTGCCAATCTTATTTTTGGAGGATTACCCATTGATCCATGGTGTATTAAACAGGTGACGGAGCTGGCCACAGTAAAGAGGCCACAGGAGCGAGGGGTCGCCCTCCAGCAATGGCAAGATATGGGGGGTGTTATGATCATTGGCTACGAGATGTACCGAAACCTGACACAGGGTAGGAACATCAAAAGCAAGAAGCTAAAGGAAACATTCCAGAAAACTCTAGTTGACCCAGGTATGGTGAAGTTTCTAAACTAACATACAATTACAAAAAGTCAATAGATAAATGTACTGTACCCAGTAGCAGATACGTTTAATTGATTTTATATATTGTCTTCCTAGGGGAAATGAATGACTAGTTTTTTCTTTTATTTTTTTGTATGTTTTTTTACATTTTTATTTTATAACAATTTTAGCTCAGGTTATTTAACTGATCAAGTTATACCATTATAGATTTGACATACACTTTAATCCAGGGGGCCAATACATGGTTCTAATGGATGTGTCTCAAATCCCGATACAGCTTTTTCACTTCCTATCGGATACCAATATTGGAGCCTGGAGTGTTGGCCGATACTGATGTTAATAGAGTACAATATCAGAAGGAATCATTGTACATACTTTTTTGTAGTGTGGAATATTAGACAAGGTTTAGTCAGAAAACCATGGTAGGCTTGGAAAACACTAACCTTATGATGGACATATGCTTTTCTAATTGTGTGTTAATTTGTATTTGGCGACATCTAGTGGTCACAATTGTATTAAGTAAGTTTAAATGATCCAGACACATTTGTTACGGGATACTTTCTAATACATTTCTGCTCTTTAGACTTTGTTAGTGATATGTAACTATAATTATTTTATTCTATAGCCTACCATAGTTAACTTTTTAAATGACTTCACTAAAATACAAGAAAAGACCAACCTTGGAGGACTTTTAGATGTTAACTGGCTGTCCAGCTTTGCACAAGTAATCACGCTGCAGGACTGCTTACATCAGAGTTTATATTGTAGATTTTCGATGCAAGATGATATCCGTAGATTGTTTTTTTGCTGATCTTGGATTCGGTCATACCTTGTTCTGATAAAACAATTCGGGGGCCATTCATTCATGTCATTTAAAAAAATATATTGTAAAGGCATACAGCGCCCTGCTTTCCCAACTCTGATCAGATTTTCTTTGTTTTTCCACTCTAACTTTTCCTCCAGGTCCAGATATGGTGATCTGTGACGAAGGTCACATCCTAAAGAATGAGGCGTCTGCCGTGTCCAAAGCTATGAACTCCATTACGACAAGGAGGAGGATTGTGCTGACTGGAACACCTCTTCAAAATAACCTTATTGAATGTAATCCAGGCTACTGTTGGATCAGTTTTTGAAAGCCAAGCTTTTCTGACTCCCTCGTCCTTTTTATCAGACCACTGCATGGTGAACTTCATCAAAGAGAACCTGCTTGGGTCAGTTAAAGAGTTCCGCAATCGTTTCATCAACCCCATCCAGAACGGACAGTGTGCTGACTCCACAATGCAAGATGTACGCATCATGAAGAAGAGGGCTCATATCCTGTATGAGATGCTGGCTGGCTGTGTTCAGGTAACTCGTTCACTTCTCTACTCTTTTTTTTTTTTGGTTAGCATGTTATTTTTTGCTAAAAATATATTTTTTCTGATTTTTAGAGAAAAGATTACACTGCGCTCACCAAGTTCCTGCCTCCCAAGCATGAGTATGTGTTGTCTATCAGAGTTACTCCAATCCAGTGTAAACTCTACAGATACTACCTGGAGCACTTCACTGGTGAGAATATTCTTATTTTCTCTGATTTCCAATACACTCCAGCCTTTTTCACACAGCGCTCCCACAAATAATATTCATCTGAGCCTTAACAGAACATCCGGCAACATCCCACATCTGCTTTTTACACAAAAGTATTGCAAGTGGGATATTGGCGTGTAAGCGTTTACACAGTACAATGAGTAGGACAGTGTATGGTGTGATGCACAAAACCCCAAACCAGTGAAGTTGGCACAGAATACAATGATTTGCAAATCCTTTTCAACTTATATTCAATTAAATAGTGTGTAAAGACAAGATATTTAATGTTCAAACTGAGAAACTTAATTTTTTTTTTGCAAATAATCATTAACGTAGAATTTAATGGCAGCAACACATTGCAAAAAAGTTTGGCACAGGGGCATTTTTACCACTGTGTTACATGGCCTTTCCTTTTAACAACACTCAGTAAACATTTGGGAACTGAGGAGACCAATTTTTGAAGCTTTTCAGGTGGAATTCTTTCCCATTCTTGCTTGATGTACAGCTTTGCCAGTCTTCATTGTCGTATTTTATGCTTCATAATGCGCCACACATTTTCAATGGGAGACAGGTCTGGACTACAGGCAGGCCACTCTCTTTTACTACGAAGCCACTCTGTTGTAACACGTGCAGAATGTTACATGGCATTGTCTTGCTGAAAGAAGCAGGGGTGTCCATGAAAAAGACGTTGCTTGGATAGCAATATATGTTGCTCCAAAACCTGTATGTACCTTTCAGCATTAATGGCGCCTTCACAGATGTGTAAGTTACCCATGCCTTGGGCACTAATACACCCCCATACCATCACAGATGCTGGCTTTTGAACTTTGTGACCATAACAGTCCGGATGGTTATTTTACGCTTTGTTCCAGAGGACACAACGTCCACAGTTTTCAAAAACAATTTGGAATGTGGACTCGTCAGACCACAGAAAACTTTTCCCCTTAGCATCAGTCCATCTTAGATGAGCTCGGGCCCAGCAAAGCCGGCTGCGTTTCTGGGTGTTGTTGATAAATGGCTTTCGCTTTGCATAGTAGAGTTTTAGCTTGCACTTACAGATGTAGCGACGAACTGTAGTTACTGACAGTGGTACTCTGAAGTGTTCCTGAGCCCACGTGGTGATATCCTTTGCACACTGATGTCACTTTTTGATGCAGTACCACCTGAGGGATCCAAGGTCACGGGCATTGCTGCTTACGTGCAGTGATTTTTCCAGATTCTCTGTACCTTTTGATGATATTACAGACCGTAGATGGTGAAATCCCTAAATTCCTTGCAATAGCTGGTTGAGAAATGTTGTTCTTAAACTGTTAAACAATTTGCTAACGCATTTGTTCACAAAGTGGTGACCCTCGCCCCATTCTTGTTTGTGAATGACTGAGCATTTCATGGAAGCTGCTTTTATACCCAATCACGGCACCCAGCTGTTCCCAATTAGCCTGTTCACCTGTGGGATGTTCCAAATAAGTGTTTGATGAGCATTCCTCAATAAGGCTGCAGCTAACGATTATTTTTCTATCGATTAATCTATAGATTATTTTTTCGATTAATCGGTTAATCTATAGATTATTTTTTCGATTAATCTATAGATTATTTTTTCCTTTTGCCGATTATTTTTTTATTCAAAATGAAGATGAAAAAATAAATGTAGGCCCGTTTTTTCAAAAGGCATGGCTTTTATTTACAAAAAAAAAGAAGTATGGCCACTCAGTCAACATTGACAACAACATGACTAAATATTCTGTAACAATGTAAACATTTAAAACTTTTAACATTTAACAAAATTAAAAGTAGCTTATTTGCTTTTTAATGTGCAAATATAAAAGTCAACATCCAGTGCAAATCTTAATATTCTGCAATAGTATAAGCATTTCAAAAGTAAAAGTATTGCTTATTTTGCTTTAAAATGTGCAAAAATAAAGATAAACATCCAATACAAAAAAGTGCAAAACGAAATATTCTGTAACAACAGTGTAAACATTTCAACAAAAGTGAAAGTATTGCTTATTTGCTAAAATGTGCAAAAATAAAGATAAACATCCAATACAAAAAAGTGCCAATCTAAATATTCTGGAGTACTGTAAACATTAAATATTGCTTTTAAAATGTGCAAAATAAACATCCAGTCCAACACAGTACACAATAACCAATTCTACTCATTCCAGTGAGTGTCTAACAGTTGTAATGAAGAAAGGTTAGCATGTGTACATGTTTGGTTCTTTTCTTGTTTATAATATTCCCAGAAGCTGAAAATAGGCGCTCAGAAGGGGTCGATGTGGCTGGAACTGAGAGCTAATTAGCCTTCACCTCAAGCCAGGATTTCGAGCGAGCTGAGCTGCAGTTTAAGTTTCTAGAAGGTCAACGGGCTCATAGTGATGTTAGTAGTAGTTGACTGGGAGGTGTTTATTATCATTTGGGGAGAGTCCGCTGCCTGATGCTCACCTGCTAAACACCTATCTGCTCCACCCTGAAGCGCTGACTACATGCGCTCTGAATACGCACTGCTGATTGGCTGATAATGCTTCGTGTGTTCCAATCAGATGGTTGTGTGGGTGGGACAATGCTGCGTGTGTACCAATCAGATGGTTGTGTGGGTGGGACAATGCTGCGTGCTGAGACAGAGGCAGACGGAGCAAAGCAGCTTGTTAAGACTTTAGCTTAGAAACTCGTTCGGTACACCCCCGTACCGAACCGAAAGCCCCGTACCGAAACGGTTCAATACAAAACACGTACCGTTACACCCCTAGCAGATACAAATGGCACATTCATGTTTTTGTGTAATGATGACAACGTATGCTCGCGCGGACGATTGACTAGTTGATGGTTTTCTTTTCAAATGTTCGTTCATAGCCGTTGTGCTGCTATGATAGGCCATTTCCGCTCGACACAGTGTGCATACAACAACATTATTAGGCCGTTTATTGAAGTACTCCCACACTTTTGGCATGCTTTTCCCCCTCGCTCGCACCGCTCGCATCGTCTTCTTTGATCGTCTGCTTTGCGCTTCGCCATGACGGTAGTGTGACGTCATTATGCGACGCGTCGACGCACAAAAACGGCGTCGACGTATTTACGTAACCGATGACGTCGACTACGTCGACGCGTCGTTTCAGCCTTATTCCTCAACTTTCTCAGTCTTTTTTGCCACTTGTGCCCGCTTTTTTGAAACATGTTGCGGGCATCAAATTCCAAATGAGCTAATATTTGCAGAAAATAACAAAGTTTACCAGTTCGAACGTTAAGTATCTTGTCTTTGCTGTCTATTCAATTGAATATAGTTAGAAAAAGATTTGCAATTCACTGTATTCTGTTTTTTTTACAATTTACACAACGTGCCAACTTCACTGGTTTTGGTGTTTGTATAAAATACTGAGGATGTAAATCATTCAGCACATTCAGTTTGATTCTGATTCTTGGCGTGACTATTCCATTTAAATTCCATTCTTGATTAAAACGATTCACAGTCAATACTCCTGGTAATTCAGAAAAAATCTACAATCTAAAAATAGTCAGGAGTCTCAAGACATAACACAGATTATAAACATTTGCCAGTTTTAATTATTGAAAAGGAATATGGGATTTTACAGGTAAATAATTTTTCTTAACTGGAAAAAATGCATTTCCCCCACTCCGGTGTTTAAAAATATTTTCCTAAGAGAGCCATAGTAAGGAGCTGAATAAAAGCAGGCATGACTTTAAAAACTGGTTATGTTCAAGAAAATTTAGGTTTAAAAAGGTCAATAAGTGATTGTAAATTTGTAAATACACAGATGCTGTGTTCACAAAAACTGTAGGAAAATGCAAACCTTTGTACCTTTCTTATTTAGCTGAACTCAATTAAATGCAAAACATTAAAGATTTCAGCATATGGAAAGTATTCAAACAATTGTGTGACTTGAAATATTTAATATCAGTTATTGTTGCAGACTCATACAGATCAATACACACACGGATGTACATATGATATTGCAAACAAGACAGGAAATGCCTCAATATTTCTGAGTCCCAAAAGTGTACAGTATTTCAGTGTATTTACATGAGCGTTGCTAAATAGACAATCGTTCTATATACTCTAGTCCAGTCTGATTTTGCGATCCTACCGTTTGAACAGGTTTTTGGCGCCACACGATCGCTATGCTTTAAGTCTGCACAGAAATCTCATACCAGAATTAAGGGAACACTTGAACTAATATAAGTATAGCAAGTATAAAAAGCATGCAACCAGCAATTAAGTAATAACTCCATTAAATATGTCATGTTAAGGCTTACCTACTATCATTTTATTGACAACCTGGTCTGGTGAAGATAAAGTCGTTTTAAAAAAATAAATAAAACTGATAAATTTAAAAAATAAAACTTTTTCTTGAATAAAAAAGACAGTAAAACAATATAAAAACAATTACATAAAAAATAGTAATTAATGAAAATGTTAGTGGACCAGCAGCACACACAATCATATGTGCTTCAAGGACTGTATTGTTCTATATTGTAGGAACCAGAAGTTTAATAACAGAAAGAGACAGTCCCTTTTGTGTGGATGGGGGAGGGAGGTTTTTTCGGTTGGTGCACTGGTTGAAAGTGTATCTTGTGTTTTTTTATGTTGATTTAATAAAAAATAAAAATAAAAAGTCTCACCTACAAAATTGTAGAATACAATATTATTTGTTTCTCTTCCATGATGAAACATTAGCAACATCTAAAGCGAGCTAATGTCAGCTGCAATAGCTGACTTTTCCCCTTGTTGCTGGAACTATACAGTACAGTATACAGCCTTTACCTAACAAACAGGCTTAAAAAAAACTGTTTTCTTAATAGATGGTTGAACATTTTAGATTGATTCCGAATCTTAATAAATAATGAGTCAAATATTTTTCCGGCACTCCTAGAAAATACTGCAATTGTCAGATAAGTCTTGGTTTGACCAGGCTGTGTGAAAAGGGCTGCTGATGTAGTTTGGTGTTATTTGCGGCATTACCTCTAGGGGCTGCTATGATGGAATATAAACTCACCCAGAGAGAAAACTAAAGCGCACTAAAGATTGCACTGGTAACATGCTTAACCTTCGACAAGGCTGAATCCTTTTACAACTTATGTTTGTTTCACAGTGCTCCCTTTACCGAGTGGCATTTACTGACTGTTTTATTTATTTATAACTGCATAGCTTTTCATCTACTACTTCGCTTTTCTGTTCCGCTTTAAGTCGTTTAGTAGACTTTCCTCTCAGAATGTGGCACTGTGTCTGTCTGTGTGTGTGTGCGTGTGTAAGAGTGGCAGCTGGCAAAGTGCCGCAGGCAGGGTTTAAGCACAGTTTCCCACGTCTCCCTAATGAAGAGCTCTGGGAGTGGGGTCAGGGGGAGGCGGGTGAAGGGAGTAGATGTGGGGGCATAGAGGAAAGAGAAAGATGTGTAGGTGGTTAGGGGGTACCTGAGATTCTGCACAAATCATGAAAACAAATGCAGGAGTGACCGGGTGGGTGGTTTGTGGCAATATGCTTTGATTAGACACTGCAATGCTGATATTGTGACTCTGCAGTGTGTTTACCCCCCAGACAACCAGTTAGTCAGTCTGCAAGGGGTGAACGTTTCTTCCCTTAGTGCTGCTTCCAAAAAGCCTCCTGTAACTCGTAACCTGTTGCGGCCACCGCACTTGCACATTGAAGATTATTTTTCTCAAGCCATTGTGCCTCTGAAGCGTTCTGGAACTTGGTATTAAAAAAGGAGCGTAATCAGGAAAATGTGTACCAAATTCAGTACTTTACTAGCTACCGACCGAATTCTGTTGGTACTACAGAGGACCGACTCATGGTACCATATTGCGAGATACCTTTTGTTGCACGTGACGTTGTGTCGACAGGTGTCTTTGTAGCAGACTGCTTCTAGGTAATGTTGCAATTGTTTATGCCAACAAAGCACGCATGCCTGATAGAAAGCGCTTAAAAGTAACTATGTATTCCATTTACCTTGGAAGTTGGAAGTCTGATCTGGGAGTTACCGTAAGGCCAAGCGTTCCAGTTACGAGGTCGGAAATCAAGATGGACACATCCAAGAAAGCTATTGACGCACTTTCCGTATCTGAATATAATATAATAATAAAAATTATAATTTCTGGTCGAATTGCGCTCCTTCTGCAACCTTCAAACACGGATGAAGAGGAAACCCAAAGATGCCATTGCTAGCAATGTAATACGCATATACCACATGAAGAAAGTAATTTACACTACAGAAACATTACCATATACTGTTTATATGTCAAACAATACATTGTATATGGCTGATTTACTGTCATAAAAACTAGTCAGAAGTGCTAATAACAGCTTTCACAGAAGCTATTATTATTGTTTACCCTCATAGCAGCCATCTTTGAAGCCAATTCAGGGGTGGTGAGAATGCTCCGACTTTCCGAGTTGGAAATTCGACCTCAAGGGGCGTTCGAGTTGAAACTTCCGACGAGGAACTTGGAAATTCTGACTTCCCAGTACAAATGGAATGTACTGTAAGGCTCCACTTTTTACAATGTGCTAGCTTAATGCTAAATTACATTGGCTATGCATATACATGCAACTGATCAACTTTAGCAATTTTACACTTAATAATGAAAACTACGACTAAGATGAACAAAAGACAAGGCTGGCACATTAAACTTAATTGCAAAGACTACTTCCGGAGTATGGCAAACCACAGAGGACCAACTGAAATACATGCATACTGACAAATGAGACTAAGTGCAAGAAAACAAAATATAACAACCAGGCAGCACAGTTATTAGCTACGTGTCAAATAAAAAAGCTGTTATTTTTAAGAAAATTATGATTTATTACAACATGAACAGACACAAAAGTACCAATAACTGGTTCTGTTGAGTACCAGTATTGATTACAAGCTACTGGAAATTGGTACTGTATTAGTTGAAATTTGAAAGATACCCATCCCGATTCACATTAAAATTTGTCTTCATGTTGGACTGTGATGATTTTATGTATGTATAAAAAGAAGAAGCTCCTGTCCAACACACATTCAATCTTCTGGAATCTCTCCCTCATGTTGCAGGTGTGGGGAAAGCTCCGGAGGGGGGCCGGGGCCGCGCAGGGACCAAACTCTTCCAGGATTTCCAGATGCTCAGCAGAATTTGGACCCATCCCTGGTGCCTTCAGCTGGATTACATCAGTAAAGAAAACAGGGTAGGAATGGGAAAATGAGATGTAACATCGCTAAACACGACGTGAGAACTTGGAAAATAATTTAGAATACAGAAGATCTTATCATCCATTATTCTAGGAAATGAAAGATGATTTAGAACAGAAGAAAACAAAAATGGCACCTTTGCTCATCACATGGTTCATTATTGGTTCTGCTGCACAGCATCCAGCTGTCAACATTTGGTCCACCACATATTTTAGCCTGACGGGCCTTTTCTTTTTTGCAGGGTTTCTTTGACGAGGACAGTATGGAGGAATTCATCGCTTCAGAAACTGACGAATCCTCCATGAGTCTGACTTCAGAAGATGAAAAGAAAAAAAAGTAAATACCGTACTCCAATTCCCAGTGTTGAGTATTTATAAAGCAAGAGACACATTGACATCCCCCCACCCCTCAGCCCCCCCTTTTCTTCCATCTGTTACTCTCGCTGACCCTGTGTCCTCCACTGTCCCTCCTTAATAGGAAAAAGAAGAAAGGCAAGGGTAGGGGATCTGATGACTCTGATAGCGATGATGTGGAAGTCATCAAGGAGTGGAACAGCAGCTCTCGAGGCAAGAATGGAGAGGGGCGAAACAGGCCAGAGCCGGTAGAGGAAGGTAAGTTTGAAGCCTGCAGAAGAGCTTTGCATTTTCCGACTGATAGTAATCGAGCTTGACAACCAAACGTGGACAAAATGGGATGATGAACATTGAGTGGTCACACATTACCAGATGTGGGTTTTATAGTTTGTAAGCCCCATAACCATGTAGAAGATGGTGTGCATATTGTTCCCCATAAACAATACTTCAAATAACCTTTCATTTAGTAATTGAATAAAAACAACTTCTACAAATGTGCATGCAAACGCATGATTTTTTTGTTAATTTGGCAAAAGCTGGGTTTGTTAGAGCCTGTTGTTGTGACTGTGTACAGGTTTGACGCTAATTTGTGTGTCTGTGTTGCAAAGAACGTCAACCGTCTGGCTCCGCACCAGGGAGCCCCACTGCTGACTGGCACAAGGAGTTTGTCACCGAGGCCGACGCTGAAATCCTGGCGCACTCTGGGAAATTGATGGTCCTCTTTGAGATTCTGCGCATGGCAGAGGAAGTGGACGATAAAGTGTAAGTGTGTCAGCGCTCCCAGCGTGTCTGCACCCATCTACGCATTGTGCCATTTGTATGTAGCTGGTTTGTAGTGTAATTGAATAGCGTTTGAAAAAAGTAAAGTGACACAGAGGAATCTTTGCCTGTCTACAGGTTGGTGTTCAGTCAGTCTCTTATCTCTTTGGACCTGATAGAGGACTTCCTGGAGCTGTCTTGCAGAGCTGCAGATGAAAATAAGGTCTCACCATACAAAGGTGGGCTTTGTACTTTGGTCCCACATTTCTTTTTTTACAGGAAGATGTCATTTGGCTCACTTGTGAGGCCGTTAATTATTTCACTGAATGATCCTTTATTTACCTGTGATCAGCTTCCGACTGAATGTTCTGCTTTGTAATGCTGCTCTTAGTTTTGTAATGTGGTAAAACTAACCAAGCACCGATTTAATAATGTATGCCATTTACTGATTTAGGGAGCTTTTATTGAGTTTTGTTGCCTTTCCCGAAATGTATCTTAATAGTTTTACACCAGACTCTTTGAGCCGACCAACTGTGTGTGATACCAAAAATGATAACATTTTCTTTCGGGTCGTATTTTCCATGCTGAGATGCAAGTTTCCATGAAGCCAGCCCACGTGCAACATGTATTTTTTCGTACACACTTGTGTGCTTATTGGCCTTAAATGTGCGCACGCATACAGGCTGCCACCGGTGTAAGGTCATGTTCCTAATTAAATTTCAGCAGCTGTTCTTACTTTCATTTTTAAAAATGATTAGACCTTGACTTTTTATTCCACCAAAAATGTTTGCTCAAGGGTTCCTAATTTGTAATGAAAAGATCACAGTGCTGTAATTGGAAACATACTCAACTGTTGCTTATGAAGGCTAGTAGGGGGGGTGGCCACATCGAAGGTTACATTCAGCGAGCCTCCAGCCGCCATAACCGCCTATCTGCTAATGCCCATACCGGGTCGTCTTTGACAAGAAACGGCCTAGTTGATGCTGACATGTGTTGTTGAAGGACTTCTACCAGTTTTCTTAACGGTCATATGTCTCATAAGGTGAAGGCAAGTGGTACAGGAATATTGACTACTATCGTCTGGACGGCTCCACCAATGCCACCACCAGGAAGAAGTGGGCAGAAGACTTCAATGACCCCGCCAACCCAAGGTAATTTATTGATTCATTTCTGATACTCATGATAGTCTTCAATCTACAATTCTTTTGCACTATTCTATCTATTCCAGGGGTCGTTTGTTCCTCATTTCGACACGAGCCGGTTCCCTTGGCATCAACCTGGTGGGGGCCAACCGGGTCATCATATTTGACGCCTCTTGGAATCCTTCATACGACATTCAGAGTATATTCAGGGTGTATCGCTTTGGCCAACTGAAGACCGTGTTTGTCTACAGGTTCCTGGCGCAGGTGATTTAGCCAGCTAATATACATCACTCAACTTGTGCCAAGCAAATGGCACAATCCTGTAACTTCTTGGCACCCTGTAACTCACATGAATATCTTTCCTGGATTGATATTTTTTGTTGTCAGGGCACAATGGAAGACAAGATTTATGACCGTCAGGTGACCAAACAGTCTCTGTCATTCCGTGTGGTGGACCAGCAGCAGATTGAAAGGCACTTTACCATGAATGAGCTTTCAGAGCTCTATACCTTTGAGCCGGATTTGTTGGATGATCCCTCAGAAAAGAAGAGCAAGAAAGCTACGCCGGTGCTCCCCAAGGTAATCTTTCACTTTCATGTACGTCACCCTCAGGTGGTAAAACAATTCAGTAAATAAAAGCAGGCATAAGTCAGGCTTATAATTGGTCTTTCTATAGTGTTCTTTATTCGATACCCCAAAGGAAATTTAGTCTGAAACCCATTAGTAACAGTGTTCTTTCTTCCAACCTGTTGGTATTTATACAAGATTATTCTTACGTAAGTAAGTTGTGTGCCTATTTTTGGGGGTATATTATTGATGATCTTCAGGATGCACACCAGTGTGAGAAATGACAGAAGAACAGTGTGGCCATGGTAAAATACTGTATTTAACAGTTGGTAAAAGCACGTACGTTCCTCGAACACTTGATCAACATAATTGATACATAGGATGTTTGTATAACATAGCATAAAAATGTCTTCACAGATTATATTCCACAGATGTTGTTGTTAATCATGTGTATTTTATGCATTTGTTTATATTAAGGTAATAACATACTCGGACCCCCATTAGTTGTCGTGATTTTTTTCTGACCTTTTTGCAAAGATGTGAATTTGGATTATGTGATTTTTTTTTCTTCCCCCACCCACATTAATGTTGTTATTTAGGCCCCCTGGGGTTAAATGAGAGAACACAGCGCTTGCATGGGCCATCCAAACTCACGCAGCTGCACGCATCTGTTTACTGCTATTTACTAAATAGTCTCCTCTTTGCAGTTCTCCTATAAACCTGCACTTTTTTCTTCATTCCTCGCAATCATTTACTTCGTTGTTGATCTCACTAGTTTTTCACGTTCCTTTTTTTTGAGTCCCAGGGTTGGTTCACTTTTGTTGTCGTGTTAAGCAGCATCTAGTTTTGATTTGGCCAACGTTTCATTGCACAATTCTGTAAACGACGTGCATAAGGCAAATACTGTTTACTCGAACCTTCACACCGGGCCATCTGTTGTCCATTTACATGATCTAAAGCACCAGCATGCCCTCCATAAGTATAAAGTTCAGGTAGCAGCCCTGAATCAGTTGACCCTCAAGCTGAAATCACTGTCTAAGCTTTTGTAGCTTTTTACAAGTAAGTGGGTCACTTTTAAAAGTTATGCATTGCACAGATGTGTTTAGTGAGCCATGTCATGGACATAAATGACTTTTAGTGAGCTACCAGCATTTGTTTTACAGTATTATGAACAAAGGCTGATCTTGTACAGGGGGTTAACTATGATGATGATGACGACGGCAGCTGAGCTGCAGTATAATGGAAGGAATTCTCTGTCTGGATTCATGTGAAGATGAGTCAGAAACCCTCTCTTACTTTGAGCCAACTGCCTTCTGCACAGACAAGGAATAGCTAAAGTCCTTTGTTGGTCTTTTTACTGCAAAGTGCTGTCTACCCGGGCAGAGAAATTTGCCAAAAAATAATCAACTGTCCAGTGCCACTGAGTGTTATCCATTGTATTAATGCACCTTGCTTATCTAGCCTTATGGCTTTAGTTTCTTCTCTGCAGATGTCCCCCATCCATTATAGAGCTACACCATATTGTCCCCGGTGATCTTTGCAGCCATCTGTTATGCTGACTAACCTCTCTACCTCTAAATGTTCAAAGCGAGCCCAGTAAAGTTGTTTTTCTTATCCACCCTCTGGCCTCCCCCTGCCTGATGAAGGGTCATTATTTAAACCCCTCTCTTAAAGATGTCTCTGTGCTCTTCAGAGAAACTAATTGAAGACAAAAGAGGCAGGCGCACTTCCCCTTAATGACAAAGAAGGCCTTGCATCCCAGACATGAGGTTTTGACTTCCCACCCACCCTTCCAGACACAACCTATTTCCTGTTCATCACGCTCGTCCATAGAGCATGCATCCACTTGTAGAGCAGGCCGCCCGCACACGGCTTGTTGTGCAGCTCTGCAGGTTTCCTTCAACTGCTGGTCAAAGCTGCAGATTGTGCATGTACATTGTGGCTTGTGTTCTCTGCGGGGCTTGACTGCACCAGTGGTCATTAGACCCAGGCACGTACACTGGAAAGGCCGTAGGGAGGCTGCATTGGAATTTAAGTATAGACAAGAACAAACTGGAGCAATAAGCCAAACACTCGACTCATTAGTGGTATGAAATCATTTTGACCTTTGGTGCAAAATACATCCTTTAAGTCTTTCAGTACATAATGTATCCCCAATGTGATTTTTACTCAGTTCCAGAAAATATTTTCTATTGAATATACAGTAATTTCTCATCTCGCAAGTATTCAAAAATATTGTGATTTTTACTCAGTCCCAGAAAATATTTTCTATTGAATATACAGTAATTTCTCAGCTCGCAAGTATTCAAAAATAGTGATTTTTACTCAGTTCCAGAAAATATTTTCAATTGAATACACAGTAATTTCTCAGCTCGCAAGTCTTAAAAAATTATGTTTGAGCTTGATTTATTGCTGTTGAAAAAGTCCCTAATCAGCTGAGCTTTTTTACTAGTAGCACCAGTGCTACTAAATGTAAAAAAATTGTAGCACCGGTGCTACTAAATGGAAAAAAATTAGTAGCACAGAATTGTTTTTGTATCACAGAACTTTTTTTGTAGCAATATATGTAAAGAAATAAATAAATGATAAATGGGTTATACTTGTATAGCGCTTTTCTACCTTCAAGGTACTCAAAGCGCTTTGACAGTATTTCCACATTCACCCATTCACACACACATTCACTCACTGATGGCGGGAGCTGCCATGCAAGGCGCTAACCAGCAGCCATCAGGAGCAAGGGTGAAGCGTCTTGCCCAAGGACACAACAGACGTGACTAGGATGGTAGAAGGTGGGGATTGAACCCCAGTAACCAGCAACCCTCCGATTGCTGGCCCGGCCACTCTACCAACTTCGCCATGCCGTCCCTGTAATGCCGTCGTCTGTAATGTCTTAAATATCACAGTTTCATTAACACTCAAACAAGGTACACGTGCACTTATACATACAAACACAATACCATCATAAGGCTTACTGTAACACTTAAACGTATGGTTTGGGCAAGGACTAGATCATCGTATCGTTTATTATTTGTGTTAGACCACAGCTATCAGTTATAGTCTGGAGCGCTATGCACAAAGGTGGGGTATTCATATGGATATTAAAATCCCCAATTCTAATTATATTATCTGCGTGCATCGCTAGATCAGCAACAAGCTCTGAACAATCACTGATAAAGTCCGAATAGGGCCTCGGGGGGGATAGATAACAGCCAGATGGAGAGGTAGCAGTGTGACAGACCTCATGGTAAGCACCTCAAATGATTTATATCTATTACTTAGGTTAGGGCTAAGGTTAAGGTTTTCATTGGATATTAGTGCGACCCCTCCACCCCCTTTAAGGGGACGACAATATGTTAAAGTTAAAGTACCAATGATTGTCACACACACACTAGGTGTGGTGAAATTTGTCCTCTGCATTTGACCCATCCCCTTGATCACCCCCTGGGAGGTTAGGGGAGCAGTGGGCAGCAGCGTAGCCGCGCCCGGGAATCATTTTTGGTGATTTAACCCCCAATTCCAACCCTTGATGCTGAGTGCCAAGCAGGGAGGTAATGGGTCCCATTTTTATAGTCTTTGGTATGACCCGGCCGGGGTTTGAACTCACAACCTACCGATCTCAGGGCGGACACTCTAACCACTAGGCCACTGAATATGTGCACTCGTATAGTTAGGAAATGCCTCGTTAAGTGGAAAATATTCATCTGGTTTTAGCCAAGTCTCATAGAGACCAATGAGGTTAAGATTGTTGTCTCTAATGACCTCATTAAATAATAGCGCTTTGGGAGGCAATAATCTGATGTTTAAAACGCCCATATTATAGGTAAGTGGGCTGTTTTTAGGCATTATTAATTATAATAATTATAAATTAATATTACGTCTATTTCCCTCGGTGAGCCTTATATAATTTCGATCACATCTAGGAATTGATATGGTGGGGATCTAGAGATTATTTGCTTGGTGCTGCAATAGATTTAATGCTTCATCATTTTCCACCTCAGTAGAATGCATGTTCACCTCTGGCACAGTCACTACAGAAAAAATATGTGAGTCATGTATTATTCTACGGCAAATGCTATGTGTGCAGGAATTTTCCAGCCTCGCCCTGGTTTGTACTAGCTTAACTGAGTCCTCACCCGGGCTAACAGGCGCTCTAGTTGCCTGTGTCCAAGCATGCTCTAGTGTAGTCAGCCAAGTGTGACTCAAACAGTAATCTATGTTGATAGAAAGTAATGACCCTGGTCTTCAGCAAGCTTGGTTTGCCCCAGAAAGAGGGCCAATTATCAATAAACGTTAGTCCCTGTTCTCTACAAAAACTATACAGCCACGTGTTAAGAGAGACTAATCTGCTATACCTCTCATCATTGCCTCTCGCAGTCAGGGGGTCCGAGACAGGTACTCGATGACGAGACGTCTTTCTAGCGAGATTACAAGTCCCAACTAGGTTTTTCTTTGTAATCTTTGACTGTCTCATCCGAGTGTCATTGGAGCTGACGTGTACAACTATGATCGCGTAGCTAGTGGTGCGATTAGCCTGTTGTACATGTTTACTAGGCCTGTTGCGAGTCAGCTCACTAAGATTAGCTTCAATGTCCTGGGAATACACTTCATTATCGCTGGTTTACAAAGCTGTATGTTCCGGGTGATGGAGTCCCCTATGACTAAGGTGTGGTATCTGGTGGACTGAGGTGTAGGACTAGCCAAAGGGCTCTGTATCTATTACGCGTCTCAACTGGTTCACCGTGGCTTGTAAGCCGCTTGGGGCATCTACAAACTGGGCTAGTCAGCTCGCTACAGCTAACGCTAGAAAACGTGTCCTCGGCGCCTAAAGTTACCAAATTACTCTGCTCTAACTGGCGGACACGGCCCTCTAGTAGAGCCAACCTATCCATGCGTAAGGTGCATAAAGAACAGGAAACCATACTCGCCTTGTTTCTTCCACCGAGTCAGGTTCTTGCTGCCTTTAGAGCACAGTAGCTTCGGACCGGGACTAGCTTAGCTTCGCTACCTTAGCAACTAGCTAACTGAAAGTGAGGCGGTGAAACAGAGAGTGGGTGCTTTGTAAGTTAAAAAAGAATACTAAATTTGTAGAAGGATTAAAGAAAGCTGTAAAACAATTAGAAGAAGCACACAGATAGAAAGATATCACTTAGCTTTGAACAACAAAACAGGGGCGGCGAGCAAACTTCCGGACATAACGTCAGTCGAGTAAGAAAAGACAAATACCAAACACTTAAGGTTGAATTAATAAGGGGGAACATTTTCTACTCTTTTTCAACATTCAATAAATGTTCAATAAAAGTACGGTAACCAACATTTTAAAAATATAATTACCTGCTGTGTTTGTTTTTCAACATAAAAATAATACAATACTAATATCAAAAATCAAGTGCGACCAACAACTCTTCCGGTTGAATAAACAGTAGGTTTTCCTGTGAAATTAATAGCAACCAAATCTTTTCAGGGTAAATGAGCAGTGGTTTTACCTGCTACTACTCTCATTTTAATAAACAGCTACGGTGGCCAAGAAAAGGCACAACAAACGCAAAAGCCATAACACAACCATATAAAGCCACATCAACAACTTTCAGCTATAGCACGAGTGGAAAAGCCACAACAAATACAAACGCCACAACAACTTTAAGCCAACACACACCATAAAGACGCAACGTAAGTGACTGCGGACAGTTTGGCCAATGCACCAAATAACTGAGGTGGAAGGTTGAAAACTGTAATGAACAAAGTTGCAAAAGTAAGTGAAGTGTGACCACTCTTTCAGTCAGAAATAACTTTTTTATTTTTATTTTTTGCTTTTTTAATAACCGTAATATACTATGTTCACAAAATGTTCCCGCTGTCACTTCTTTGATGGTTTAAAGTTGTGTTATGACTTTGTTATTGTGTTGTGGCATTTGATTTTTGTTGTGACCTTTACAATCGTACTGTAGCTGAAAGTTGTTGTGTTCTGGCTTTGTTATTGTCCTGTGGCGTTTGCATTTGTTGTGACATTTCTCGGTCACCATAGGTATCCGCCATAGGTATCCACCATTGTATGTTTTGATGACTGATGGCGCGTGGCGATTACTCCGACGGGCAGACAGGCTTCTGCACTCTTCTGCCCTTTAAATTACCTCTTGAGGAACTCTAAAAAACATTAATCTTTTTTGCGATTTTTACTATTCATACAGCCGAAGACAACACAAGCATAGAGCAGTTTTTCTTCGAGAAAGGCTAAATGGCGCCTAGAACCCTTTGAGAACAGAGCTAGCTTGACCACCGCGCATATTTAATAGGCGGGATGTGAGCCGCGCGTGACGTCAGTAAAATCCAAGCAATAGAATTGAATTGGTTAAAAAAAAAAGTTGTGAAAAATACCAAACCTTGTAACAAAACATAACAAAAAACACATTTTGATATTAAGTGGGACAGTTAGACACAGTTTTCCTCGTTTGTGTCGTTGTTGTTAATAGTACTCTGATGACTCCTGGTAGCCAACTTTGAAACTTTTAACTGGTACAAATAGTCTCCGCAGGAAATCCATCGCAAGCCCGGCCAAAAGTCTGGACATTTCAAACTCAAGAATTTCTATCCTCAATCTTTGTTAGAGTTACATTTTTAGGTGGATATCTCGCAGTTGTTTCCAATGTGAAAATGTGTAATACAACACCAGATAACCAATAGTTATCCAACAATGCAGACAGTGGTACACGCAGCTGTCTTAAACATTGAAGCGCCATAGCCATAACAAAAAATGTCTTGCTATTTTCTTCCAAGGCTAAATTGTTGTGCAGAAAACTCCATAGAGAGATGATAGAGCCAAGCTTCCATAAAACAAGATTTTTTTTTAGTTGAAGGTTTATGGATTGGCCCCTGATCTATTGGCGATCTTACATTTTTTTGTTGCCGTCCGTAAAATGTTGTCTCCATTTTCATGTAGCAATACGACCATTGCATTTCAAAGGAAGAAAAACAGTTTATCCACCCTGGACCACTGATTGTCAATACATTCTACCATTACATGACTGTATGACCAAGACAGAAAAACACTGTGGATGGTGTAAATTCAATGTGGTCCTAAAAGCTGTCTTGGGCTCCTCATGTTGGGCAGTGCTCCCAGTTTTAAGTGTGTTTCCGCAGAGAAACTAGTTGAGTGTGTGTGGTGTCTTTGGGTGTGTGTGACTCGTATGCAGCTGTGGGTGAGGGAGTTTTGACTGGCTGTGTTTAGGTATGACAAATCTTGCATTCCTCTTGCTGTTGGAATCTTGTCTTTGACCCCTGCTGTTAACGCACCTGTGCATTTTAAGTTGCCACATCAAACTCTGATTCAAATTATAGAGCAACCTCAAAGGTTGACCACTGGAGGTGTAATCGTATTGTAGATACCGAGCTATTTTGGTTTCAAAGTCTTCACAATAATACCGTGATGGTTGAAGGTATCAAACAAAAATCGGTGTGTAGTTTTTTCCCGGCGCTTTAGCTTTGGCCGAGTCTGAAAGTAAACTACATTTCCCTCTGCACAGCGTGGGGCGCCAAAGTGGGGGCATGGAACGTTGTAAGCAGGAATTAAAGTGTGTTCGTAGTCAAAGAGAGGAATTGTTTCTTTGGACATTTCCTTAAAATTTTTATCAATGTATCCATGTTGCTAACAAAGGGACAAACAAACCCTGGCGAAAACATAACCTCTTTGGCGGAGGTAATAAAGTCTGCGTTCTGCAAAGCAATACTTTCGTCTCGAGCGTTTCCAAGGCGACACAGAGCCAGCTGGTCACATCGCATCGCACAAAAACATTGTTCAACGCGGGAAATATAAGGAAACTAAAAAAAAACAACCTCAATCTATCCATTTATTTTTCCATTGCTTGTTTCTCTCTGTCGCGGGGGGCTGGAGCCTACCCAGCTGCACTCAGGCGGAAGCCAGTGAAGCCAATCATCAGTTTGTGATGTATTTACATTATTAAAAGTTTTATTGTTAGATAAGGCTGGGCGGTATACCAGTATTCTAGTTACGCAATTTGTTATTCCTATGGCCTGACCTGTGTATAATTTCCGTACCTGACAGTTTCGGCTACAACTGTTGCCTTCCTCAGAGGTTGTCACGTGATGTGAGGAAGGCAACCGTCCGGTATGGAAATAAACACACAGGTCTGGCTATAAAAATAACAAATTGTCTAATTATTTGAAGACCCAATGAACCTATTTGGATTAAGTGCTTTAGTTAATACCGGTATATTTTAGAAAGCGGTATATATTCGAGACAATACCATCATATCAGTATCTTTGCTTTTCTCTGTAACTGACGGGTGAAGCACAGGGCAACCTCTTTGGCTCACCCCAGCCCCTTTATCACTAATCTTCATCTGTTTGTTGTTCACTTCTGTTTGCGACTTAGCACAATGGCTAGCAATAGCTACTCTCTGCTGCTCGCTCGGTGTGTCAAATGTTTAGCTACAACTCTGTTTAAAAGTGCCTCTCCCATAGCCCGTGCGGACTAAGCTACAGTAGTATGGTGGCTGAAAAGTAGTTCTAAACTTAAAGCTGGGGTTCTTAAATCTTGTCACGAGGCAGAATTCAAAATTCAAACTGTAAATCCCACTCCCACCACTCTGCTTTGCTCTCACCTCGCTGATCGTCCCTCCCAGTGTCTTCCTCTCTGGAAGTGCACAAAATTGCATAGGTTGTTGACAGTCTGAAATTGCATCCAAGGATCCCTGAGTTCGTATTTTGTTGCAGAAAATAAATGTCACAGGTACGTTTTTGTTTTTTACTCTGAAATACTCATTTATGTTGCTAAGCTGGTATATTGCCATATACCAGTGCTTCTCAAATATTTTCTGTTACACCCCCCCCTAGGAAGAAGAAAATATTTCGTGCCCCACTCTCCACCATTATTAAAAATAGTATATTTTGTCAATACATTTGTTATGACAATACCTCTGCATAACATTGTAAGTTTATCAAAAATAAAGGAAACAACACACCAGTCTTTCCTCGTCCCCCACCGTGGTTACAGTGAAGCCAAGTGCGACATACGCTCATCATATTCTGGTACAGCGAAAAAAGCATGTTCCCCGATCTTTTCTTGTACAATGTCGGCAAACTTCGGAGCACTTCTTCCATCAATTCAGCACTTGATCCTCACCTGGAAGAATCGTTAAAAGAACTGCTAGACGAAATGGAAAGTGATTCCAAGGAATTGATACACTGGGTTCAGAACCGGTTTTTGATTCTTATCCATACCTGTCTAGAAGGAAAACAGCCACTTGCGCATCCAAAGTTAGTCCCAAGACTGGCCCATGCTGGACCAGTATTTGAGTTTTGGCTCTTGTTTTTTTTTTTTTTTTTGGACGTACAGCATCAAAAATGTAACTGTATTACGAACCGTGTACAATTTTACCGCGGTTTATCAATATACCGTTTACCGTTACATCCCTAATAAATATATATATGTATGTATGTATGTATGTGTATATATATATATATATATATATATATATATATATATATATATATATATATATATATATATATATATATATATATAGGTATATATATATATATATATATATATATATAGGTATATATATATATATAGGTATTTTTTTTCTAATAAAGGCTCCCATTTAATTATCAGCAAGGAATTTCAATGTTTAATTGATTTGCTTTTCCCCCCCAAACAATGTCATCTTACTACTGAACATGCCATAATTCCTTCTTGCCATATGCTCATTAAGTGGGTTAATTTACATCCTTTCTGCCCACCCAGTGGCTCATGATTTTTTTTTTACTCTCCTGCACTAAAGCGATAGGCTTTACCATGCAGGTCCATCAGGATGCCAATAGACCAGTTCAGGTTACAGACAATGATTAGCGCCAGGTCACCGAAGAATGGGAGACGGACCAGACCACCCTAAAGCCATTGCTGTTGGGAATTCCAAGTGTATCACAGCATGCACTTAGTTCCAGGGGGAGCATCGGTACTGTCATTTGACCTCCAGCACTGGTGACCATTTAGCTGGGAAACGTGGAAAAGTGCTGCTTGTTCCAGCAGTCCACAATAAAGCAATCCAGCAAGGCCTTTCCCTGGCCCAGGTTGGTGGCCTGAGTAGATCTTACCACGTGAATTATGTGTGTATACAAGCTTGTCTGCTTGTCTTACATCTCTAATTTGAGAGATCCAGTTTCACTGTGTCTGGCCCACTGTTTATTTTCTCTCTTATTCTGTACAGATTTGCAATCACTGTCTCCTTTCATCCTACTTTGTGTCTGCTTTATCTTGCCCACTCCTTTGCGCACGTGACATCTATGATTAATTTGCTTTGCAACTTCACACTCACTGTCAAGAGTTCAGAGGTAGATTGATTTTGTTGGGTTGCGCTGGTGGGTAAGGGGTGGGAGGTAGAGGTGCAGAGTGGATCTCCTCTGTGCACTGGTTTGTGAAGCTGTAAATGTTGCAACATTGGTATGACGTCTCCAGTTTGCTGAATTGTACATCAATATTAAAGCTAAGCCAGGACCAAGTAAAGCAAACCTGCCGCAGCGATTGTAATTTGAACACGTGTATGTGAGAAGAGTCTGGTGCTGCGGTTTAATTTTAGTCAGGTATTGTCCTAAATAAAAATGCTATCTCTACTTCTGCAAAACATGCGGCAGTAGTCAAACGAGTACCCTCAGCTCAATGCAACATGGCGAGCCACCATGTCAAGATCTGTAAAACAGGCCTGTCAAATTGCAGATGTCAATACAGATTAGCGATGTTCCCATCATGGTTTCATGATGCCAATTATAAATGAGTGAGATTGGCCGATTCCGATCACATGTATTAACGTTGTTTTTTTTTTTAAATACACTGCAATTAGTATTAGTGTACTCTCTAGTCCAGACTCTTCATGAATCTTTTTGTTTATTTCCTAGCTGGTTTCTTTTTGCTGCAACACAGCTCTATCTAGACATCTTAAAGTTTAATCAGCACATATTCATTTTTGTTGTACTTGTGTTGTTTAAAGCCAATTTAACAGCTAGCTTAAAGGCCTACTGAAATGAATTTTTTTTATTTAAACGGGGATAGCAGATCTATTCTATGTGTCATACTTGATCATTTCGCGATATTGCCATATTTTTGCTGAAAGGATTTAGTATAGAACAACGACGATAAAGATTGCAACTTTTGGTATCTGATAAAAAAAAGGCTTGCACCTACCGGAAGTAGCGTGACGTAGTCAGTTGAACATATACGCAAAGTTCCCTATTGTTTACAATGATGGCCGCATGAAGTGAGAGAGATTCGGACCGAGAAAGCGACAATTTCCCCATTAATTTGAGCGAGGATGAAAGATTTGTGGATGAGTAAAGTGCAAGTGAAGGACTAGTGGGGAGTTGAAGCTATTCAGATAGGGAAGATGCTGTGAGAGCCGGGGGTGACCTGATATTCAGCTGGGAATGACTACAACAGTAAATAAACACAAGACATATATATACTCTATTAGCCACAACACAACCAGGCTTATATTTAATATGCCACAAATTAATCCTGCATAAAAACACCTGCGTGTTTGTTATGCTAGCTCCTAGCTCCTCTGCTAGCTCCTAGCTCCATAGAACACGCCAATACAATTCAAACACCTGATCAACACACACAATCACTCAGCCCAAAAGACCGTTTACCTAACCCAAGGTTCATAAAGCTTATATATTTTTAAAAAGTTACGTACGTGACGCGCACATACGGTCAAGTTATCGAATGTTTAGCAGCCAAGGCTGCATACTCACGGTACCTGATATTCAGCTGGGAATGACTACAACAGTAAATAAACACAAGACATATATATACTCTATTAGCCACAACACAACCAGGCTTATATTTAATATGCCACAAATTAATCCTGCATAATAACACCTGCGTGTTTGTTATGCTAGCTCCTAGCTCCTCTGCTAGCTCCTAGCTCCATAGAACACGCCAATACAATTCAAACACCCGATCAACACACACAATCACTCAGCCCAAAAGACCGTTCACCTAATCCAAGGTTCATAAAGCTTATATATTTTTAAAAAGTTACGTACGTGACGCGCACTTACGGTACGGTACGTGTTATGCTAGCTCCTAGCTCCTCTGCTAGCTCCTAGCTCCATAGAACACGCCAATACAATTCAAACACATGATCAACACACACAATCACTCAGCCCAAAAGACCGTTCACCTAACCCAAGGTTCATAAAGCTTATATATTTTAAAAAAGTTACGTACATACGCAAAAAAAAGCCAAAGCTGCATACTCACAGTAGCACGTCTGCGTCTTTGTCATCCAAATCAAAGTAATCCTGGTAAGAGTCTGTGTTGTCCCAGTTCTCTACAGGCGTCTGTGTATCCAAATCAAAAGTCCTCCTGGTTAGAGTCTCTGTTATCCGAGTTCTTCCATCTTGACTGCATCTTTCGGGAATGTAAACAAAGAAGCGCCGGCTGTGTACTGTTGTGGCTGACTACGTTCGAAAAATACGTCCATTTCGCACCGACAACTTTCTTCTTTGCTTGCTTGGCTTCCTTCTCCATAATGCAATGAACATGATTGAAACAGATTCACGAACACAGATGTCCAGAATACTGTGGAATTATGAAATGAAAACAGAGCTTTTTCATATTGGCTTCAATGTGGAAGGCATACCCGTGTTCGTCGGGCTACGTCACACGCATACGTCATCCTCAGAGGCGTTTCGAACCGGAAGTTTAGCGGCAAATTTAAAATGTCACTTTATAAGTTAACCCGGCCGTATTGGCATGTGTTATAATGTTAAGATTTCATCATTGATATATAAACTATCAGACTGCGTGGTCGGTAGTAGTGGGTTTCAGTAGGCCTTTAAGAACTAGCCTGCCACGTTGTCTGCGCCTTCTTGTTCTTACTTGATGTGTAACATGTTTACCCTGGTCCTCAAGTGCTAATGATACCACTATGAAATATAGTTTATTTGCCGCAACACAGTGATGATTATTAACTGAAGTGAGGCTTCGCGCTTTGTATAGACGTACACTGTTAGCTTAGAGCTGCCTCCTGTCAGCGACAAAAATTAGTAACTAGAGCTAAAGGCATCATAATAAGAAAAATAATAAATTTTTAATACTAACAACCTCTGGGACCCCTTTACAGCAAGTAGATTGCCGACCTGTATTTTACCCAACATAATGAATAATCGTAATTAAAATTCCCGATTTCAATATTTATAAAAATTATCACGCCGACCTGGTAAACACTGAGGGATTTCTTTTAAGACTGTTGAAGTCTACCTACAGGAGAACAACGCCACTGCTTTCTGCTAATGACTTAAAAATTATTTTTTGTCTCCCCACTGTTGCAGGATCCCATCCTGGCGGAGCTGCTGCAAAGCCACAAGGACCAGATTGCATTCTATCACGAACATGACTCCCTGTTGGATCACAAGGAGGAAGAGGCCCTAAGCGAGGAGGATCGCAAAGCGGCCTGGGCTGAGTACGAAGCAGAGAAAAAGGTAACCTTGATGTTTACAACAGCACATATATTAACACATTTACCAGCAAGAATAGGCAAAAGTAAATCAAACTTTTGCTTGTCATATAAATACTATATCAAGTATTAGAGCTGCAGTTAAAACATGTCACTGTCTGTACTCGCAAAAAGCAATTACCACATTTTCTGAACTGTAGAGCGCATCGGGCTATCAGCCGCACCCACTAAATTTTTGGGAAAAAATGTTTCTATACATTAGGTGCACTGGACTATAAGTCGCAGATATATACGCTATGAAATTAGTTATTTACGCAGAAATATTTTGTAAATGTTTATTTGCAAACTGCCAGTAACAACAGAAGTCATCGTTGAAGTGAAGTTCCGGAAGCTAACTCTCCAATCCGCTAAACAGACTCAATAACTTCTGAGTGATGTTTTTGTGAAACAATACAAAAAGAATGCCATTGTATGTGAGTAATACTAACACAGAGACTCTATTATATTAACTAATGCGGACAACGCTAGTTTCATTAAATTACGATAGCATGGGCAGACATACATGAAAGCACTTCACAGACTTCACACATGGAACGGTTTAGCAAGTATGAATTGTTTTAGTCAAATTATGAAACTTACAATGCTGCCTGGATTGATGAATGAAGAATCCTTTCAAGCAGAAACGCTATGGACGGTGTTACTTTCGGTTTAAGGCAAAACAGGAAGTCATTTTTTTTAACTCGCAGCACCTGCATTGACAGAACTGGTCCAAAAGATGGCGCTATAGCAAAAAAACAAAATGATAAATGGGTTATACTTGTATAGCGCTTTGACAGTATTTCCACATTCACCCATTCACACACACATTCACACACTGATGGAGGGAGCTGCCATGCAAGGCGCTACCAGCACCCATCAGGAGCAAGAGTGAAGTGTCTTGCCCAAGGACACAACGGACGTGACTAGGATGGTAGAAGGTGGGGATTGAACCCCAGTAGCCAGCAACCCTCCGATTGCTGGCACAGCCACTCTACCAACTTTGCCACGCCGTCCCCAATAACACCATTTCAGTCTTCTGCTCAGGTTTAAAGAAAAATATTGAACACTACACACTATGGAAATTAGCCGAAAAAATGCATAAATTAGGTACACCCTTTCATAAGACGCTGGGCTCAAAGTGTTGGAAAAAAGTAGCGGTTTATAGACCTGAAATTTACGGTACTCTGAATAAGTTAAATTTGAGGATTTTTAAAATATGAATTACAGGGTATTTTGTGCATTTTTACAGCACATATGTTCAGCTGAATATCCATCCATCCATCCATCCATTTTCCTCCGCTTGTCCCTATGTTAGAACCTTTTGCTAGGAGACCACATAAACCAAGCTACAGTTCCATCCCATTTACATGCATAAGCATTAAAGCAGCCTGTCTCATGTTCACATATTCTTTTAAGGTCGGCCCTTGTACCGTCTCTCTATTTCCCTGATGTCTGTCTTTTTGCAGTTCAAATCAAAGGGTCATTAGAGTGTTTATTTGGGAGACTGGTGTGAAGGGTTGATCGTGCAAGCGAGCGGGAGTCAGTCTCCCCTCTCCTCGCGTAATCCTAGATTCTAATTCACCCTAATGATTATTTTTCCAACACACTGTACCTCCTCTGCCCCCTGTGTGCCGTAAGCGGCTTTTCCCTGAGCTCATCTGCTTGTCAGGAGAACACAGGGGTTTCCACTCACACGGGGAAAAACAATGGCCCTGAAGTCCACTGGCAGTATTTGATTGCATTTGCATCGTTGTGATGTGTCCTGCAAATACTTTGTCAAATACAGCAGAGAACAAAATGTACCCATTTAATTTGTTTTAATTAGCCGCTTACATCATCCAGCAGCTATAAAATTCTATATTGATATTGCTGAATAGACGATATGACTAACATTTTTTTTTTCCTGACAGTCGTAATATGTTGACATGCATACTTAGGGCAGAGAATTCTCTGTCCATCATATGTCTTTGTAGCGCGATATCCTGTTTTCTCACAGCAGTGTGCGCAACTGCCAGTTTGCACACACTTCTCAGACATACTAAATAAAGATGCAAAATGGCGCCTGCAGAGCAGTGGTCAGTGGCCTTGAAAAATCACACTGCTTGTGCTGAATGATTGTATTTGCATCTTCTCCTCCCAGAACTGTGGGATTTATGATGATCGGCGTATATTCTGCATATTCATGAAGACCGACCTGCTAAATGAATTGCATTCCTTATTTTGCACGCATAAGAGAAGTTTACGTGTTAGTACACGCAAACTTTTAGTAGATCAAGCCCTTTGTCTTTTAGTATGTTGCCACAATATGTAAATGTTCTGTTCCAAGGCTGTGTGTGTAGTTTTTTTTTACTGTTTAGGCTTGCACACCTGTCTCTGACCAGGTCTGTAGAACCCCACTGCCTCCTACCCCCAACACCCACATACACATGCGCGCACACACACACCGGATGGCCAGATTACAGGCCACAAGTAAACCATCTGCAGCAGAGTTTCAATTACACACAGTCATCGACATCCTGCTGGCCTTTACTGGGACTGTATACCTCAGATCGCACACACACGCACACGCACACGCACACACACACACACACACACACACACGCACACACACACACACACACACACACACACGCTTATGTTTTCAGGTTTTTTTCGCAAAAAGTACTGGTGACTAAGTCATGGTGATTGCAATGCCACACATTCTTTGGTCGTTCATCAAATCAAATGCTGCGGTGCCTTTTCTGTTTCAGGGTCTGACCATGAGGACTAACTACCAGACACACCCCCAAATGGGCACCTCCGTTTTCTCCCACTACAACATGGCGGCTTTGGCCACCATGACCAACCAGCAGCTGGAGGTAAGTAATGAGCTCCACATGCCCGTCTCTTTCCCCCCTCCTCCATTTCCCCCCACGGCATGTCGCACCGCATTCCTCCGTCCCCGCTGCTAATTGTGACAACAGTCATGTAGCTGGCCAACCCCGCTCGGCCCCGTGGACCCCCACCCGTCACACCGTAATGCCTTATGTCTGGGGCTGTGGATATTTATATGTGCTGGCACATCGGACAAAAGTTGCTGGAAGATCAGTGGTGGGGAGCAGATGGGTTGAATATTTAGGCTGGTTTCAATTATTCTAATTATAGTGTAATATACAAATAAAGTTCACTCACTGATGACGTGATGTTAGTAGGCCCAATCATCATAACACGCAATATTGCTTTCAACATTTTCATGTCTCTTTCCCAAACACCTCCTCAAATGTAGCTCTTTTTTTTAATTTTTTTAATTTATTTTTTTGTCCTGTCCAGCTTCTCAGGCAAATCATATGGTTGATGTAGATGCCCATATCGGCTGTTCAGGTTTACTTTACAAAAGAGAAGTGTAGGATACTTCTCTTGTTGCCTTATTTGTATTTGACTTTATTAAATGTATTTATATTATTATATGGTGCAGCCGGGCCGGAGCAGGAGGGGATAGAAAGAGAAAAAAAGGAAGACAGAGGGGGGAATTGTGGGGACAAGAGGGGGATTAGACAGAGAGACAAAAACAACAGCAGCAAACACAACAACAATAGAGCAACATCAGCAAATACGACATGTATAAATATGATGGTAAAAGTAATAGCAAATAAGCAGTTAGCGAAAATAAAAATGTAGCTCTTTGGCAAATATAGTTCCACCCATGTGAGGATTCTTGTAGTCCCTGCAACACGTAGGTTTAATCAAAACAGTTTAATGATTTGGTGGTTTCTACGGAAACGGTATTAGACTTGCTTACAAGATGTAGGAAACTCGAGCCTTTAGAGGGTCGCTGAATGACTGGTATGTCAGTAGGGATGTAACGATTAACGGTATTTATGATCAACCGTGATTGATAAACACACTTTAAGATATACATTCTCGAATAATTTCTCTACTTTTACCAGAGCTAGCTTGAATGCTAGCATTAAGAAACCAAATATCTAACCCGATCTTAAATGTTTATAAACACATTGTTGTCCGAGCTACTCAGGTATTTAATTGTACACATGAAACGTGCAGGCGGTGCTCTCCTAGTAGCGATCAAAGCCTAAATGACAACAGGAAGTGAACTCGCGTGACGTCACATAAACCGGATGTGCAAACCTCACTTTGCTTTTATCATTAAAAACACTGTAAAACCTCTTCAAATTTAAAACACTCCCACAAGAAGCCACAACTATATTGTCACAGCTATATTTAATATTTATTCTGCCAAGACCGTACAGTATACTGTGTGTCTATTTATGTAATTACATTTTTAGATGAAGCTTGATGTCTAAATACAGTACTTTTTGAGCACATTAAGCAATACCATGGCAACAATAACTGATCATTTTGGCCACAGGAACCTTGATATGACATTTTCACATCCCTACATGCCAGTTGTACATAACTGCCACCTTGTATTATAGAAAATATTTGAAGGACTCAAATATTCGACAGTCAAAACCCACGGCATGTTCGCTCACTTGTGAGTGCATTCCCACATGTGATAAAGACTCAGTGATTCTTCCTCCTAACTGTGTACGATACAGACAGCAGATGCCTTTTGTAAATGTGCGGCAACAGAAAGGCAGACATGACCTACTGTTCCATAAATAAGATAAATAACATTATTTAGTTTGTATAACAGAAGCACAAGCTTATACCTATCCCACGGGAAAAGTATCTTTAAATGACTTCTGTTTTTATCTTGTGATAAATCAAAAATAAAACAAAGTGAACTTTACTAGGGGAATAGTGAGGATAGAGATGCTCTATATTGGCTTTCTTATGGATATATGCAATGTCAATACTGTCCAGCACTTAATTTCAGGTACCAATATTAACCAAAATTGATGTATACAGCAGCTTTTCCCTCAAACTAATGTAAGTTCACACCTGGAGAATGCACACATTATGCTTCTTTTAGCGTGATGCCAGTAAATAGGCCCGAGCCGATAAGTTACTTAATTGAGCAACAGATGAAAATCAGAATCAGAAATATTTTAATAGTCCCCGAGGGGAAATTAAATTTTTTAGCACAATCCCATTCAAGATCAGACAAACATTACAGGGAGACAGAACAGGATCTGCCAACTTCCGGCGCCCCTTACAAAAAAGGTGAGATACAGGTAGACAATCGGTCTAAGCCTGAGCCCCTGGAGAGGGGGTCCAGACTGAGGCCTAGGGAAAAAACAATGATAATGTCGAGAAATTGACATGTTTGTGTGTATTCATTGTTCACGTTTCTTGCTCCCAAATAGGGTGCAAGATGTTTCACTCTCCATCGCTCTAAGCGATTATAAAAAAATATAATTAAATGAACAGACTAGGGCTGCAACGATTAATTGATTAGATAAAAGCTTTGATTTATATTATGTTGCTTTGATAAATTAAAGATTGCAATTAATAAACATTTATAAGATCCAGACCACATGGAGTGCCCAAAACTTAAAATACGTTGACATAGTTTCTGCACAGCTGCTGCAATAGTGTATTTGGGAGCGGTTGTGCAGCAACTGGCAGACAGTTTCAAAAAGATTTTTATTATTGCACACATGTCAAAAGTGCAATTTCAATGTTGATCAAATACACTTGTTAGAAAATAAGAATGAATGTTACGGCAAGCAAAGTTTTTTTGTTTAACTATTTTCCCTAAAATACGCAGTGAGGCTATAAAGTGTGTTTTATCCGATTAATAGATCAAACTAATTGGTAGATCACTCAATTAGTAAAATAATCGATAATTGCAGCCAGAGAACACAGTAAACCTTCTTTTTCAGTCATCCACAGTTTTTGTCTCTGTGCGTGGAGGTGGCACTGCTAAAATTTTGACAGCAACAGAGCCTGTCTTGGTTGCTGGTGAGAAGCACCGCAAAGTAACAAAAATTAGGAGGAAAAATGATTGCAAAGCAAATGTCCTGTTATGGGACTATTTCGGCCGAATGACAAAGACGAGCCCATAGGTGGGTTGCAATCACGTGACCTTGAGGCACATCCGGACACTTCTGGGTTTCAGGCAATGGTCTAAGTCCCATTAGGTTACTGTTTGTTTACCCGAATCAGTGCAGATTTAGGCTTTTTTGAAAGGTTTAAGGCAAATATAAAAGCAAACATGAAAAATGTTTAAATGGGATGGAGTGGATTTTTACACTCTTAAGAAACATTTATTTTTTAAAGATTTACACTATTTGTGATCATCAAGAGGTTACAGCTACCTTCACTTCACTTGACACTCGGGTTATTTACAGAAGAAAAGATTAGAGGCACATGATCGTGTTTATACATCTGGAGGGGTCCACAAATTAAACAATCGGTGAAAAAACAAAGTTGGACTCATTCGTGCATCGGTAAGTAACGTGATTGACATGACCAGTGCTGTGCTGCTGTGAGTTTATTTCCTGCCACAAATATTGACCCCATCTACAATTCATGTCTGCAGTTGTTTTTGATTTTTGATGTGAAGTATATATTTTGTCTCATTGTTTAGCTTTTTATGTCCCTGTTGTTCAGCATTGTTTGCTAGCGATATCAAGATTCAGTATATGCTGTTAAGCCTACAAGAGATTTATTCATCTAGTTTATTAATACTATTAAGGGTATTTTCTTGATGCTGACAAATAGCACCGAAGACGCTGTATCATCCGTGTCGAATAAAGCACTTGGCTTTCCTACACAACAACTAAAGCTTTTAGTTTCTGTTATGAAAATCGCCAACAAAAATACGGTGGATTGGACCAATATTTATTACTAGGACTTAACATGACATTAGTTTATTTGCACAACCAGGTCTTGGTAGTTATATTTATGCATAGCAACCACAAAAGAACACAAACTAATGCGATCACTTGTCCTTTCTTTACGTTTAGTTCTGCTCTCAAACACTACTGTAGAGAATAAACTTGATTGCATCACAGAAAGCTTCTCAAACAAATCAAACAAACATTTTACAAAGTGATCGCTGCAGACACAAACATGGTCCGATTGTATTTACAAGATGATGAAAGTGATATTTTTAAGAGCCATTTCATTCGATGTGCTTTCTTTTTTTCCCCCTGACTTTATTACCTTTATGAACCACTTATTTCGGGACTCTATGAAAGCTGTTTCCTATCTCTCTATTTGAACGACTGGAACACCCAAGAACAAAACAGCAATACGACATTCTCTGCTCAAACTCCACACTCACTCTCACTTGTTTTAATGCCACGTTCTTGCTGCTTGACCATCGTGTGAATTAACCCGCGAAGAAGAAAAACGGATGACGTCATATGCAACCCTCCTATTAACACACACAAATATGCAGAATGTACCGTGGCCGAAGGGCAAAACAACTAAACACACTTGACCGAGTTTTTCCAACTGGGAAAAAAATACCTTTCAAGATTTTCAATATTTTATGTAAGTTCAATTTTTTCAAAACAATGTTTTTTTTTCTGCCTTTTTGCTGTCTGATTTTATTTTTGTTTACTTATTTATAATAATCAAATGTTGTTGACCTTCTAATTACGAGTTTATTTTTTGTTTACCTATTTATGATGATCAAAAGTTTGAATTTCCAATTAATTACAAAGGTAAAAATACTACGGTTATAAGAAATAAGTGTATTGCGTTTTAAAGTGTTACTTGTATTATTATTATTATATAGTATGATTACAATAGACCTGAAGTTGGTCTTAAAATAATGCTGATATAATATTCATCTGCAATAATTTGCAATACTCAAAAAATTTGAATCGTTTATACCAGCAATTCGATTAACAAGCTGAAACTAATATATGACATATGGCTTGTAACATGCAACTCAAGATATTTCAAGACTTCTTTTTGATATGATGTTGGTGATTATGCCCTAGTCTACAAAAACCTCGAATTGAAAATTTCAGAGCATTTTGGGTTTTCCAAAACGGTAAACCATGATGATCAAAATTATAACAAATAATATTTCGTGTTGTATGTAATACATTTATATCACATAGTAGTTTCACATTTGAAGTTGAAATGCTGAAATAAATGGACTTTTACATGATCTCTTAAGTTTGTGAGTTTCACCTGTATGTCGTCCAGTAAAATTTATCAGCCTAGGCCTTACTAAGTGACTAACACGGTTTGTGCAAAATAAGACAAACACTGCAATGTAAAGTGCAAACTATGACACTGGACTAATACAATTAGGGAACATATAAACTGGGTATAGCTGGGTAGTATTTTTTCTCTGCTTCTTATAATTTGGTTTCCTTTTACAGAACATAGATTTTTGCCATTACCATCTAGATTAGATTTTAAAATGTTTTATTTGTTGTATGTTTTCAAGCTATTGTTCCTCTGGCACCTCTGACAGGGTGTAGTGAATAATATCACACTGATGTGTGAAGTAGTATCTGACGCGTTGCTTGAGGGGCGTCATTAAATGCAACTCTGTAGTGTTGCACTTTACATCTTCCGGCCAAGTACAGAAGGAGTTATTTTTATCAATGCAGTGAGTTCAGATCATTGCAAGGAAAAGGAAAAAAGTTATTTAACAGTGTGCAGTAAATATAAAAATGACTGAGACTGGATGATACAGTAAATCTTATGGACTTTAACAACCAAATGAGCTCATAAGCACTTCAGAGCTCAATAATCCGACGTGGTTTTGTCGCTATGAACAACGCTTGATGACATTAATTATTTGAATCTATGTTATTCACACAATCCAAAGTATCCAACGGTCCTCCGTGCATATGCCTGAACCAATCCCGTCCTTGCATTTAGTGGTGAGCTCGGGGCGCCTCTGCCGCTCACGACGCAAGTGAGTTAAGTCGGTTGTTTCAACTGTTCTTCTGTCTTCATTTGTGGACAGGAGCTTATCAACCAAGGGCGACAGAAGGTCATCGAAGCAACAAATGCATTGAAGAATTTACAACGAGACTCACTGGAAGACACTATCAGCCAAATAGTAAGTGCAGCTTTGATTCACTTCCTCCTTCATATCCACCTTTACAGAATGTTAAATCACTAGAACAAGACATGATCAAAGTCCAGTGGTACCTCGGTTTTTGTGTCACACTTTGAGTATGATTTAGTTTTAGCTGACACTATTTTACCAAAACTGTCAAGGGTTTTACAGTGCCTCAGTTTTAGTATTATTAAACAGGCATGGACGCAGTACAGCTGCTAAATGAGTAAATAAAGTTGTAGCATACAATTATAGTCCAATCCAAGTCAACAATAGCCTTAGAGCAGACCTGCATGCGGCCTGTTAAGCTTTTCAATCTGGCGCGCCGGACATTCCCAAATAATGTTTTTAGATCTTTAAGATGGAAAAATTTACGTCACAGTAGCTCAAACAAAGGTGGGTGGGGAGCGTTTCCACAGAGTGTTTCCAGAGTGGCCAGCCTGAAATGCAGGTGTCAGGGACAGACGCGGAAGGTTATAAAGCTTAGGGATGTATCAGATTGTAGGTGGGGTTTTTTTACCCTTTGCATTCATATTTCGCTGTGTTTGTTGCATTTTTGTTGCGTTTCGCTTGATTGTAATTAGAGATGTCCGATAATGGCTTTTTTGCCGATATCCGATATTCCGATATTGTCCAACTCTTAATTACCGATTCCGATATCAACCGATACCGATATATACAGTCGTGGAATTAACACATTATTATGCCTAATTTTGTTGTGATGCCCCGCTTAACGCATAAAACAATGTAACAAGGTTTTCCAAAATAAATCAACTCAAGTTATGGAAAAAATAGCCAACATGGCACTGCCATATTTATTATTGAAGTCACGAAGTGCATTATTTTTTTAACATGCCTCAAAACAGCAGCTTGGAATTTGGGACATGCTCTCCCTGAGAGAGCATGAGAAGGTTGAGTTGGGAGGGTAGCGGGGGGTGTATATTGTAGCGTCCCGGGAGAGTTAGTGCTGCAAGGGGTTCTGGGTAGAGATGTCCGATAATATCGGCCTGCCGATATATGCGTTAAAATGTAATATCGGAAATTATCGGTATCGTTTTTTTTATTATCGGTATCTGTTTTTTTTTTTTTTAATTAAATCAACATAAAAAACACAAGATACACTTACAATTAGTGCACCAACCCAAAAAACCTCCCTCCCCCATTTACACTCATTCACACAAAAGGGTTGTTTCTTTCTGTTATTAATATTCTGCTTCCTACATTATATATCAATATATATCAATACAGTCTGCAAGGGATACAGTCCGTAAGCACACATGATTGTGCGTGCTGCTGGTCCACTAATAGTACTAACCTTTAACAGTTAATTTTACTCATTTTCATTCATTACTAGTTTCTATGTAACTGTTTTTATATTGTTGTACTTTCTTTTTTATTCAAGAAATTTTTTTTAATTTATTTATCTTATTTTACTAATTTAAAAAAAAAAAAAACCTTATCTTCACCATACCTGGTTGTCCAAATTAGGCATAATAATGTGTTAATTCCACGACTGCATATATCGGTTGATATCGGTATCGGTTGATATCGGTATCGGTAATTAAAGAGTTGGACAATATCGGATATCGGCAAAAAGCCATTATCGGACATCCCTAGTTCTGGGTATTTGTTCTGTTGTGTTTATGTTGTGTTACGGTGCGGATGTTCTCCCGAAATGTGTTTGTCATTCTTGTTTGGTGTGGGTTCACAGTGTGGTGCATATTTGTAACAGTGTTAAAGTTGTTTATACGGACACCCTCAGTGTGAGCTGTATGGCTGTTGACCAAGTATGCCTTGCATTCACTTGTGTGTGTGAAATGCCGTAGATATTATGTGACTGGGCCGGCACGCAAAGGAGCTCTGTGCCGGCCCAAACACAGCGGTGTTTTAAAAAGTCAAAAATTTTACTTTTTAAAACCGATAACGAAAACTTTGAAACCGATACCGATCATTTCCGATATTACATTTTAAAGCATTTATCGGCCGATGATATCGGCAGTCCGATATTATCGGACATCCCTAATTGTAATTGTCGATCGAGAGGGAGGTGTGACGTTCATATGTTGTCAATATTTTATTGTTCATAGTTAATATTGTAAATCCCACATTCTTTATTTTCATGTACATTCTGGGTGTCTCGTTCAGTAAAAAAAAATTCAAATTCCATTCCGTTTTTAAGGCGGTCTGTCATAACTTTTTTAGCATTCAACCAGACATTATTGTGAGGTTTTGTATTAGTGTTCCTAAAAATCAGATATACTGGCCCCAGACACATTTTTTTTATCTGGATTTGACCCCCCCTCGGCAAAATATTTGCCCAGGCCTGCCTTAGAGTCTGTGTTCCGAAGTGTCACTGAACGCACCACACTGCAAGTCTAGCCAAACAATCAAGGGTAGTAATATGGCTCCTACCAGCTGTTCTTAGTTTTGTAGAGAGCCTGGTCTTGCACCCAAAAATGAATTTGCCCGTGCTAGGAGAGCTACAAACACCGCTTGTGGTCCTACACTTACAATGTACCGTATTTTCCGCACCATAAGCCGCCCCCTGTTGTAAGCCGCACCTTCAATGAATGGCACATTTCAAAACTTTGTTTACCTATTAGCCGCCCCGTGTTATTACCCGCACCTACGCTACGCTAAAGGGAATGTCAAAAAAACAGTCAGATAGGTCAGTCAAACTTTAATAATATATTACAAACCAGCGTTCTAACAACTCTGTTCACTCCCAAAATGTAATGTGCAAATGTGCAATCACAAAAATAGTAACACTCAAAATAGTGCAGAGCAATAGCAACATCAATAACTCAACGTTGCTCATACGTTAGTGTCACACAACACACAAAATAAACATTTAAAGCTCACTTTCTGAAGTTATTACTCATCCACAAATCCCTCGAATTATTCTTTTTCGGTGTGCTTCGCTTCACTTGTTTTTTGACACCATCTGTGATGTGGACGCGCATGCAGTCATAGATCAACAGGGTAGCTGCGTGAAAAAAGTCACCCGGTCTCTTCGCTCATTTTTTCTTCATCCATCCATCCCTTCGAGTTAGCTTTTATGATGACGCCGGCTGGAAAGTTCTCTTTTGGCAAGGTCTTCCTTTTGAATATCACCGTGGGTGGAAGTTTCTGGCCGTTAGCATGGCAAGCTAGAACCACAGTGAAGGACGACTTCTCATTCCCTGTGGTGTGAATATTCACCGTACGTATTCCCGTTGTATCCACAGTGCGGTTCACATGAATATCAAAAGTCAGTGGAACCTTGTACGCGTGTCTCTTAGGAGACATTTTGTGGTCTTTACAGAAACACACAAATGAAATGAAACGTAATATCCGCACGCTTCTTCTTCTACGGGGGCGGGTGCTCACCTTGGCGGATGCTTACAGTAGAAGAAGAAGTGCTTCCTCTTCTATGGGGGCGGTTGCTTACCGTAGAAGAAGAAGCGCTTCCTCTTTTACGGGGAAAAAAGATGGCAGCTGTTTACCGTAGTTGCGAGACCTAAACTTTATGAAAATAAATATTAATATTAATCCATATATAAGGCGCACCGGGTTATTAGCCGCACTGTCAGCTGTTGAGAAAAATTGCGGCTTATGGTGCGGAAAATACGGTACCTAATGCACTCAGATTGCTTTGAATGTATTTTTCATTTGCTGATATAAAGGTAGTAGGGGCAAACAGGTAGGGTGCTGGATTACGTTAGACCTCCACATAAGGCTGCAGAGTCATGACAGTGTGACGTGTTGTGTTGTCAAGCTGTCTCACACATGCATGTGATTGCATTGTACAAAAAAAAAAGTTGCGATCACACAGCTGTTGTCCATGTGTTCTTGAATATAACACAAGTGCCAGCACTTTGATAAAGAAGGTCAAAAACACTATTAAATCTAGACAGAATTCGGAGCAAAATACGGAGGTGATCTTTCCTTCCTTGCCGCTCATTGACCTCAAGATTCTTCAGTAAAGTGATGTTGAATGTTCATTTACCCAAATTATGTCAATTTTATGCATTTTGCATTGCTTTCTGCATGTAAAACTCGAAAATGTTTTGTGTGTTAACGTCGTGTGTCTGGATTAGATGAATTGGATACATATTATACCCAATGGGAAAAATTGTTTTGGTTTTCATACGATAGTTTTTAGCTTTGGATTGGATTAATAATAAAAACCGAGGTACCAGTAATGATGTTTAACTTTATTTTTTTTTACCACTAACCTGTAAATTTCCCCCCTACAGTGGAAAGAGAACCCAGCTCTTACTGAAGGGCAGGTCCAGTCTTTGGCCATGGGTCGAATGGCCACAGTTGAGATGGAGGGGAAACGCAGAGAAAATGTTTACAGAGAAACTCTCACCATGCAGCAGTCGGTAAGATCGCTAATCTTCTGTCACCGAAATTCTATTTTGGCCAATCAGAAGAACTAAGAGCTGCAGTTTCATAAATACACTACAGCTAGTATTTATCGAAAGTAGGAATGTCATATTATTCAATTAACCCCTAATTGAGTAAAAATGAATGATTACCGTATTTTTCGGAGTATAAGTCGCTCCGGAGTATAAGTCGCACCGGCCGAAAATGCATAATAAAGAAGGAAAAAAACATATACACTACCGTTCAAAAGTTTGGGGTCACCCAAACAATTTTGTGGAATAGCCTTCATTTCAAAGAACAAGAATGGACTGTCGAGTTTCAGATGAAAGTTCTCTTTTTCTGGCCATTTTCAGCGTTTAATTGACCCCACAAATGTGATGCTCCAGAAACTCAATCTGCTCAAAGGAAGGTCAGTTTTGTAGCTTCTGTAACGAGCTAAACTGTTTTCAGATGTGTGAACATGATTGCACAAGGGTTTTCTAATCATCAATTAGCCTTCTGAGCCAATGAGCAAACACATTGTACCATTAGAACACTGGAGTGATAGTTGCTGGAAATGGGCCTCTATACACCTATGTAGATATTGCACCAAAAACCAGACATTTGCAGCTAGAATAGTCATTTACCACATTAGCAATGTATAGATTGTATTTCTTTAAAGTTAAGACTAGTTTAAAGTTATCTTCATTGACAAGTACAGTGCTTTTCCTTCAAAAATAAGGACATTTCAATGTGACCCCAAACTTTTGAACGGTAGTGTATGTCGCACTGGAGTATAAGTCGCATTTTTGGGGGAAATTTGTTTTATAAAATCCAACACCAAGAATAGACATTTGAAAGGCAATTTAAAATAAATAAAGAATAGTGAACAACAGGCTGAATAAGTGTACGTTATATGAGGCATAAATAACCAACTGAGAACGTGCCTGGTATGTTAACGTAACATATTATGGTAAGAGTCATTCAAATAACTATAACATATAGAACATGCTATACGTTTACCAAACAATCTGTCACTCCTAATCGCTAAATCCCATGAAATCTTATACGCCTAGTCCAGTGGTTCTTAACCTGGGTTCGATCGAACCCTAGGGGTTCGGTGAGTCGGCCTCAGGGGTTCGGCGGAGGTCGAGACACACCCGACTCAGCGTGTAAATAAAAACTTCTCCCTATCGCCGTGGATACAACCAAACAATGTTACCTCTGATTTGCAGGTGTGTAATTTGTTGTGAGTTCATGCACTGTGTTGGTTTTGTTCGTTGAACAAGGTGATGTTCATGCACGGTTCATTTTGTGCACCACTAAAAAAAAAACCATAACTTTGTCTTGAATTTGAAAAAAATTATAATTGTATTTGTCACTAAAGATGGGTTTGGGTGAATGCGCATATGAAACTGGTGGGGTTCGGTACCTCCAACAAGGTTAAGAACCACTGGTCTAGTCTCTTACGTGAATGAGCTAAATATTATTATTTGATATTTTACGCTAATGTGTTAATAATTTCACACATAAGTCGCTCCTGAGTATAAGTCGCACCCCCGGCCAAACTATGAAAAAAAACTGTGACTTATAGCTGGAACCACGTTACTGCAGAAAGTACGCAGGTATTAACATGAAATTAACAAGTAGATGAGGAGGGCCAATCGATCCATAAACTGGTGGTGTCGATACCAAGGGTGATATCAGTGTATGAGCGATACTAGTAACATATAGAACATGCTATACGTTTACCAAACAATCTGTCACTCCTAATCGCTAAATCCCATGAAATCTTATACGTCTAGTCTCTTACGTGAATGAGCTAAATAATATTATTTGATATTTTACGGTAATGTGTTAATAATTTCACACATAAGTCGCTCCTGAGTATAAGTCGCACCTCCGGCCAAACTATGAAAAAAACTGCGACTTATAGTCCGAAAAATACGGTATGTTTCTTTTAATAATGTTACAAGCGGCCGGCCCTCCAAGTCCAGCCAAAACTCCAACATGGCCCTCAATGAAGACAAGTTAAAACATCACCAATCGGCATTGTTCATCTGACTGACTCTCTCCTCCCAGCTGATGATGTACGTCCAGAAGGTGATCAACAACAGAAAGGTCCACGAGCAGCAGCTGGCCATGGCCAACCAGACCAACCTCCTGAACATGGCCCTGCAGAACGGCATGCTGGGAGGCAACAGGCTCAGCCAAATGGACCTGCTGGGCCTTTACCAGCAGCTGCACGGCGTGAACCCCCACGCCGCCATGGGCAAAAATCCCGGGCCCTCCAAGGGCCTGTAGGCCACCACCCACCCCCACCCCCAAGGCGCCACCAACAAGCGGACCCTCGCTCTTGCTGACCGATGCAGCACGAGACCTCAAGAAGAAAGCGGGAGTTCGACTCGCCCGCTTTCCGTCGGGAGTTTCAGTTCTGCCGCCCACTGGCAGCCGGTGCAACTTCCTGTATAAAAGACTGTTTAAAAGGGGTCTATTAGGAAAGTCAACGTGAATAAAAGTGTATATACAGCCTTAATGTTATTCAACTTCTATATCTTCATTTTTCATGTATTTAAATTTGGTTTAGTTAAGCAATGCTTGAAAGTGTTGCAGTGTTTTCTCCCTAAAAGAGGGTTTTAAACATGTTAAAGCAGTTTTTATACACTTTTAAAACCCTCCTCTACCCAAGTGGGACCAGTGTGGATGGCGACGAAGGAGTTTTCCGGTAGATTCCTCCACCAATCACGTGCTAGCTAGTCTGGGAAATGGAAGGAGAAACAAATGGCATGTCCATTTTTGAAAAAAAACAGAAGAATGATGGCCTTATAAGAGTTTGCTGAAACGTGACATTTCTTTTTTTATTAGGCTTTTCATTGTAGTTCATATTAACACATGGCTGGTATTGGAATGTTTGTGTCGTTCAAAACTGCCTGCTGGTCCCCGTGACCTTTTTTCTTTATTTCATTTTGCGTAACGTCATTCTCACTGTTCCCGTGATGTCTAGCATAGCTCTGTGCGTCCTGTTCTTTATGTTCCACTTGTGTCCGTCCCACGCCCCCAGTGGGCGGGTGGCTCGGTGACTGGGTCTCACAAAGCGCCAGCTCATGTTCCAGGGGCCCAAAAAAAATCCAGTTTGGAGGTCGGATGCGGTCGTGGTCTGCGACTTGTGCTTTGTGACGCCGCGGTTTTCACCTTGTTGGGACAGCGTGGTTCTTCTCCGGTTTTTAAAAAGTCCTCCACCTGCAGAAGCCTGTCGTCACTACAGGACTCTCGTGTTTGCACAAGATGTATTTCATATACGTGTAGTTTTGGCCCTCTTCAGAATGTTCTTATGTTAGCAAATACACCACAAATTTGCCATGACTTTAATCTGCTACTATCTTGTAAGGTATTTAATATAACATTTAATAAAGTGACCAAAAGGATGAGCTACTCCTGTCTTTGACTTTGTGAAATTGCTTTTCTGATTCATTTCCACACATTTGATTAAAGAAACTGTTCAATTAATTGATCACTGATTGTGTCGAGTAGGGACTTTTTGTGTGTCAAAAGGATTTTTCTACAACCAATTAAATGACTAAATATGAATGAATCGGCTAGATCGGGGGTCGGCAACCCGCGGCTCTAGAGCCGCATGCGGCTCTTTAGCGCCGCCCTAGTGGCTCTCTGGAGATTTTTCAAAAATGTATGAAGAATGGAAAAAGATGAGGGGGAAAAAAATCAATTTTTTTGTTTCAGAATGTTTTCTGTGGGAGGACAAACATGACATAAACCTCGCTAATTGTTATAAATCACACTGTTTATATTAAACATGCTTCACTGATTCGAGTATTTGGCGAGCGCCGTTTTGTCCTACTAATTTTGGCGGTCCTTGAACTCGCCGTATAGTTTGTTTACATGTATAACTTTATCCGACTTTCTAGGACGTGTTTTATGCCACTTTTTCTATCTCATTTTGTCCACCACACTTTTAACGTTGGGCATGAGTGCACAAAGGTGAGTTTTGTTGATGTTATTGACTTGTGTGGAGTGCTAATCAGACATATTTGGTCACTGCGTGACTGCAAGCTAATCGATGCTAACATGCTATTTAGGCTAGCTATATGTACATATTGCATCATTATGCCTCATTTGTAGCTATATTTGAGCTCATTTAGTTTCCTTTAAGTCATCTTAATTACATTTATATCTCATGTAATATGGCTTTTAATTTTTTGCGGCTCCAGACAGATTTGTTTTTGTATTTTTGGTCCAATATGGCTCTTTCAACATTTTGGGTTGCCGACCCCTGGGCTAGATGGAGCAATAAATAACGCATTGAATTGAAACAATAGGTTAGCGCAGGGGTGTCAAACTCATTTTAGATCGGGGGGGCCACACGGAGAAAAATCTACTCCCAAGTGGGCCGGATGGGTAAAATCACGGCACGATAACTTCAAAATAAAGACAACTTCAAATTGGTTTCTTTGTTTAAAAATAGACAAGCACATTCTGAAAATGTACAAATCATGTTTTTTTGTTTTTTTACAATTACCTGTTGTGGTTGCGGTGAATAGTATATATACTTTATTTGTCGTTATGTATACTTTCTGAATAAATGATGAGATAATGATCAGTCAACTCATTGGTGTTAATTTTCAATATATCAAGATAAAAAAAAATGGTATCAAAATCTAATTACAGTATGTTATTTATGTACACACCCCGTTTCCATATGAGTTGGGAAATTGTGTTAGATGTAAATATAAACGGAATACAATGATTTGCAAATCCTTTTCAACCCATATTCAATTGAATGCACTACAAAGACAACATATTTGATGTTCAAACTCATAAACTTTATTTTTTTTTGCAAATGATAATTAACTTAGAATTTCATGGCTGCAACACGTGCCAAAGTAGTTGGGAAAGGGCATGTTCACCACTGTGTTACATGGCCTTTCCTTTTAACAACACTCAATAAATGATTGGGAACTGAGGAAACTAATTGTTGAAGCTTTGAAAGTGGAATTATTTCCCATTCTTGTTTTATGTAGAGCTTCAGTCGTTCAACAGTCCGGGGTCTCCGCTGTCGTATTTCACGCTTCATAATGCGCCACACATTTTCAATGGGAGACAGGTCTGGACTGCAGGCGGGCCAGGAAAGTACCCGCACTCTTTTTTTTACGAAGCCACGCTGTTGTAACACGTGCTGATTGTGGTTTGGCATTGTCTTGCTGAAATAAGCAGGGGCGTCCATGAAAAAGACGGCGCTTAGATGGCAGCATATGCTGTTCCAAAACCTGTATGTACCTTTCAGCATTAATGGTGCCTTCACAGATGTGTAAGTTACCCATGTCTTGGGCACTAATGCACCCCCATACCATCACACATGCTGGCTTTTCAACTTTACGTCGATAACAGTCTGGATGGTTCGCTTCCCCTTTGGTCCGGATGACACGATGTCGAATATTTCCTAAAACAATTTGAAATGTGGACTCGTCAGACCACAGAACACTTTTCCACTTTGCATGAGTTCATCTTAGATGATCTCGGGCCCAGAGAAGCCAGCGGCGTTTCTGGGTGTTGTTGATAAATGGCTTTCGCTTTGCATAGTAGAGTTTTAACTTGCACTTACAGATGTAGCGACCAACTGTATTGAGTGACAGTGGTTTTCTGAAGTGTTCCTGAGCCCATGTGTGATCCTTTAGAGATTGATGTCGGTTTTTGATACAGTGCCGTCAGAGGGATCGAAGGTCACGGTCATTCAATGTTGGTTTCCGGCCATGCCGCTTACGTGGAGTGATTTCTCCAGATTCTCCAAAACATTTTGATGATATTATGGACCGTAGATGTTGAAATCCCTAAATTTCTTGCAATTGCACTTTGAGAAACGTTCTTAAACTGTTTGACTATTTGCTCACGCAGTTGTGGACAAAGGGGTGTACCTCGCCCCATCCTTTCTTGTGAAAGATTGAGCATTTTTTGGGAAGCTGTTTTTATACCCAATCATGGCACCCACCTGTTCCCAATTAGCCTGCACACCTGTGGGATGTTCCAAATAAGTGTTTGATGAGCATTCCTCAACTTTATCAGTATTTATTGCCACCTTTCCCAACTTCTTTGTCACGTGTTGCTGCCATCAAATTCTAAAGTTCATGATTATTTGCAAAAAAAAAAAAAAACAAATGTATCAGTTTGAACATCAAATATCTTGTCAAATCATTGTATTCCGTTTATATTTACATCCAACACAATTTCCCAACTCATATGGAAACGGGGTTTGTAACTGCCTTGTTTTTCATGAACACCTAGGCCTACTACGCTACTGCATTTCACTGCTGGTCACTACGGTGGTAGTTGGAGAGCCAAGTGTTTTCTGAGGTGGGACTCGGTGGAAAGAGTTCGAGGCTGCTGTTACAACATCGTTAAAAAAGTCATTTTTGCATCAAATGAGACTTTTAAAGGCCTACTGAAATGAATTGTTTTTATTTAAACGGGGATAGCAGATCTATTCTATGTGTCATACTTGATCATTTCGCGATATTGCCATATTTTTGCTGAAAGGATTTAGTATAGAACAACGACGATAAAGATTGCAACTTTTGGTATCTGATAAAAAAAAGGCTTGCCCCTACCGGAAGTAGCGTGACGTAGTCAGTTGAACATATACGCAAAGTTCCCTATTGTTTACAATGATGGCCGCATGAAGTGAGAGAGATTCGGACCGAGAAAGCGACAATTTCCCCATTAATTTGAGCGAGGATGAAAGATTTGTGGATGAGTAAAGTGCAAGTGAAGGACTAGTGGGGAGTTGAAGCTATTCAGATAGGGAAGATGCTGTGAGAGCCGGGGGTGACCTGATATTCAGCTGGGAATGACTACAACAGTAAATAAACACAAGACATATATATACTCTATTAGCCACAACACAACCAGGCTTATATTTAATATGCCACAAATTAATCCTGCATAAAAACACCTGCGTGTTTGTTATGCTAACTCCTAGCTCCTCTGCTAGCTCCTAGCTCCATAGAACACGCCAATACAATTCAAACACCTGATCAACACACACAATCACTCAGCCCAAAAGACCGTTCACCTAACCCAAGGTTCATAAAGCTTATATATTTTTAAAAAGTTACGTACATATGCAAAAAAAAGTTGCGCACATACGGTCAAGCGATCAAATGTTTAGAAGCCAAAGCTGCATACTCACAGTAGCACGTCTGCGTCTTTGTCATCCAAATCAAAGTAATCCTGGTAAGAGTCTGTGTTGTCCCAGTTCTCTACAGGCGTCTGTGTATCGAAGTCAAAAGTCCTCCTGGTTAGAGTCTCTGTTATCCGAGTTCTTCCATCTTGACTGCATCTTTCGGGAATGTAAACAAAGAAGCGCCGGCTGTGTACTGTTGTTGCTGACCACGTTCGAAAAATACGTCCATTTCGCACCGACAACTTTCTTCTTTGCTTGCTCAGCTTCCTTCTCCATAATGCAATGAACATGATTGCAACAGATTCACGAACACAGATGTCCAGAATACTGTGGAATTATGAAATGAAAACAGAGCTTTTTCGTATTGGCTTCAATGTGGAAGGCATACCCGTGTTCCCCGGTCTACGTCACGCGCATACGTCATCCTCAGAGGCGTTTCGAACCGGAAGTTTAGCGGAAAATTTAAAATGTCACTTTATAAGTTAACCCGGCCGTATTGGCATGTGTTATAATGTTAAGATTTCATCATTGATATATAAACTATCAGACTGCGTGGTCGGTAGTAGTGGCTTTCAGTAGGCCTTTAAGGGACGTTATTCAAGAAATAGTCCCGTTCCCTCCTTTTGTTCTCTTATCTATGTCCCTTCTTCTCTTTGTATTGTTTTCATTCCTGCGTCTGTCAGGGTTTTTTTCCCCCCCTTCCACGTCTGTGACTTTTCCGTCTCCTGTCCTCCCAAGCGGAGGTGGGGGAGGCGAGGGGGGGGGTCCCTCGCCGCTCCCCACTCAGAGATATGCGCCGCCAACGGAGGACCATTACTAATATTGCAGATGTTGAAATGTTGATCCCGTCCACTTCGGAGCCCCCCACATTAGCGGCGCTCCAGGTTTGCGGCACATCCCCGGGAAGCCAGCAGCTGTCTCTGTCCATTGCAGAGGCCCCCGGGTGCAGACGGCACTATAGTTGAGTCTGTGGGCCCCAACACTGGCTAAATCCACACTGATGTGTAAAGCCAATTAGGAGCTGGGATCCAGTTGCATGAGGAATCTGATTTAGTACGGTGGATGAGGCCGACTTAGACTGTACTGTCGAGCTCTGTGCACGTTACTTGCTGAAGGCTTCATGGCGGCAAATTAGCCTGGGAGTCGATGTGTTCTTTTTCCTGGGAAACTAGATCTGCTGCGAAATTCTTTGTCAATACTTTGTCCACCTAATCTGGAAATTGCCATGGAGTTTAATTCACGACAGTAAATCACAGCAGTCCCCAGATTGCATGCACAAACCTTTTTTGAAAAGAGTAAAAAAAAAACCAAACACCACAAATCTCTGTATGTTTATGTTTAATGTAGGGATCAAACGTGGAAACTCCTGCTTCCATGTGGTCGTATTTTTCGGAGTATAAGTCGCTCCGGAGTATAAGTCGCACCGGCCGAAAATGCATAATAAAGAAGGAAAAAACATATATAAGTCGCACTGGAGTATAAGTCGCATTTTTTGGGGGAAATGTATTTGATAAAAGCCAACACCAAGAATAGACATTTGAAAGGCAATTTAAAATAAATCAAGAATAGTGAACAACAGGCTGAATAAGTGTACGTTATATGAGGCATAAATAACCAACTGAGAACGTGCCTGGTATGTTAACGTAACATATTATGGTAAGAGTCATTCAAATAACTATAACATATAGAACATGCTATACGTTTACCAAACAATCTGTCACTCCTAATCGCTAAATCCCATGAAATCTTATACGTCTAGTCTCTTACGTGAATGAGCTAAATAATATTATTTGATATTTTACGGTAATGTGTTAATAATTTCACACATAAGTCGCTCCTGAGTATAAGTCGCACCCCCGGCCAAACTATGAAAAAAAAATTGCGACTTATAGTCGGAAAAATACGGTATATATAATTTTTTTTAAACAGCTCAGTCTTCAGAATCCTACCGTAAGAAAGAAACCGTGTACCATTTTTACATTTGCAGTAATACACTGTGAAAACAGCAACCTTATTTTTTATGCAGAAAAAACAAACAAAAATCTGGCAGCTCAATCACCAGTATTTTACAGTAAAATAGAGTGTAAAAATTTTACTGTAAATTTTATAGTAAAATTCTGCCATTTTTTTGACTGCAAAATCCACAGTTTTTTTTCTTCTTACAGTGTAGGTAAAATATACATTTACTAATGAAATGCACAGGTAATGGTGCGGCTAATCCTTATACATGTACCGTATTTTTCGGAGTATAAGTCGCTCCGGAGTATAAGTCGCTCCGGAGTATAAGTCGCACCGGCCGAAAATGCATAATAAAGAAGGGAAAAAACATATATAAGTCGCACTGGAGTATAAGTCGCATTTTTTGGGGGAAATGTATTTGATGAAAGCCAACACCAAGAATAGACATTTGAAAGGCAATTTAAAATAAATAAAGAATAGTGAACAACAGGCTGAATAAGTGTACGTTATATGAGGCATAAATAACCAACTGAGAAGGTGCCTGGTATGTTAACGTAACATATTATGGTAAGAGTCATTCAAATAACTATAACATATAGAACATGCTATACGTTTACCAAACAATCTGTCACTCCTAATCGCTAAATCCCATGAAATCTTATACGTCTAGTCCGGGGGTCGGCAACCCGCGGCTCTTTAGCGCCGCCCTAGTGGCTCTCTGGAGCTTTTTTAAAAAATGTATGAAAAATGGAAAAAGATGAGGGGAATTTTTTTTTTTTTTTGTGTTAATATGGTTTCTGTAGGAGGACAAACATGACACAAACCTCCCTAATTGTTATAAATCACACTGTTTGTATTAAACATGCTTCACTGATTCGAGTATTTGCGAGCGCCGTTTGGTCCTACTAATTTTGGCGGTCCTTGAACTCACCGTCGTTTGTTTACACGTATAACTTTCTCCGACTTTCTAGGACGTGTTTTATGCCACTTCTTTTTCTGTCTCATTTTGTCCACCAAACATCACGTTGTGCATGAGTGCACAAAGGTGAGTTCTGTTGATGTTATTGACTTGTGTGGAGTGCTAATCAGACATATTTGGTCACTGCATGACTGCAAGCTAATCGATGCTAACATGCTATTTAGGCTAGCTGTATGTACATATGGGTGAGGGCCGACATCCGGGCAACTGAGCTACATACGGGTTCTTCGAGCCATAGCAACCAGACTGGCGTTGAAAACAAACCATTGCCATTACTCTTTAACCTGTCGACCTACGCTGGTTAAACCCGTCATTCTGCCTCCAAAATGCCGAAAAACGGTGTTGTTTTTGGTTGTGCTAACCACAACTGGAAACAGGGAAAACAAAGGTTGTATTTTGTTCTGCCAAAGCGTGATAAAAGGCCACAGAGACGAGACAAATGGCTCTCAGCTTTACACTGGGAAAACGAGGACGGTTCTCACTGGAGTCCCCCAAAGTCCCGGGTCGTGTGTTCGGATCACTTCGTTTCTGGTAAATATAAGGAACAAAAATCCACCTTCTTAACCACAACTTGGCTATACGTCCGTGCTAATGTTGTACTTGTTGAATTTGTACCTTATAACGTTCAACAGCTGAAGTTGTTGTTGTACAAAAATAACAAGCGGGATATATACTATATAGTCTATAGCCTAGCTAGCTATTTTCGAAAACCGGACAACGAGAGGATACCAAAGGCAGCGTTAAGATAGACACCACCGGGAAAACGTAAGCCAGGACGGCCAAAGAACACCTGGCGAAGAACAGTTGAAGGGGAGCTGAAAGAGATGAAGCTTACATGGGGCGAGGCACAGAGACGAGCGCAGCAGCGAGATGAATGGCGTCGAGTCGTCGAAGCCTTATTTCCCATCCGGGAAGAAGAGGATTAAGTTAAGTAAGTAATATACTATATAGTCTATAGCCTAGCTAGCTATTTTCGAAAACCGGGTTCGTTTAAATTTGCACTGAACAGTTGGGTTTTTAAAAACCAATAAACCCTTTAATTTTCGTGTTGCCATTCAATACATGCAGCCCTCAAATCTCTCAATATTTTATACACTAACACTTGATCTTGTTGTTGATAACTTCCGCGTCTCTTTCTTAGTAGCGCGCAGGCTAAGCTAACTAGCAAGCTAAGCTAAGCCTGAGAAGCTTTAAAGTTCACTGAGACGAGTCTGACGCAAATAATACATTTTCGTTTTTTCACACGATATGCGAATAAGTAAAAATGCGTAAATGAAGGATTTAACGCCGACATCCAAGCCACAACGCTCGTTAAATGCTTTTTCTGTCAATGCTGTGAGCTGGTTTGTTTTCAACGAATTCCCGGTTGCTAGGGGATTGGTAGGCGGAAGTGACGTAGGTCCGCCCTCACCCGTTGCATCATTATGCCTCATTTGTGGGTATATTTGAGGTCATTTAGTTTCCTTTAAGTCCTCTTAATTCAATGTATATCTCATGACACACTATCTATATGTAACATGGCTTTTATTTTTTTGCGGCTCCAGACAGATTTGTTTTTGTATTTTTGGTCCAATATGGCTCTTTCAACATTTTGGGTTGCCGACCCCTGTTCTAGTCTCCTACGTGAATGAGCTAAATAATATTATTTGATATTTTACGCTAATGTGTTAATAATTTCACGCGTAAGTCGCTCCTGAGTATAAGTCGCACCCCCGGCCAAACTATGAAAAAAACTGTGACTTATAGTCCGAAAAATACGGTACAAGTAAACAAACTACGGTGCGTTCAAGAACTTACGAAATTAGTAGGACAAAATGGCACTCGCCAAATACTCTCATCAGTGAAGCATGTATAATATAAACAGTGGGATTTCCAACAATTAGGAAGGTTTGTGTCATGTTTGTCCTCTTACAGAAAATATATTAAAACAAAAATTATATATTTTTTCTCATCTTTTTCCATTTTCATACATGTTTTAAAAAGCTAAAGAGCCGCGCATTGCCGAACCCCGCCTTAATTGAATATTCAAACGCAGTGTTACTGTTCATCCATCCATCCATCTTCAACCGCTTATCCGGAATCGGGTCGCGGGGACAGCAGCTCCAGCAAAGACCCCCAGACTTCCCTCTCCAGAGCAACATTTGCGACTTCCTCCTGGGGAATTCCGAAGCGTTCCCAGGCCAGAGAGGAGATGTAATCCCCCCATCTGGTCCTTGGCCTGCCGCGGGGCCTCCTCCCAGTGGGACGTGCAACGAGGACCTCCCTAGGGAGACGCTCGTGAGGCATCCGCACGAGATGCCCGAACCACCTAAGCTGGCTCCTTTCCAAGCGAAGGAGCAGCGGCTCTACTCCGAGTCTCTCTCGGGTGACTGCACTTCTCACCCTATCTCTAAGGGAGATGCCAGCCACCCTTCTGAGGAAACTCATTTCGGCCGCTTGTAGCCGCGATCTTATTCTTTCGGTCATTACCCACACTTCATGACCATAGGTGAGAGTAGGAATGTAGATAGCTCGGTAGACCGAGAGCTTTGCCTTCTGGCTCAGCTCCCGTTTCGTCACAACAGTGCGGCAGAGAGACTGCAATACTGCCCCAGCTGCTCCGATTCTCCGGCTGATTTCCTTCTCCATCTTTCCCTCACTCGTGAACAAGACCCCGAGATACTTAAACTCCTCCACCTGGGACAGAGTCCTGGCCCCTACCCGGACTGTACAAACCATCGGTTTCCTGCTGAGAACCATGGCCTCAGATTTGGAGATGCTGATCCTCATTCCAGCCGCTGAACACTCGGCTGCGAACCGATCCAGTGAGAGCTGAAGGTCACGAACCGAAGGTGCCATCAGGACCACATCATCTGCAAACAGCAGTGATGCAACCTTTAGCCCCCCGAGACGTATACCCTCTCCGCCATGGCCACGACTCCGCCTAGAAATCCTGTCCATGAAAATCACAAACAGGATAGGTGACAGAGCGCAGCCCTGGCGGAGACCAACCCCCACTGGAAACGGATCCGACTTACATCCAAGCACCCGGACACAACTCTCGCTTTGGTTGTACAGAGATTGGATGGCCCTCAGCAGGGTTCCCCTCACTCCGTACTCCCTCAGCACCTCCCACAAGATCTCCCGAGGGACGCGGTCATACGCCTTCTCCAAATCCACAAAACACATGTAGACTGGATAGGCATACTCCCAGGCCCTCTCCAGGATTCCCGCAAGCGTAAAGAGTTGGTCAGTTGTTCCACGACCAGGACGGAATCCACATTGCTCCTCTTGAATCTGAGGTTCGACTATCGGCCGGACCCTCCTTTCCAGTACCTTGGCGTAAACTTTCCCAGGGAGGCTGAGTAGTGTGATACCCCTGTAATTAGCACACACCCTCTGGTCCCCCTTTTTGAAAAGGGGAACCACCACCCCAGTCTGCCACTCCCTCGGCACTGTCCCAGACTTCCACGCAATGTTGAAAAGGCGTATCAACCAAGACAGCCCATCAACACCCAGAGCCTTCAGCATTTCTGGACGGATCTCGTCAACCCCCGGAGCTTTGCCACCGTGGAGTTGTCTAACTACCTCAGTGACTTCACTCCGAGAGATCGACGTCGATCCCCCATCATCCTCAGGCCCTGCTCCTATCAGGGAGGGTGTGTCTGATGTAGTTGGGTTCAGGAGTTCCTCAAAGTGCTCTTTCCAACGCCCCACGACTTCCTCACTTGAAGTCAGCAAAGTCCCATCCTTGCCGTACACAGCTTGGATGGTTCCCTGCTTCCCCCTCCTGAGGTGCCGTATGGTCTTCCAGAACAGCTTTGGTGCCGCCCGATAGTCCTTCTCCATGGATTCCCCGAACTGCTCCCACACCCTCTGCTTAGCCTCGTCCACAGCCACGGCCGCTGCCCTTCGGGCCCGTCGGTACCTTGCAACTGCCTCCGGAGTCCCCTGGGATAACATACCCCGGTAGGACTCCTTCTTCAGTCGGACGGCTTCCCTGACCACCACTGTCCACCAGGGTGTTCGAGGGTTACCGCCCCTTGAGGCACCTAAGACCTTCTGGCCACAGCTCGCATCTGCAGCTTTAGCAATAGAGGCTTTGAACATTGCCCATTCCTGTTCAATGTCCCCAACCTCCACAGGGATGGCAGAGAAGTCCCGCCGGAGGTGTGAGTTGAAGTCCTTCCGGACAGAGGACTCCTCCAAACGTTCCCAGTTCACCCGCACTACACGCTTGGGTTTGCCAGGTCTGTCCAGAGGTTTCCCCCGCCATCTAACCCAACTCACCACCAGATGGTGATCAGTTGACAGTTCAGCCCCTCTCTTCACCCGAGTGTCCAAAACATACGGCCTCAGATCAGCTGATACGATTACAAAATCGATCATTGATCTTTGGCCTAGGGTGCTCTGGTACCAGGTACACCTATGAGCATCCTTATGCTTGAACATGGTGTTTGTTATCGCAAGTCCGTGACTAGCACAGAAGTCCAGTAACAATCCACCACTCAGGTTCAGATCAGGGAGACCGTTCCTCCCAATCACGCCAGTCCAAGTATCACTGTCATTGCCCACGTGCGCGTTGAAGTCCCCCAGCAAGACTATGGAATCCCCTACCGGCGCCCCATACAGGACCCCATGCAAGGTATCCAAGAAGGCTGAATACTCTGAACTCCTGTTTGGTGCGTATGCACAAACAACAGTCAGAGTTTTCCCCCCTCCAACCATAAGGCGAAGGGAGGCGACCCTCTTGTCCACTGGGGTGAACTCCAACGTACAGGCACTCAGCCGGGGACTCGTGAGTATCCCCACACCCGCCTGTGCCCTCACACCCTGAGCAACTCCAGAAGTGAACAAGGTCCATCCCTTGTCCAGGAGTGTGGTTTCAGAGCCCTTGCTATGCGTAGAGGTAAGCCCCACCAGATCCAACCGGTAGCGCTCCACCTCTCGCACCAGCTCAGGCTCCTTCCCCACCAGCGTAGAGACGTTCCACGTCCCGAAAGTCAGCCTCTGCTGCCCCGAATTGGTCCGTCCGGAGCCTCCACTTTCACCGCCATCCACTTGGCAGCGCACCCGACCCCACTGGTTCCGACCGCGGGTGGTGGGCCCACGTGGCAGAGAAGATGGTGTGTCCACGTAGCTTCTTCGGGCTGTGCCCGGCCGGGCTCCGTGGCAAGCCCGGCCACCAGGCGCTCGCTGACGAGCCCTACCTCCGGGCCTAGCTCCGGAGGAGGGCCCCGGGCTTCCTCCGGGCCGGGTAACGCATCCTCTTTTAGTATAGTTCATGGGGGGTATCTGTGTGTTACTGTTCAAACCGTGTTTAATGTTACAGTAGCCAAAGACATTTAATATACTTGTTAAATAAAACCTCTCCCTTGTTTTTAATGTATATTTAGGCCTATTACGCTCCTGTATTTTAATGTTGGCCCTAATGGTTGTAGTTGGAGAGCCAAATGTTTTCTGAAGCGGTACCGTATTTTTCGGACTATAAGTCGCCGTTTTTTTCATGGTTTGGCCGGACTTATACTCAGGAGCGACTTATGTGTGAAATTATTAACACATTAGCGTAAAATATCAAATAATATTATTTAGCTCATTCACGTAAGAGACTAGACGTATAAGATTTCATGGGATTTAGCGATTAGGAGTGACAGATTGTTTGGTAAACGTATAGCATGTTCTATATGTTATAGTTATTTGAATGACTCTTACCATAATATGTGACGTTAACATACCAGTTGGTTATTTATGCCTCATATAACGTACACTTATTCAGCCTGTTGTTCACTATTCTTTATTTATTTTAAATTGCCTTTTAAATGTCTATTCTTGGTGTTGGGTTTTATCAAATACATTTCCCAAAAAATGCGACTTATACTCCAGTGCGACTTATATATGTTTTTTCCCTTCTTTATTATGCATTTTCGGCCGGTGCGACTTATACTCCGGAGTGACTTATAGTCCGAAAAATACGGTACAACTTTACTTGATGCTGTCTCAGAAAGACGTGTTTTATGCCACTCCTTTGTCTCATTTTGTCCATCAAACTTTTTATGCTGTGCGAGAATGCACAAAGGTGAGCTTTGTTGACGTTATTGACTTGTGTGGCGTGCTAATCAGGCATATTTGGTCACTGCATGACTGCAAGCTAATCGATGCTAACATGCTATTTATGCCAGCTGTATGTAAATAATGCATCATTATGCCTCGTATTTTAGGTATATTTAAGTCTAATTTTATTTGCAGTTTCCGTTTTCTTCAACTTGGACACACACATCTATACCTTTGGCCATTTTAAGCCAGTCATTTCCAGGAGTTATCTCACCCTCTGCAAAGCCTGTTTTAGTAATGTTTTCCAATGTTGTAAAAATGTGTAGAATAAATATTACGTTTCAACATTTCTGTCAACGAAGATTTGCTTCAGCCTGCAACACACAGTCATTTTGATAGTAGGCTATTATAACTAATATAGACACTTACATCATGTGTTGCCTTCATTATAACACTTATAGAAGAAGGCTTTACATTTTTTGCGGCTCCAGACAGATTTATGATTTTTTATTTTCGGTCCAGTATGGCTCTTTCAACATTTTGGGTTGCCGACCCCTGAATTAAGGGATTTTTTGGAGTACCACTAGTGGTTCGCGTACCACAGTTTGAGAAACCCTTGCTCAACATAACACTGTGAATGTATCGCAACTTAGGATGTTCAGATCAAGGCTATATGCTGCCCATTCCAATACTGACCGTCCAAGAGTGGTATACCGATACTGATTACTGACCCTAAATGCTTCAATTTCTTTGTGCTGAGTGCTATTGATAGTCAATATCAACACTTTTTCTACATACAATTGTTTAAACAAAGAAACTACTGCTCATTGAAAACTTTTTTTCCCCCCCTCAATGCACTTGTAAACAATAACAAAAACAACCATTTTTTTTTAGATAATTCAAAATATTGACCTAATAACTAGTATCGCTCATACACTGATATCACCCTTGGTATCGACACCACCAGTTTATGGATCGATTGGCCCTCCTCATCTACTTGTTAATTTCATGTTAATATCTGCGTACTTTCTGCAGTAACGTGGTTCCAGCTACACTTTTTAAACTTAACTAAGCACTTTTACTTGGTGTTGTTTAGAGCTAGCATGGCGGCTACTTAGCTATTAACATTAACATTAAAGGCCTACTGAAATGAATTTTTTAAATTTAAACGTTGATAGCAGATCCATTCTATGTGTCATACTTGATAATTTCGCGATCTTGCCATATTTTTGCTGAAAGGATTTAGTATAGAACAACGGCGATAAAGATCGCAACTTTTGGTATCTGATAAAAAAAAGCGTGACGTAGTCAGTTGATAGCCTCCTCATATTTTCTTATTGTTTTCAATGCAGCTAGAGCGATTCGGACCGAGAAAGCGACGATTACCCCATTAATTTGAGCGAGGATTAAAGATTCGTGGATGAGGAACGTTAGAGTTAAGGACTAGAATGCAGTGCAAAACATATCTTTTTTCGCTCTGACCGTAACTTAGGTATAAGCTGGCTCATTGGATTACACACTCTCTCCTTTTTCTATTGTGGATCACGGATTTGTATTTTAAACCACCTCGGATACTATATCCTCTTGAAAATGAGAGTCGAGAACCCGAAATAGACATTCACAGTGACTTTTATCTCCACGACAATACATCGACGAAACACTTTAGCTACGGAGCTAACGTGATAGCATCGTGCTTAACTGCATATAGAAACAAAATAAATAAATCCCTGACTGGAAGGATAGACAGAAGATCAACAATACTATTAAACCATGGACATGTAAATACAGGGTTAATGCTTTCCAGCCTGGCGAAGCTTAAAAATGCTGTTGCTAACGACGCCATTGAAGCTAACTTAGTATAACGGGACCTCACAGAGCTATGATAAAAACATTAGCGCTCCACCTAGGCCAGCCAGCCCTCATCTGCTCATCAACACCCGTGCTTACCTGCGTTCCAGCGATCGACTGAAGGACGAAGGACTTCACCACGACCATCCGTGCGGTCGGTGGCTAGCGTCGGCTAGCGCGTCTGCTATCCAAGTCAAAGTCTTCCTGGTTGTGTTGCTGTAGTCCGCCGCTAATACACCGATCCCACCTACAACTTTCTTCTTTGCAGTCTCCATTGTTCATTAAACAAATTGCAAAAGATTCACCAACACAGATGTCCAGAATACTGTGGAATTATGAGATGAAAACAGAGCTATTTTGTATTGCATTCAATGGGGTACCGATACTTCTGTTTCACTGGTTACGTCACGCGCATACGTCATCATACATATACGTTTTCAACCGGAAGTTTAGCGGGAAATTTAAAATTGCACTTTACTAATCTAACCCGGCCGTATTGGCATGTGTTGCAATGTTAAGATTTCATCATTGATATATAAACTATCAGACTGCGTGGTCGGTAGTAGTGGCTTTTAGTAGGCCTTTAACATTAACAGGCCATATAAACGCAACACTTTTTGCTCCCATTTTTCATGAGTTGAACTCAAAATATGTAAAACTTTTGCTATGAACACAAAATATCTATTCCTCTCATCTGTCTAAATCTGCGTTAGTAGGGCTGCGAATCTTTGGGTGTCCCACGATTCGATTCAATGTCGATTCTTGGGGTCACGATTCGATTATAAATCGATTTTTTCGATTCAACGCGATTCTCGATTCAAAAATGATATTTTCCCGATTCAAAAGGATTCTCTATTCATTCAATACATAGATTTCAGCAGGATCTACCCCAGTCTGCTGACATGCAAGCAGAGTAGTAGATTTTTGTAAAAAGCTTTTATAATTGTAAAGGACAATGTTTTATCAACTGATTGCAATAATGTAAATTTGTTTTAACTATTAAATGAACCAAAAATATGACTTATTTTATCTTTGTGAAAATATTGGACACAGTGTGTTGTCAAGCTTATGAGATGCGATGCAAGTGCAAGCCACTGTGACACTATTGCTAATTTTTTTATAAATGTCTAATGATGTCAATGAGGGATTTTTAATCACTGCTATGTTGAAATTGTAACTAATATTGATACTGTTGTTGATAATATTCATTTTTTTCCCACTACTTTTGGTTTGTTCTGTGTCGTGTTTGTGTCTCCTCTCAATTGCTCTGTTTATTGCAGTTCTGAGTGTTGCTGGGTCGGGTTTGGTTTTGGAATTGGATTGCATTGTTATGGTATTGCTGTGTATTGTTTTGTTGGATTGATTAATAAAAAAATAAAAAATTATGATAATAAAAAATCGATTTTTTGGGGGGGGGAAAAAAAAAGAGAATCGATACTGAAACGTACAACGTGAGAATCGCGATTTGAATCAAATCCATTTTTTCCCACACCCCTATGTGTTAGTGAGCATTTCTTCTTTGCCAAGATAATCCATCCCACTTTACAGGTGTGGCATATTAAAAGCCTACTGAAATGATTTTTTTTTATTTAAACGGGAATAGCAGATCCATTCTATGTGTCATACTTGATCATTTCGCGATATTGCCATATTTTTGCTGAAAGGATTTAGTAGAGAAAATTGACGATAAAGTTCGCAACTTTTGCTCGCTGATAAAAAAAGCCTTGCCTGTACCGGAAGTAGCGTGACGTCACAGGAGCTAGTATTCCTCACAATTTTCCTTTGTTTACAATGGAGCGAGAGAGATTCGGACCGAGAAAGTGACGATTACCCCATTAATCTGAGCGAGGATGAAAGATTCGTAGATGAGGAACGTTACAGTGAAGGACTTGAGAGGCAGTGATGGACGTATCTTTTTTCGCTCTGACCGTAACTTAGGTACAAGCTGGCTCATCGGATTCCACACTCAATCACGGATTTGTATTTTAAACCACCTCGGATATTATATCCTCTTGAAAATGAGAGTCGAGAACGCGAAATGGACATTTTAAGTGACTTTTATCTCCAAGACAATACATCGGTGACACACTTAGCTACTGCGCTAACGTGATAGCATCGTTCTCAAATGAAGATAGAAACAAAATAAATAAACCCCTGACTGGAAGGATAGACAGAAGATCAACAATACTATTAAACCATGTACATGTAACTACACGGTTAAAACTTCTCAGCCTGGTAAGGCTTAACAATGCTGTTGCTAACGACGCTAAGGCTAATTTAGCAACTTAGCAACCGGACCTCACAGAACTATGATAAAACATTAGCGCTCCACATACACCAGCCAGCCCTCATCTTCCCATTAACAGCTGTGCTCACCTGCGTTCCAGCGATCAACGGCGCGACGAAGGACTTCATTCGTGGGTTTGGCGGCAAGCATCGGCTAGGCGTCTTCTATCAGGGTAAGTAGTCCTTGTTGTGTTGCTGTAAGTATTGTACTTAGCCGCTAAGACACCGATCGATCCCACCTACAACGTTCTTCTTTGCAGTCTCCATTGTTCATTAAACAAATTGCAAAAGATTCACCAACACAGATTACCACAATACTGTGGAATTTTGTCGAAGAAAACAGAGCTTTGTGTATTGTGTCCAATAGGGCCCAAACATTTCCGTGCATTTTGTGACGTCACGCGCATAAATCATATCCAAAGGAGTTTTTCAACCGGAAGTGTGGCGGGAATTTTAAAATGTCACTTTATAAGTTAACCCGGCCGTATTGGCATGTGTTGCAATGTTAAGATTTCATCATTGATATATAAACTATCAGACTGCATGGTCGGTAGTAGTGGCTTTCAGTAGGCCTTTAAGCTGCTGATTAAGCAGCATGATTATTGCAGAGGTGTGGCCACAATAAAAAGCCACTCTGAAATGTGCAGTTTTGCTTTATTGGGGGTCTAGGGGGTCATAAAAGCAGTCAGTATCTGGTGTGACCACCATTTTCTTCACGCAGTGCAACACATCTCTTTTGCATTGAGTCATACTTGCCAACCCTCCCGAATTTTCCGGGAGACTCCCGAAATTCAGCCCCTCTCCCGAAAACCTCCCGGGACAAGTATTCTCCCGAAAATCTCCCGATTTTCAGCGGACCTGAGCGAGGACAGCCTTTTTTTTTTACGTCCGCTTTCCCACGATATAAACAGCGTGCCTGCCCAATCACGTTATTCCATACGAGGCGTCCGGCATACCGCCGATGAGCATGGTCCAGATGGAGAAGATCTTCTCGGCGTCCGTGTTGGCGCACGCGTTGCCAAAGCCGACGCTGGTCAGGCTGCTGAGGGTGAAGTAGAGGGCGACGATGTACGAGCTGCGCACCGACGGGCCGCCGACCGTGTTGTTGACGTAGGGCGTCTCCAGGCGTTTGCCCAGCTCATGGAGCCATCCTTGGGGAAGAGACGGGAGGACAACAGGGTGACAAGAACTAAATCATCCATAAATTGTAGAGATGTCCGATAATATCGGCAGGCCGATATTATCGGACGATATATGCGTTAAAATGTAATATCGGAAATTATCGGTATCGGTTTTTTTATTATCGGTATCGTTTTTTTTTTTTTTTTTTTTTTTTTTTAATTAAATCAACATAAAAAACACAAGATACACTTACAATTAGTGCACCAACCCAAAAAACCTCCCTCCCCCATTTACACTCATTCACACAAAAGGGTTGTTTCTTTCTGTTATTAATATTGTGGTTCCTACATTATATATCAATATATATCAATACAGTCTGCAAGGGATACAGTCCGTAAGCACACATGATTGTGCGTGCTGCTGGTCCACTAATAGTACTAACCTTTAACAGTTAATTTGACTAATTTTCATTCATTACTAGTTTCTATGTAACTGTTTTTATATTGTTGTACTTTCTTTTTTATTCAAGAAAATGTTTTTAATTTATTTATCTTATTTTACTATTTTTTTTAAAAAGTACCTTATCTTCACCATACCTGGTTGTCCAAATTAGGCATAATAATGTGTTAATTCCACGACTGCATATATCGGTTGATATCAGTATCGGTATCGGTAATTAAAGAGTTGGACAATATCGGAATATCGGATATCGGCAAAAAGCCATTATCGGACATCCCTAATAAATTGTATTATGTTTATCTTACCTAAAAATAAATATATTTAGATCAGATATTAACCGGATATAAACAGTAAAAACAGCAAGTAGATTAATAATACTTTTGACAAAATAATGCAACCAGAACTGAAGCTGATATGTTACCCCATATGTTATCAGCCAAATTAGGAGACTTTGTAAACCATTTTGAAATGGTTCTATTCTCAATACATATAATTTGTATAATATTGTTTCGTGATGAATATCGTTCTCGCAGGAGGCAGCAATATTTGTCACGATATAGACTTTAGTCCATATCGCCCCTGCCATGATCCGTTGCCCGGATCATGTTTTGTTTAATTAAAGCAGGGGTGTCCAAACTTTTTCCACTCAGGGCCACAGACTGAAAAATCAAAGCATGCGGGGGCCATTTTTATAATTTTCCTTTTTTTAAAACCAATACAATATACAGTTTTTTGTTTTTTTTATAACCTTTATGGCTTTCCTCAAGTTTGGTCCCCGGTACCCGGAAGGGTCTCAGTCATAAAAATGTTAGAAATAAGTCATAAATGATTATTTTTTTCATTTAACGCTTGAATCTCGAGATCAACTTCAGGTCTGTCTGTCGTTATAACGTTTTTTTAAAATGTTGTTTTTGGCCATTTTTATATTTTTCCTTTTTTTAAAACCGATACAATATATAGGTTGTTTTTTTTTATAACCTTTATGGCTTTCCTCAAGTTTGGTCCCCGGTATCCGGAAGGGTCTCAGTCATAAAAATGTTAGAAATAAGTCATAAATGATTATTATTTTCATTTAACGCTTGAATCTCGAGATCAACTTCAGGTCTGTCTGTCGTTATAACGTTTTTTTAAAATGTTGTTTTTGGCCATTTTTATATTTTTCCTTTTTTTAAAACCAATACAATATATAGGTTGTTTTTTTTTATGACCTTTATGGCTTTCCTCAAGTTTGGTCCCCGGTACCCGGAAGGGTCTCAGTCATAAAAATGTTAGAAATAAGTCATAAATTATTATTATTTTCATTTAACGCTTGAATCTTGAGATCAACTTCAGGTCTGTCTGTCGTTATAACGTTTTTTTAAAATGTTGTTTTTGGCCATTTTTATATTTTTCATTTTTTTAAAACCAATACAATATACATTTTTTTTATTTTTATAACCTTTATGGCTTTCCTCAAGTTTGGTTTCCGGTACCCGGAAGGGTCTCAGTCATAAAAATGTTAGAAATAGGTCATAAATGATTATTTTTTTCATTTAACGCTTGAATCTCGAGATCAACTTCAGGTCTGTCTGTCGTTATAACGTTTTTTAAAAATGTTGTTTTTATGTTTATGCCCTTTATGTCAAAACCCTTATTTATATGGCAAACACACAAACTAGGCAACATTTTCCCCCAAAACATTTCAAAGTGGAATATTTGATGTGAAGTAATTGGAACCTTAAATAGGTCAATAATTCATAACAAAATGTTGAAAATAAGCCAAATTTATATATATTTTTTACTATTAACGCTTAAGTCTGTAGATCTGTTGATGATAAGATTTTATACATTTTAAATTTTTTTGTTTTTGTTTGTTTGTTGCCCTTTTTGTGAAAGAAAACTTTGTTTCGCACAAAATGTGCAATATTTTCCCCCCAAAATATTTCAAAGTGGAATTGTTCCAGTGAAGCAATTGGAGCCTTCTATAGGTCAACAACAGTCCGCATGGCAGCTTTGTGTTATTAGTGTCAACATTGCCACTTTTTCTTGTTACATTTCACCTGTTTACTCTTTTATTACACTTTTTCATGTTTTACATTTTTATTGTAGTATTTGCAGAATGTGTTAACAAATTAGCCGGGGGCCACAAATGGCCCTCGGGCCGCACTTTGCACATGCCTTAATTAAAGACTACCTTAGTTCTGTTTCAGCACCCCTGGGTTTGTGTGTTCTTCGTTGCCGTGGGTGCTGATTAGTTTCACCTGCCTCTGATCAGTGTCCGGGACGCTCACCTGCTCCCGGGCACTAATCAGAGAGCTACTTATTCCTGATTTTTGCCACACTCAGTCTGGCTGTCTTGTTTTCACGCGTTTTCCGTTTGATTCCTGAGCTAAGCTTTGCCATTGGTTTGCTTAAGTTAAAGATAAACTTTAAGTTAAAGTGCTAAACTTTTGCTGTTAGCTATTTCCTTAGCTTTCTGTATTTTTGTATTTTGCCTGATTTATGAAGAATAAATCATTCCCCTACCTGCACACTGCCTCCGGAGTTCCGTCTGCATCCTGGGAAAACCAGCTCCTCTCTAACCCTTGCTTTATGAAAAAGCCCAAAATGTATAGTCTGATACTAGAGATGTCCGATAATGGCTTTTTTGACGATATCCAATATTCCGATATTGTCCAACTCTTAATTACCGATTCCTATATCAACCGATACCGATATATACAGTCGTGGAATTAACACATTATTATGCCTAATTTTGTTGTGATGCCCCGCTGGATGCATTAAACAATGTAACAAGGTTTTCCAAAATAAATCAACTCAAGTTATGAAAAAAAAAATGCCAACATGGCACTGCCATATTTATTATTGAAGTCACAAAGTGCATTATTTTTTTTTAACGTGCCTCAAAACAGCAGCTTGGAATTTGGGACATGCTCTGAGGTGTGTGTGTGTGTGTTGGGAGGGGTATATTGTAGCGTCCCGGAAGAGTTAGTGCTGCAAGGGGTTCTGGGTATTTGTTCTGTTGTGTTTATGTCGTGTTACGGTGCGGATGTTCTCCCGAAATGTGTTTGTCATTCTTGTTTGGTGTGGGTTCACAGTGTGGCGCATATTTGTAACTGTGTTAAAGTTGTTTTTACGGTCACCCTCAGTGTGACCTGTATGGCTGTTGACCAAGTATGCCTTGCATTCACTTGTGTGTGTGAAAAGCCGTAAATATTATGTAACTGGGCCGGCACGCAAAGGCAGTGCCTTTAAGGCAGGGGTCCCCAAACTTTTTGACCCGGGGGCAGCATTGTGTTAAAAAAATTTGGGCCGGGCTGGATATATATATATATATATATATATATATATATATATATGTATGTATGTATGTATGTATGTATGTATGTATGTATGTATGTATGTATGTATGTATGTGTGGGAAAAAATCACAAAAATCTCCTGAGGATTGGGGAAACCCCTCATGAAACAGGCCTGTAGAGATGAAATAGTCTTGTGATTTTTTCCCACACATACATATTACGCTCTACCACGGTATCGAGCACTATTTTTTGGGATAATCTAATTAAGACATATATATATATATATATATATATATATATATATATATATATATATATATATATATATATATATATATATATATATATATATATATATATATATATATATATATATATATATATATATATATATATATATATATATATAGTCTTTATATTACAGCGAGTTAATCCGTTTTGTCATTTAACATCAATTAACATTGATGTTCATCAACATTTAACATTGTCACATTATTGATGGGATAATTTATTTTTAGACAATATGATTAGCCTGAGCGGCTAGGAGACACCGAGAGTAACAAGCGGTAAAAAATGGATTAGAAAAAAAAAAAAAATTAAAAATTTAAAATTCTATTAAATTTTTTTTTTTTAATTTGGGACTTCCCGTGGGCTGGATTTTGGATGCTGGGGGGCCGGATCCGTAGTTCGGGGACCGCTGCTTTAAGGTTTATTGCCGCTCTGTACTTCTCCCTACGTCCGTGTACCACTCTGTACAGCGGCGTTTTAAAAAGTCATACATTTTACTTTTTGAAGCTGATACCGATAATTTCCGATATTACATTTTAAAGCATTTATCGGCCGATAATATCGGCAGCCCGATATTATCGGACATCTCTATCTGATACGTTTCACGCTCATCTACACATCTCCAGACACAGGAACAGGTGCGGTATTTCATTCCAAAAAGAAGAAATGCACATACATTCTACATGTGGCTTTAATCGGTACATCAAATTTTGGATGCAGGCACAAATAGTCTCACTACACATCGCCACATAACAGGACCATTTTATTTGTCTGTTAATTGCTCTTCTTCATTTTTTGTTTTTATAAAAAAAAAAAAAAAGACCCCAAAAAACCAAGATGGTGTAATTTCAGTAGAATCTACGGCCCCGTATAATTTCAAGTTCCTTACAAAATAAAGTCTTTGCAATAAATAAATATATAGATTTCTATTTATACTTTATATGTAGAAAATAAATATATTGTACATCTCATAAATAGGATCACCCACTCAGCTGCGTGCTGTCTTCGCCTCTAATAATGTTCCCCACGCTCCGAACATCACACGTCCAGCACGTCTTCTGTACAACCACGGTTGGAGAAGTGCTTTTTTGCATTCGCTGCCTCTTAAAATCTCATTTTAAAAGCCATGAATGTGATTTCTAGGAAGCTGGGTTGTGCAGTTAAGTGCTCTCAAATCAAACCCACATTCATCATTTTTTTTTTTTTTTTTTTTTTTACATGTAAGGACATTTCCAGACAATCTTCAGTACCTGACTATCTCAGACAGTCACAGGAATGCCGCTCCCTCCCTTTTACGTCCATGTGGGAATGTGCCTCCTCCTCCGTTAACTGTGTGTAGTGCTTCTTTCCGTCACGTATGGAACCCTTCGGTGTCTTTAGTGGTCTCAAAAAAGGCAACCGTCCGCCGTTTAGTGCTTGGAGGAGGGGTGGGGGGGAAACCCAAAAGTGGTTGTTTCAGGAAGACGTGGCACCAGATTCCAGCGTCCTCAGTGGTTTAGTTCGCTGCAGATGCAAGACATGTTTACATCAGTGCTTGGTAGCGAGCCCAGGCGGTGACCTCAGTGGAAGGGGGAGCGTTGACGGTAAACAGTTTTGTAGCAAACATCCCCCCTGCGGGTCGTCTCTTCTTGTAAATCCGAGCTCTGGTCACCTGTACTGGAAGAGGTCCCTGTACGCCTGCGGGATCTTCTCGATCTCCACCGGCCGGGGTAAGAAGTGGGTCAGTTTTTGGTGCTTTTTAGTCCTGTTGCCCTCCCTGGGCGAGCCGTCTTTGTTCAAGGCCACGTAGTACAAGCGCCCCGTGTCGTTGTGCTTGTACAAGGTGGAAGCGTACGTGTTGTACCAGTTCTCCTCAAACTGCTCCCGGAACACGCACTCTGCAGTCAGCTTCCTCTGCCGGGAGAAAGACACAGCTTGTTTAAATCACTTTGAAATGATCTGTTTTTTATTTATTTTTATTATGTCAAAATAGGGATGTGCCCTTCGTTTGGCCACCGTTCGGTATCGGACGATTTTTAGGAAAAAGTATCTGATTGGCCATTGCCGATTGATGGTAAATGGGTTATACTTGTATGGCACTTTTCTACTTAGCACCTCCAAAACCCTCAAATCTAGACTCCAAACATCCCAGAACAAGCTAGTCAGATTACTTCTAGACCTCCACCCCAGATCACACCTCACTCCTACCCACTTCTCCAAAGTGGGCTGGCTCAGGCTGGAGGACAGAGTAAAACAACTTGCACCGAGCCTAGTGTATAAAATCCGCTACACCTCCCTGATACCGAAGTACATGTCAAACTACTTCCTTAACCATAACCACAACACCAGGGAGAGCTCCACTAACCACGTTAAACCCAGATTCCGATCTAACAAAGGTCTTAACTCATTCTCTTTCTATGCCACATCAATGTGGAATGCACTCCCAACAGGTGTAAAAGAAAGGGCATCTCTGTCCTCCTTCAAAACCGCACTAAAAGAACACCTCCAGGCAACTTCAACCCTAAACTAACACCCTCCCTTCCACATAATACCTCTTCGGATTGTAAATAATCAAATGTAGACACTTTTTCTTATACTTTCTGATCTCTCTCTCTATGTCCACTACTTGCTGTACATATCCTACCAAGTCAGTCCTACACTGTTCCAATGTCCATTTCTCTGATGATGCAATTGTTGATGACTGATGTGTTGATACCAACCAAACCTAACCCGCCCCCCCTCCATATCCCACACCCCGGATTGTAAATAATGTAAATAATTCAATGTATATACCAGGGGTTGGCAACCCGCGGCTCCGGAGCCGCATGCGGCTCTTTGACCACTCTGATGCGGCTCAGCTGCATACTTGCCGACCCTCCCGGTTTTCCCTGGAGTTTTACGGACGTCAGTGCCTCTCCTAGTGATCTCCCGGGGTTAATATTCTCCGATTTTCACCCTAACAATTGAATTAAGAGTGTACCTTAGCGGTACTGCAATAATTGTCCTCTAAAGCCTGCACAAATCGCATGACAGCCCAGCCACATGTTGTATGCAGCTTCTGCTTGCTAACGTAGGAGACAGCAAGGCATACTTGCTCAACAGCCACACAGCTTACACTGACGGTAGCCGTTTAAAACAACTTTAAAACTGTTACGTTACAAATATGCGCCACACTGTGAACCCACACCAAAAAAGAATGACAAACACATTTCTGGAGAACCTCCGCACCGTAACACAACAAAAACACAACACAGCAAATACCCAGAATCCCATGCAGCCAGTCTACATTATACACCCCCGATACCACCAAACCCCCCCACACATCAACCGCCGCCCCCCCCCCCCCTTCCGTGCGTCGGTTGAGGTGGGCGGGGTTTGGTGGTAGGGGGTGCGGGGGGGTAGACCAGAAGAGTTAGGGCTGCATGGGATTCTGGGTGTTTGTTTTGTTGTGTTTATGTTGTGTTACAGCGCGGATGTTCTCCAGAAATGCGTTTGTCATTCTTTTTTGGTGTGGGTTCACAGTGTGGCGCATATTTGTAACGTAACAGTGTTAAAGTTGTTATATACGACCACCGTCAGTGTAAGCTGTGTGTCTGTTGAACAACTATGCCTTGCTGTCACTAACGTGTGCATTGAGCATGCTGAAGCTGCATTCAACATGTGGCCGAGCAGGTACGCTGTTGGAGCAGGCTGTAGAGGGCGCTAAAGGCAGTACCATCACGCCCTGGAACTCGGGAATCTCCCGGATAAATTGAGAGGGTTGGCAAGTATGACGCTATCAGGCGCAATCGCGGGTCGCACTATCATTACATTTTTATATTAAGGTGCGGGCCGGGGCGTGTGTCTGAGACTCCTGGTTAAAACATAGCACAAAGCAAAAAAAAGCTTTGTATGCAGTGTTATTTCGTTTTAAATTTTGAAGAGTTTTGTGGCTCCCATTGTTTTCTTTAATTTGTGAAACTTGTCAAAATGGCTCTTTGAGTGGTAAAGGTTGCCGACCCCTGGTATATACTCTGATGATTAACTTGTGTGATGACTGTAATATGATGTTAGTATATATTTAATAGTATATATCTGTATCATGAATCAATTTAAGTGGACCCCAACTTAAACAAGTTGAAAAACTTATTCGGGTGTTACCATTTAGTGGTCAATTGTACGGAATATGTACGTCACTGTGCAATCTACTAATAAAAGTTTCAATCAATCAATCAAACTAGGGATGTGCCCATCGTTTGGCCACCGTTCGGTATCGGACGATTTTCATGAAAAAGTATGTGATTGGCCATTGCCGATTGATGAGAAATGGGTTATACTTGTATAGCGCTTTTCTACCTTCAAGGTAGGGCCGGGCGATATGGCCTTTTTTTAATATCTCGATATTTTTAGGCCATGTCACGATACACGATATATATCTCGATATTTTGCCTTAGCCTTGAATGAACACTTGATGTCTATAATCACAGCAGTATGATGATTCTATGTGTCTACATTAAAACATTCTTGTTCATACTGCATTAATATATGCTCATTTTAAACTTTCATGCAGAGAGGGAAATCACAACTACCGTATTTTTCCGAGTATAAGTCGCTCCGGAGTATAAGTCGCACCGGCCGAAAATGCATAATAAAGAAGGAAAAAAACATATATACTGTAAGTCGCACTGGAGTATAAATCGCATTTTTTGGGGAAATGTATTTGATAAAACCCAACGCCAAGAATAGACATTTGAAAGGCAATTTAAAATAAATTAAAGCTGCAAGCAGCGATGGACGGGACCGACTTTGAGGGCTCATAAAATCCAAACCGGAGCAGTAATTAAAACTATTTCATCAACTTTTAATCAGAAGGGTTCAATCTCTCTCCTGTGCTAATTTGAAGCCGGCACGACAAACGCGCTCAGAGGAGATCATGTTTGAAAAAAGGTGACTGTTTTTACACAACTTTTGCTTTGAAGGGGGAATTGCAAACTTCCTGTTGATTTTTGCTGGGGGTTGTCAGTGTTTGAAATATAGGTCTAAGTGAGACGTACATAGAGGTTTTTGTTTCATGTCTCTACGGCATTCCTACTGGGAGTTACAGGCAGTTTTGTCTGTGTTTTCTTCCTAGGGGCGCTAGAGCGCAATTTTGAGTTTTGGGATTTGGTTTTTTGATTAGATCGCAATTTTCGCCAGTCCTGATGTGTATGTCCAATTTGGTGAGTTTTGAAGCATGTTAAGGGGGTCAAATTACAGCTCAAAGAGGCGGCGGTATAATAATAAATCGCTAGAAATACAATAGGGTCCTCTGTCCCAAAGGGACTCGGTCCCTAATAAAGAATAGTGAACAACAGGCTGAATAAGTGTACGTTATAAGAGGCATAAATAACCAACTGAGAACGTGCCTGGTATGTTAACGTAACATATTATGGTAAGAGTCATTCAAATAACTATAACATATAGAACATGCTATATGTTTACCAAACAATCTGTCACTCCTAATCGCTAAATCCCATGAAATCTTATACGTCTAGTCTCTTACGTGAATAAGCGAAATAATATTATTTGATATTTTACGCTAATGTGTTAATAATTTCACACATAAGTCGCTCCTGAGTATAAGTCGCAAACTATTAAAAAACTGGTATACGGTAAGTCAATTGACCAAAAGTGTATTTATTAAACAGTTATTAAGCAGTGGCACAAACATTCATGTAATTTCAAAACAGAACGTGTAAGATTGTCAGAGACATTTTAAAACAAGCTATTAGTGCACTTTTGTGCATGATGTCACTAAGATGACATATCAAAACAACACTAAATTAAAGTGCACTTGTTGTACAGAATGCCACTACAATAGTTTAAAACAAATAAAGTGCACTTTTGTGCATGATGTCACACAAGATATTTCAATAACTGTCAAATAAAAATGAGCTGCATAATAGGAAATGAAATCGCTATGTGGTAGGTTCCTGCGGACGTTATCTCCTTATGTCGTGGACTATTTTTTTTTCATACGGTGTTGATGTGGAAATGGTTGCTTGGGCATTTTGTTGGTGTGGCACCGAACGGAGATGTTGACATGCGGAGTTTCAAGCACTCTTCAATCTCTAGCGGGTGACTTTTCAAATGATGCTACATATTAGCAGTAATGCTAAGCAACGCATAGCAATGCTTTAGCCGCGTACTTGACAAATTACGGTTGTCTGTTCGACATATTCCCGCTTGAAGCCAAACCACCGCCAGACGATGGACCCCCTGCTGTTTTTCTTGGGAATTCATTCTTCCTTCATTCGTTACCAGATTCACACCTTCTTTCTCTCGTATTACCACTCGCACCACAGCTAATGTTACCCATGCTGCTACCTCTCTGCTCCGCGAGGGCGTATTCGTATGTGACGTATGTAAGAAGGTGCGCTTGCTGCCTGTGAGAAGGAGAGACAAGGAGTGGGAAGAGCCTGTAGTGCAGGGGTGTCCAAAGTGCGGCCCGCAGCTAATTGTTTACCGGCCCGCCACACATTCTGGAAATACTATTGTAAAAATAAAAAATAACATTAAAAAAAGTGGAATGGGGTGAAATCTAACGAGAAAAAGTTGCAATGTTGACACAAAAGCTGCCATGCAGGCTGTTTTTTTTTCTTTTGTCTTTCTTTATTATTTTTTTTTGCCATTGCTCAAAAAAAAAAAAATATGAGAAAAAAATCCATGTTATAATGAATTATTTTCAGGGCTCCAATTACTTCAAATATTTCACTTTAAAATGTTTTATGTGGTAAATATTGCATATATTGTGTAGTAGCCATATAAAAACATCACATTTTTCTTTGACAAAAGCGCATAAAACAAACAAAATAATAGTTCCAGCATAAAATCGACAGATATATCTGAATTCGATCTCGTAACTTAAGTGTTGAAAGTAAAAGAAAAACCTAATAAAATGTTTTCACTTTATGAGTGGGGCACCTTTTGGATCCCAAATATATTTAGTGATTTTTTATTTATCTTTTCACTGTGATTACTCAAAAATATGAAAGGATTAAAATCAATGGTGTCCTGCATTATTGATCTTTTAGGGCTATAATTACTAAATACTGCATATTTCAGTTTTACTATAAAAAAACTAAGTTGTTTTTGACAGAGAAGCCATAAAACATTTTTTTTAATTTGTATTACTTTATATCAACTTGAAGTTGATATAGAGATTTACTGTAAGCGTTAAATAATTTAAAAAAATAATAATAATCTGACTTATTTTTAACATTTTAATGACTGAGACCCTTTATGGTCTAATAAATAAAAAATGCATATATTTTGTTATGGTTTGAAAATGAAAAATATCAAAATGGCCCCCACATGCTTTAATTTTTCCGTGTGCGGCCCTCAGTGGAAAAAGTTTGGACACCCCTGTCGTTAACGTTACTTAATTCATAAAAAAGAAAAAAGTAACACAAATCAAAACACATTTTTATGCATATGTAAATGTATTCGGTTATAAACATTCATTCACTTTCCTCTTTCCTTATGGAGCTAAACCAGGGGTCTCAAACTCAATTTACCTGGGGGCCACTGGATGCAGAAACTGGGTGAGGATTGTGGAAGATTTCTTAAAACAATCTAACATGCACTTTTTAATGAATTCACCTTCTTTGAATGGCTATCCGGCCCTAGCAACATACTTGCCAACCCTCCCGATTTTTCCGGGAGACTCCCGAATTCCAGTGCCCCTCCCGACAATCTTTCTCCCGAATTTGTCCCGATTTTCACCCGGACAACAATACTAAGGGCGTGCCGTGATAGCACTGCCTTTAACGTCCTCTACAACCTGTTGTCGCGTCCGCTTTTTCACCATACAAACAGCGTGCAGGTCCAGTCACATGTTGTATGCGGCTTCTGCAGACACACATAAGTGACTGCAAGACATACTTGATCAACACTGAGGGCGGCCGTATAAATAATTTTAACACTGTTACAAATATGCGCCACACTGTGAACCCACACCAAACAAGAATGACAAACACATTTCGTTAGAACATCCGCACCGTAACACAACATAAACACAGCAAAACAAATACCCAGAACACCCTGCAGCACTAACTCTTCACTGGGTTCCCAGTGTGACGCATATTTGTAACAGTGTTAAAATTGTTTATACGGCCCCCCCTCAGTGTGACCTGTGTGGCTGTTGATCAAGTATGTCTTGCAGTCACTTACGTGTGTTTACAGAAGCCTCATACAACATGTGACTGGACCTGCACGCCGTTTGTACAGGTTGTAGAGGGCGCTAAAGGCAGTGCCATCACGGCACGCCCTTAATATTGAAGTTTGGGTGAAAATCGGCAGACTTTCGAGGGAATGGTTGCCCTGAAATTCGGGAGTCTCCTGGAAAAATCGGGAGGGTTGGCAAGTATGACGCTGTCAAGCGCCATTCATATAAAACTCGCGGGCCACACTAACATTACATTTTCATATTAAGGTGCGAGCCGCAAAATAACGTCTGAGACCCCTGATCTAAACTTTACCGCTGCCGGTATTTTTTTCTATATTTTTATTGTAATATTTTCAGAATGTGTTTGTTCTATTTTTGGCCAAAGTAAGACAAAAAAGCAATTTGAAGTTGTCTTTATTTTAAGTATCGTTATCAAGGATGGAAGATATAGGACAAGGCTAAACATGTTATACACAAACCAGGGGCAGGCACGATATTAGCTAAGCTATCTTTAAAAAAAAAAACACCAAGAAATAAGTGATTCGTAAGCTTTAAGAATGTAAACAGCTATTAACAGAAAATTAACAAGTGGATTAACAGAAATTTAAAATTAAGAGTCTCGAGCAGGGGTGTCAAATTCCTTTTACAAACCCCGTTTCCATATGAGTTGGGAAATTGTGTTAGATGTAAATATAAACGGAATACAATGATTTGCAAATCCATTTCAACCCATATTCAGTTGAATATGCTAAAAAGACAACATATTTGATGTACAAACTCATAAACATGTTTTTTGTGTGCAAATAATCATTAACTTTAGAATTTGATGCCAGCAACACGTGACAAAGAAGTTGGGAAAGGTGGCAATAAATACTGATAAAGTTGAGGAATGCTCATCAAACACTTATTTGGAACATCCCACAGGTGAACAGGCAAATTGGGAACAGGTGGGTGCCATGATTGGGTATAAAAGTAGATTCCATGAAATGATCAGTCATTCACAAACAAGGATGGGGCGAGGGTCACCACTTTGTCAACAAATGCCTGAGCAAATTGTTGAACAGTTTAAGAAAAACCTTTCTCAACCAGCTATTGCAAGGAATTTAGGGATTTCACCATCTACGCTCCGTAATATCATCAAAGGGTTCAGAGAATCTGGAGAAATCACTGCACGTAAGCAGCTAAGCCCGTGACCTTCCATCCCTCAGGCTGTACTGCATCAACAAGCGACATCAGTGTGTAAAGGATATCACCACATGGGCTCAGGAACACTTCAGAAACCCACTGTCAGTAACTACAGTTGGTCGCTACATCTGTAAGTGCAAGTTAAAACTCTCCTATGCAAGGCGAAAACCGTTTATCAACAACACCCAGAAACGCCGTCGGCTTCGCTGGGCCTGAGCTCATCTAAGATGGACTGATACAAAGTGGAAAAGTGTTCTGTGGTCTGACGAGTCCACATTTCAAATTGTTTTTGGAAACTGTGGATGTCGTGTCCTCTGGACAAAAGAGGAAAAGAACCATCCGGATTGTTATAGGCGCAAAGTTGAAAAGCTAGCATGTGTGATGGTATGGGGGTGTATTAGTGCCCAAGACATGGGTAACTTACACATCTGTGAAGGCACCATTAATGCTGAAAGGTACATACAGGTTTTGGAGCAACATATGTTGCCATCCAAGCAACGTTACCATGGACGCCCCTGCTTATTTCAGCAAGACAATGCCAAGCCACGTGTTACATCAACGTGGCTTCATAGTAAAAGAGTGCGGGTACTAGACTGGCCTGCCTGTAGTCCAGACCTGTCTCCCATTGAAAATGTGTGGCGCATTATGAAGCCTAAAATAGCACAAGGGAGACCCCCAGACTGTTGAACAACTTAAGCTGTACATCAAGCAAGAATGGGAAAGAATTCCACCTGAGAAGCTTCAAAAATGTGTCTCCTCAGTTCCCAAACGTTTACTGAGTGTTGTTAAAAGGAAAGGCCATGTAACACAGTGGTGAACATGCCCTTTCCCAACTACTTTGGCACGTGTTGCAGCCATGAAATTCTAAGTTAATTATTATTTGCAAAAAAATAATAAAGTTTATGAGTTTGAACATCAAATATGTTGTCTTTGTAGTGCATTCAATTGAATATGGGTTGAAAAGGATTTGCAAATCATTGTATTCCGTTTATATTTACATCTAACACAATTTCCCAACTCATATGGAAACAGGGTTTGTAGCTCAGGGGCCACTTAGAGGAAAATCCATTCCCAAGCTGGTAAAATCATGGCACGATAACTTAAAAATAAAGACAACTTCAGATTGTTTTCTTTGTTTAAAAATAGACCAACACATTCTGACAATAGTTTTTTTTCACACTTACACATTGCAGTTAATAGTATTTTATCTTCATCTGTTGTTATTTATACTAAACGGTGTAACAATCATAACAATAGGTGGTCGAAATATCCCTATTTCAAGGAACTTTGTTGTCATAACAGTTGACATAAGACACATTCAGCCCAATTAGTACCACCACAACAACAGCATGCACGTAATAGTTTGAATAGAACAGGTTATCAGTAGAGTACCGTATTTTCCGCACTATAAGGCGCAACTAAAAACCTTCAATTGTCTCAAAAGCTGACAGTGCGCCTTATAATCCGGTGCGCCTTATATATGGACCAATATTGAGCCACAACAGGTCTCGCAACTACGGGATGCATAACGTAACCCTAGCCTCTACTGTAGCGTCTATTCTATGCGCCTTATAATGCGGTGCGCCTTATATATGAACAAAGTTTTAAAATAGGCCATTCATTGAAGGTGTGCCTTATAGTGCGGAAAATACGGTAGGTTATAAATATAATAGATTACTAGGAATAGAATAGAATAAAAGCGTCCCGGAAGAGTTAGTGCTGCAAGGGGTTCTGGGTATTTGTTCTGTTGTGTTTATGCTGTGTTACGGTGCGGATGTTCTCCCGAAATGTGTTTGTCATTCTTGTTTGGTGTGGATTCACAGTGTGGCGTATATTTGTAACAGTGTTAAAGCTGTTTATACGGCCACCCTCAGTGTGACCTGTATGGCTGTTGACCAAGTATGGCTTGCATTCACTTGTGTGTGTGAAAAGCCGTAGATATTATGTGAGTGGGCCGGCACGCAAAGGCAGTGCCTTCAAGGTTTATTGGCGCTCTGTACTTCTCCCTACGTCCGTGTACACAGCGACGTTTTAAAAAGTCATGAATTTTACTTTTTGAAACTGATACCGATAATTTCCGATATTACATTTTAAAGCATTTATCGGCCAATAATATCGGCAGTCCGATATTACCTGACATCTCTAGTAAAGAGTATACCGTATTTCCTTGAATAGCCACCGGGGCGCTAATTAATTTAAAACCTCTTCTCACTCCTGCGCTTACCAAAAGCATGCGGGATGGGCAAGCATGCGCTAATTATTTTAAAACCTCTTCTCACTCCAGCGCTTACCTTATCATGAAAAGCACATTTAATAAAAAAACCCGTTATTATGGTCTTACCTTTACTTATAAATGATGTCCATCTGCAGCTGCTTCTGATCAAATGCAGTCTTCCTTATCTTTCTTCAGTTTTAAAAGTATCTGGGGATATTCCTTTAATTATTACCTCCTGCTTTGATTGAAAGTCCAGTTTAGAAAACTGTTTTTTTTAGATATGTAATCCTCCATGTTAAAAGTGCAAGCAAACGATCGCTGCTCAGGCTTGCTGCCGGTTGTCCTCTTCTGCAGCACCGGTCTTCTGCAGTACTGGAAGTCGCAAGAAGGATCACTAGCGCCCTCTACCACCAGGAGGCGGGAGTCATTTAATGACTCATATTTGACCCGGCGGAAGTGCCAAGCATGCGCTAATTATTTTGCAAAACGAGTTTGACCCGGCTGTAATTCTAGGCAGGCGAATACTATATTCCCGGCGGCAATTCAAGGAAATACGGTATGTGAAGGTGAAATAGAAAACTAACGTTTAAAAGGATTCTAGCGCCAGTTGAAAGGTAAACAAGGTAAATTGTTGCAGTTGTTTAATTTGTTTTAAATGTACACATGTTCAATGCTTAAGTACAACGTATTCTAATGTACCATTTATCTTGTATGCTTGCTCATTAGCTCTGACGTTGGTCATTGGGCACACGGTGAAGGATGTAAAATAAAGGACCTATTTGACCATCAGTTCCAGACCTTCATTTCGACTGAGCCGCTACAGAGTGACACATGACAAGCTCAAACAATTTCGAAGAAGTCTGGAGCAAAAGTCATGGAGAATTTTCTGAAGATAAAAAAATGACGGTTAATAATTGTATATTATTGTAGTTTTCATTATTTTTTTTATGAGTCCCTTTTTTTGCAGTATATTTTGATTACTACTGCATTTAATTTTGTAATTAGCCCGACCTAAGTCTTGTTCGGTATGTGTATGTGAAATTAAGATTAAAGATTAAAGTACCAATGATTGTCACACACACACTAGATGTGGTGAAATTTGTCCTCTGCATTTGTCCCATCCCCTTGGGGAGCAGTGGGCAGCAGCGGCGCCGCGCCCGGGAATCATTTTGGTGATTTAACCCCCAACTCCAACCCTTTGTTGCTGAGTGCCAAGCAGGGAGGTTATGGGTCCCATTTTTATAGTCTTTGGTATGACTCGGCTGGGATTTGAACTCCAACCTACCGATCTCAGGGCGGACACTCTAATAGTCTTTGTGATCAACACGTGGCTTCATTTCATTTGACAAGGTCAGACCTGTTGAACTGTAAGTAGTCTAGACGTACCTATTGAGTACGAGTCAGATAAAGAGTAAGATGACTAATTCAATGTTGATATTTGAGTGGGTGCTGAGGTCAAAACGTGGCCTTGCGCTAGGTTGCTGACGTACATAATTCACCTCTTGCCATTCATGTCACATTTTTGGATTTGGTAATGTGCCTAGCCAGTTAACATCTTAAATGTCCTCCATATAGGAAACACGGTTGGTCTTTGTTTTAGTCAAATCATTTATAAAAGGCAAACAGGCTAGGCTATAGGCTACTCTGAGCTAGGAGCTACTCAACAGATAAGCTTTTGATTGATTGATTGAAACTTGTATTAGTAGATTGCACAGTTCAGTACATATTCCGTACAATTGACCACTAAATGGTAACACCCCAATAAGTTTTTCAACTTGTTTAAGTCGGGGTCCACTTAAGTTGATTCATGGTACAAATATATACTATCATCATAATACAGTCATCACACAAGTTAATCATCAGAGTATATACATTGAATTATTTACATTATTTACAATCCGGGGTGTGGGATGTGGAGGGTGTGGGGTTTAGGTTTGGTTGATATCAGCACTTCAGTCATCAACAATTGCATCATCAGAGAAATGGATATTGAGAGAGTAGTGGACATAGAGAGAGAGAGAAAGATCAGAAATCATAAGAACAAGTATCTACATTTGATTATTTACAATCCGGGGAGGTAGGATGTGGAAGGGAGGGTGTTAGTTTAGTTTAGGGTTGAAGTTGCCTGGAGGTGTTCTTTTGGTGCGGTTTTGAAGGAGGATAGAGATGCCCTTTCTTTTATACCTGTTGGGAGCGCATTCCACATTGATGTGGCATAGAATGAGAATGAGTTAAGACCTTTGTTAGATCGGAATCTGGGTTTAACGTGGTTCGTGGAGCTCCCCCTGGTGTTGTGGTTATGGCGGTCATTTACGTTATGGAAGTAGTTTGACATGTACTTCGGTATCAGGGAGGTGTAGTGGATTTTATAGACTAGGCTCAGTGCAAGTTGTTTTACTCTGTCCTCCACCCTGAGCCAGCCCACTTTGGAGAAGTGGTTAGGAGTGAGGTGTGATCTGGGGTGGAGGTCTAGAAGTAACCTGACTAGCTTGTTCTGGGATGTTTGGAGTTTAGATTTGAGGCTTTTGGAGGTGCTAGGGTACCAGGAGGTGCATGCGTAATCAAAAAAGGGTTGAATGAGAGTTCCCGCTAGAATCTTCATGGTGCTTTTGTTGACCAGATTCTGTAGAGAAATCTCGTTTATTGGTTGACCTTTTTGATTACCTTGGTTGCCATTTTATCACAGGAAAGATTAGCCTCTAGAATGGAACCTAGGTAGGTGACCTCATTTTCCCTGGTGATAACAATGTCACCCACTTTTATAGTGAAGTCACTGACTTTCTTAAGGTTGATGTGGGACCCAAATAGGATGGATTCCGTTTTACCCAAGTGCATGGATAGCTTGTTGTCAGCGAGCCAGGTGCAAGTTCTACAGAGTTCAGCACTGAGGATTTTCTCCACCTGTGACTTGTCCTTGCCGGATACCAGCAGGGCCGAGTCTGAAGCGAACTAAAGCACACAAGCTAAACATACGTAAAAGTGTCCTTAATTGAACGATATTGCCCTCTAAAACAGTTTATTTTTCAATACAGACAAGTATCAAATAATCATAGTTGCATATTACTTATAGACCAAACTCCTTAATGCAGAAGCATGTTCAAAAGTATCCAGTAGCAAAATGTCTGTGTAAATCCACTTACTGCGTCATAAGCTTAACTAAAGACTTACTTTGGCCACTGGGTGTCGTTAAAAACAATTACCACTCCACTTCAACTTAAAGCACCAATGGAATGCAAAAGCAAGTTGCCTCTATATTGAAGCTATTATCATATACAGTATATCTGATTCATGACACCAAAAGACTTACAAAGTTTGCGAGTAAATAGATATGATCAAAATAGTATCAATCTCACGGAGATTCCCGAGCCATTTTGAGAGACAATGAGCTAGCCAGTCATTGGCCAAGGTAGGAACCACAGATCCCATCCCCACCAACAACAATGCTAATCATGCAGACTTTGTGAGAGCCAACAACGATTACTTTGGGAAAAATTACGATTCAGAACCTTCTAATTTTTTAGCCTGACTATAGGGAGGGTGAGGTACAGGTTTTAGAAGCTGTGTGCTAAACAGATCCATCTTAAGCGAAACACTACAGCATCATGTAGCAGTATTGCTACGTGTCAAATAAGGAATACAAACTACGAACAAAACAATTGTACGATATAATATAATTCCTGTTAGATGAAAAATTAATCATAAGCCAGACGAAGGATTAAAAGGAAAAATTGCTGGGTGTTGTGTCTTTGTCTCCATCTCCGGGTATGAATTGAATGTCACAGATGAACAACTTGTAGATTTATGGCTAAATCCTCCTATTATCCAGATCAGAGGCATGATTTATAATCTAGAACAGTGGTTCTTAACCTTGTTGGAGGTACCAAACCCCACCAGTTTCATATGCGCATTCATCGAACCCTTCTTTAGTGAAAAATAACATGTTTTTTTTTTCAAATTCAAGACAAAGTTATATGTTTTTGGTAACACTTTAGTATGGGGAACATATTCTAAGTGACAAAGACTTAATTTAGAGTTATTTGGTTAGGGTTAGGGTTAGGGTTAGGGCCAGGGTTAGAGGGTTAGGGTTATAATAAGGCCATGCCGAATAAGGCATTAATACGTACTTAATAATGACTAGTTAAGAGCCAATATGTTACTAATTTGCATGTTAATAAGCAACTAATTAATGGTGAATATGTTCCCCATACTAAAGTGTTACCATGTTTTTTTTTTACTGGTGCACAAAATGAACCGTGCATGAACATCACCTTGTTCAAACAACAAAACCAACACAGTGCATAAACTCACAACAAATTACACACCCGCTAATCAGTCTGACTTCTGCTGTTGCCGTATCCGTAATACGTCGATAGGGAGAATTTTGTATTTACACAATGAGTCGGGTGTGTTTTGACCTCCGCCGAACCCCTGAGGCCGACTCACCGAACCCCTAGGGTTTGATCGAACCCAGGTTAAGAACCACTGAACTGGAATAACTATGAAGAGCCTAGTTGGAGCAGCAGCAGCAGAGGGCTAGTTAGCTCTCTGTTATCAATGTGGCACAAAAAATATATATTTTGTCTGCGTTAGCACTTATAATAACAATGTCGCTAATATTTAGTAAATATTCAGGTCAGGAGATGTAAATAGAGTATTGTTGGCGGGTTTCAGATGGTTATTCAGAGGGCTTTGTGGGCGGAATAGAGAGCCTCCATTGACTCAATTGTCAGCAGACTTTTCATGTGTTTATTTATTCACGACTTAAAATGCATTATACAAGAAAAACGTAAGTGTTCATGTCTTACATACGGATTGTGAAATAATAGGCAACACGTCTATTTGTAATTGTTGCATATTTCCAGTACGAGTGATTTGCTGATATGGTCAGAGTGCAGAAACAGTCCCACGGTGACCCCGAATCTACGTACACTACCGTTCAAAAGTTTGGGGTCACCCAAACAATTTTGTGGAATAGCCTTCATTTCTAAGAACAAGAATAGACTGTCGAGTTTCAGATGGAAGTTCTCTTTTTCTGGCCATTTTGAGCGTTTAATTGACCCCACAAATGTGATGCTCCAGAAACTCAATCTGCTCAAAGGAAGGTCAGTTTTGTAGCTTCTGTAACGAGCTGAACTGTTTTCAGATGTGTGAACATGATTGCACAAGGGTTTTCTAATCATCAATTAGCCTTCTGAGCCAATGAGCAAACACATTGTACCATTAGAACACTGGAGTGATAGTTGCTGGAAATGGGCCTCTATACACCTATGTAGATATTGCACCAAAAACCAGACATTTGCAGCTAGAATAGTCATTTACCACATTAGCAATGTATAGAGTGTATTTCTTTCAAGTTAAGACTAGTTTAAAGTTATCTTCATTGAAAAGTACAGTGCTTTTCCTTCAAAAATAAGGACATTTCAATGTGACCCCAAACTTTTGAACGGTAGTGTAAATTGCTAAAGACATTTGGAGCGGAAATTTTCAAAATGGTCGTCTGAAATCGTGGCATTTGGTGATGTTTAAACGGTATTTTCACATACTTTGCGGATTGTAAATACAATGGAAAATGGTTTAATGGATACAAGGAAACACAATTATGCATACAAAGTCAACTTGTTTTCCCACTCTACTTGTATTTTAAAGACAGCATGAGACCATTCCAGACGGTTAATAATAAATAGGTTAGTGTTTTTATTTGCAAATATATTTGATTGAATTTTACAGTTAAAATCACATTTGACATTCATACTTTGCTCACTCAGACCCTTCATACATGCACACATCTACTCATCCACACTCACATGCACGTTTGAGGAGAGAAGTGCACTTGGGCTTTAACAACTCAAGGTTTACAGTATAGACATAATTAGAAAAAGTACCCAGATATTGTATATATCCATCCATCCTGCACTGGCTCAGGATCAGAAGACGATCCAGACCATAGCAAGATGGATGAATATTCCTCAGCATCAAGGATCCTCAGGAAGTGATCACTAGATCACCTCCCGGTGGAATTCTCCACCGTTCACACTTAAAAAAGATGAAGAAAGTCACATTTTCGTGGCTTGATCAGATGCAAAAATAAAAAACATAAAATAAAGAAAAGTCACCAAAAAAAGCAAATAAACTGTCACAAAACCATATCAAAAGTGACACAAAAAAGCAATGGTAGTGTGGGAACAATACAAAAAATAATAACAATAATAAAAAAGGAATAAAAATAAAAAAGATACAACAATTTTTTCTTTTTTTTCCACTTCTTCTTTCCTTTCTGTTCCCTTTCCTTTCTTCCGCTCCTTTTTCCAAGGGGGGAAAAAAGTCTATAAGGTCCTCTCCAAGGTTTCTCATAGTCATTCACATTGACGTCCCACTGGGGTGAGTTTTTCCTTGCCCGTATGTGGGCTCTGTACCGAGGATGTCGTTGTGGCTTTTGCAGCCCTTTGAGACACTTGTGATTTAGGGCTATATAAATAAACATTGATTGATTGATTGATTGATTGATTGGTTGATGATTCAATACATGTCAGTAAAGGCTTCCCATTTATTCATATTTGTAGAGTTTCTAAATCTTATTTTTTCAAGAGTCATTACGTTCACAAGTTCATTTAACCAGTTCCTGAAGTTTGGTGCAGATGGGGTTTTCCACTCTTTGAGAATGAGTCAAAACCGGAATAGGTTAGTGTTTTTTAAACCTACCATTGCTCTCTGTTTGAGTAATGTCACTTGATCAAACCTTCTCTGACATTGCACACTACAAAATAATACAATTATGTGTGATTTGTGCTGAAACTACTTTTTATTTAACCTTCATATAACCAGGAAAAAAATCCCATTGAGATTGAAAACCTCTTTTTCAAGGGAGTCCTGGCCTAGAGGCAGCAAAGTTACACATCAACTTACATTGACATCACACATTAAAATGACAGGATGGACATCAAGTAAAACAGTTACAGATAACTGAGGCTCCTTCAAATGCTCTCAGTTTAGATTTAAAAGCATTTAAGGATACAAACTCAGTCAGCTTCCAGTCTCTTTGTAACATGTTCCAAGCACAAGGAGCTGCATGGACAACAGCTTTTTTCCCTAGCTCAGTGCGAGCAAAAGGGTCAGAGAGCAACAGCTGATCGTTGGATCTCAGTGCATAAGAGTTCGTACTTCTCTGTGAAATCCATGTACAAATGTAGCCAGGCAAAAGTCCCAGAAAAGCCTTTTAAATAAAAGTGTACCAATGACACTGTCTCCTAGTGGACAGAGAAGGCCATCCCACCCGAGAGTACAAGTCACAGTGGTGTGTCATGGCTCTACATCAGTGGTTCTTAACCTGGGTTCGATCGAACCCTAGGGGTTCGGTGAGTCGGCCTCAGGGGTTCGGCGGAGGTCAAAACACACCCGACTCATCGTGTAAATAAAAACTTCTCCCTATCGGCGTATTACGGATACGGCAACAGCAGAAGTCAGACTGATTTGCAGGTGTGTAATTTGTTGTGAGTTTATGCACTGTGTTGGTTTTGTTGTTTGAACAAGGTGATGTTCATGCACGGTTCATTTTGTGCACCAGTAAAAAAAAAACATGGTAACACTTTAGTATGGGGAACATATTCACCATTAATTAGTTGCTTATTAACATGCAAATTAGTAACATATTGGCTCTTAACTAGTCATTATTAAGTATTTATTAATGGTGGGGGTAGGGGTTTTAATTTTTTTTAAAATTTTTTATTTATTTTTTTGTCATAAAGAAATACACTCATGTGTGCTTACAGACTGTATCCCTGAAGACTGTATTTATATATATTGATATATAATGTAGGAACCAGAAATATTAATAACAGAAAGAAACAACCCTTTTGTGTGAATGAGTGTAAATGGGGGAGGGAGGTTTTTTGGGTTGGTGCACTCATTGTAAGTGTATCTTTTATGTATTTTTTATGTTCATTTTATTTAAAAAAAAATAAAAAAATGTTTTTTTTAATTAATTAATTAATTAATTTTTTTAATTTCTTGTGCGGCCCGGTACCAATCGATCCATGGACCGGTGGTTGGGGACCACTGGTGTAGACCACAAAGAAGTGTTTTCAATTTAGAAAAAAATCATAATATGACTCCTTTAAAGGCCTACTGAAAGCCACTACTACCGACCACGCAGTCTGATAGTTTATATATCAATGATGAAATCTACGGCCGGGTTAACTTATAAAGTGCAATTTTAAATTTCCCGCTAAACTTCCGGTTGAAAACGTCTATGTATGATGACGTATGCGTGTGACGTAAATTGTTGATACGGAAGTATCCAATACAAAAAAGCTCTGTTTTCATCCCAAAATTCCACAGTATTCTGGACATCTGTGTTGGTGAATCTTTTGCAATTTGTTTAATGAACAATGAAGACTGCAAAGAAAGCTGTAGGTGCGATCAGTGTATTAGCGGCGGACTACAGCAACACAACCAGGAGGACTTTGAGATGGATAGCAGACGCGCTACCGTGAGTACAGCTTTGGCTTCCGAACATTTGATCGCTTGCCCGTACGTGCGTGTCGCTATGTGCATGTCACGTACGTAACTTTTGGGAAATATATGTTTCTTGCCGACTCTGATGGCGGCCGGGGTGTCGCAGAAAGCTACAACGCCCGCCGCCGCCGCCGTCCCGTAGCTAAGTTAGCTTCAATGGCGTCGTTAGCAACAGCATTGTTAAGCTTCGCCAAGCTGGAAATTATTAACCGTGTATTCACATGTCCATGGTTTAATAGTATTGTTGATCTTCTGTCTATCTTTCCAGTCAGGGGTTTATTTATTTTGTTTCTATCTGCATTTGAGCCCGATGCTATCACGTTAGCTCAGTAGCTAAAGAGATTCGCCGATGTATTGTCGTGGAGATAAAAGTCACTGTGAATGTCCATTTCGCGTTCTCGACTCTCATTTTCAAGAGGATATAGTATCCGAGGTGGTTTAAAATACAAATCCGTGATCCACAATAGAAAAAGGAGAGAGTGTGGAATCCAATGAGCCAGCTTGTACCTAAGTTACGGTCAGAGCGAAAAAAGATACGTCCTGCACTGCCTCTCTAGTCCTTCACTCTCACTTTCCTCATCCACAAATCTTTCATCCTCGCTCAAATTAATGGGGTAATCGTCACTTTCTCGGCCCGAATCGCTCTCGCTGCATTGTAAACAATGGGGAAATGTGAGGAGTCCTTCCTCCGGTGACGTCACGCTACTTCTGGTATAGGCAAGGCTTTTTTTTTATCAGCGACCAAAAGTTGCGACCTTTATTGTCGTTGTTCTCTACTAAATCCTTTCAGCAAAAATATGGCAATATCGCGAAATGATCAAGTATGACACATAGAATGGATCTGCTATCCCCGTTTAACTAAAAAAAATTCATTTCAGTAGGCATTTAATGCGATAATGCAATACATGATCCGGTGCGACTTTTGTATGAAAATAGACCTGAATAAGGCCGCTCATCGGCAGTGTACCTTATAATTCGGTGTGCCTGATGGTCCGGAAAATACAACCAATTACTCAACAACTAATTGATATTATGGGAAATGACTGGCAGATTCATTTCTGGGGCTAAAACCACAGAAAGAGAGCTTGTTAGTGACATTTCGGTCATCAATGGGTCCTTCAAGTCGAGTGCAGCAAGTCGCCGTGGCGTCCCTCGCTAGCTAGCGTGCATCATTAAGCAACATGGAAGCTGAAATGAAGCAGCAGAAACTCATTTCGGCAGGTGCTCATTATGACAAGAGGAGGGCGAGTCATTAGGGGTGACTTTTCACTTTGCATTCCTCACTCGCTCTGCAGACCTGCTGAACTCTCATTGTGCATCAGGCGGGGGGGGGGGGGGGGGGATCATTTCTCTCCCCGTAACGCAGCATGAACGCTTAACGGCCGTGCACACACACACACACACACACACACACACACACACACACACACACACACACACACACACACACACACAAGCAAGCGTCTCTAAAAGCTATCCTGACAGCACAGCGTGAGCGATGGCTGCAGGTTCAGCAGGTGAGAGCGAGCTGGCCGGCTGAGTGTGGGAGAGCCATGAGACGACACAGGAGCAGGTAACTCCTCTGCTGCCAAGACCGCTGGTTCTGTTCCGTAACAAGAGGGAGAACCCCTGGAATGGGCCCAAATCCAAGAACGAAGGCTTCCTTCTCCCGCTGCGACTGGTCGATTGGCCCCTCTCTGGCCTTTTGGCACGTCAAGCAAAGTGATTGTGAAGCAGCATTTGAGTTGATTGGCTGTGCAGAGCTGTTGTCTGTAAACAGCACCCGGGGGGCACATGACTGCACCCGCGTCCTATTGGACACCAACTTAATGGCATCACAAGCTTGTCACGGTCTCGTGGAGGCAGAAGAGACCCTCTTCCTGCTTAGGGACAGCACAGTGGTCCCTTTAAGATTCATAGTAAATACCGTACATTCCGGACTATAAGGCGCACTCAAAATCCTTTTTTTCCCTCACAACTCGACAGTGCGCCTTATAACTAGGGATGTCCGATAATGGCTTTTTGCCGATATCCGATATTCCGATATTGTCCAACTCTTTCATTACCGATACCGATATCAACCGATACCGATATCAACCGATATATGCAGTCGTGGAATTAACACATTATTATGCCTAATTTGGACAACCAGGTATGGTGAAGATAAGGTACTTTTTAAAAAAATTAGTAAAATAAGATAAATAAATTAAAAACATTTTCTTGAATAAAAAAGAAAGTACAACAATATAAAAACAGTTACATAGAAACTAGTAATGAATGAAAATGAGTAAAATTAACTGTTAAAGGTTAGTACTATTAGTGGAGCAGCAGCACGCACAATCATGTGTGCTTACGGACTGTATCCCTTGCAGACTGTATTGATATATATTGATATATAATGTAGGAACCAGAATATTAATAACAGAAAGAAACAACCCTTTTGTGTGAATGAGTGTGAATGGGGGAGGGAGGTTTTTTGGGTTGGTGCACTAATTGTAAGTGTATCTTGTGTTTTTTATGTTGATTTAATAAAAAAAACAAAAACAAAAAAAACAAAAACAAAAAAAACCGATACCGATAATAAAAAACCGATACCGATAATTTCCGATATTACATTTTAACGCATATATCGGCCGATAATATCGGCAGGCCGATATTATCGGACATCTCTACTTATAACCCATGAATGGTTTTGCTTACTGACCTCGAAGCAATTTTTATTTGTTACATGGTGTAATGATAAGTGTGACCAGTAGATGGCAGTCAAACATAGGAGATACGTGTAGACTGCACTATGATGGCAATATGACTCAAGTAAACAACACCAACATTTTATATGTTCCATTGAAAATATAGAACATTACACACGGCACTCAAAAATCTATCAAAATGTTTTAGTACGACTTCGGTAAGCTATGAAGCCGCACCGCTTGATGGATTGTACTGTGCTTCAACATACCAGTATTATTATGGTGTGTGTGTATAAGGTATGACATATTATCTGGCGTTTTGTTTCGCAATATTATGCAAAAGCAACTTTACTTGCCTTCTGGTACCTGCTGATCTGTATTTGGGATCTGACAGAGTTCAATATTTATGATATGTTATTTGTCTAACCTATCAAGTCATCCACAGGCCGAATCTCAGGCTCTGTAGCTTGGTTCCTATCTACCATCCCCAGCATGCCCACAACACTCGTAACGTAGATCTGATATCAGGTAAACATCGTCTACTGGCTTGTACCGCTCGAAGTGTTGTATGCAGGGGACCAAAGATTTGGAACCGGCTTGATGAGAGCCTCAGGATGCTGTATTCCAGGGGTCAGCAACCTTTTTGAAACCAAGAGCTACTTCTTGGGTACTGATTAATGCGAAGGGCTACCAGTTTGATACACACTTAAATAAATTGCCAGAAATAGCCAATTTGCTCAATTTACCTTTAACTCTATGTTATTATTAATAATTAATGATATTTACACTTAATTGAATGGTTTAAAAGAGGAGAAAACACGAAAAAAATGACAATTAAATTTTGGAACATAGTTTATCTTCAATTTCGACTCTTTAAAATTCAAAATTCAACCGAAAAAAAAAAGAGAAAAACTAGCTCATTCGAATCTTTTTGAAAAAATTAAAAAAAGAATTTATGGAACATCATTAGTCATTTTTCCTGATTAAGATTAATTTTAGAATTTTGATGACATGTTTTAAATAGGTTAAAATCCAATCTGCACTTTGTTAGAACAAATTGGACCAAGCTATATTTCTAACAAAGACAAATCATTATTTCTTCTCGATTTTCCAGAACAAAAATTTTAAAAGAAATTCAAAAGACTTTGAAATAAGATTTAAATTTGATTCTACAGATTTTCTAGATTTGCCAGAATATATTTTTTTGAATTTTAATCATAATAAGTTTGAAGAAATATTTCACAAATATTCTTCGTCGAAAAAACAGAAGCTAAAATGAAGAATTAAATTAAAATTTATTTATTATTCTTTACAATAAAAAATTTTTTTTTACTTGAACATTGATTTTAATTGTCAGGAAAGAAGAGGAAGGAATTTAAAAGGTAAAAAGGTATACGTGTTTAAAAATCCTAAAATCATTTTTAAGGTTGTATTTTTTTCTCTATAATGGTCTTTCTGAAAGTTATAAGAAGCAAAGTAAAAAAAATTAATGAATTTATTTAAACAAGTGAAGACCAAGTCTCTGCAATGAGGTGGCGACTTGTCCAGGGTGTACCCCGCCTTCCGCCCGATTGTAGCTGAGATAGGCTCCAGCGCCCCCGCGACCCCGAAGGGAATAAGCGGTAGAAAATGGATGGATGGATGGAAGTCTTTAAAATATTTTCTTGGATTTTCAAATTCTATTTGAGTTTTGTCTCTCTTAGAATTAAAAATGTCGAGCAAAGCTCAATTTAAAAAATAGAGGCAGCTCACTGGTAAGTGCTGCTATTTGAGCTATTTTTAAAACAGTCCAGCGGGCTACTCATCTGGTCCTTACGGGCTACCTGGTGCCCGCGGGCACCGCGTTGGTGACCCCTGCTGTATTCATTCTCCAACTTCAAAAAGAAACTCAAAACTTACCTATTAACCACCTATCTCTAATGCCTCATGTGGGGTAGACTACTGCTGGGTTTTGCATGGTTGAATGAATGTATGTATATATGTGTATGCTTGCTTTAGTATTATTATTTTGTGTTTATCATGTTGCGTTTTTTTGTGCTTGCCATCATGTTTCATCATTCCATGTATATACTGTCCTCTGGACCCCCTGCCAAAAGCTTCTTGTAGCTTATTTGGGGGACCCTTTCACTTACCAACATCTTTAAATGATATTCACTACTATTGTAATTGTTCTATGGTATTGTGAATAAACTTGAAACTTGAAATTTGATCTGCATAAATCTGGAAAAATTGCGCACGTCCGCCTTTGTAGTCTGTGACGCCCGACACCGTAGTCAATACGTTTCTTTTTTCTCTCTTATCTTCTTGTTATGTGACATTCATCCTCCGCTGTTGCCATTTCTAATATAAAGTAGTGTAAAGTTCTTACTTATATCTGTCAGTAAACTCGCCATGAAAGCGCTAAAACATACCGGTGTAGTGAGTTTACATTATTCACCCTAGGAACTTTAGTTATTAGAGAGTTCCGGTCAGACGGTTTTTCACGGGACACATTTCCGGCGTTGTTGTTTCCGGATGAGGAGATGCTGCTCCGTTATTGATTGAAGTAAAGTCTGAATGTCATTAAAACAGTTAGCTCCACCTTTTGACACTTCTTCCACTCCCGTCCTTGCACGCTACACCGCTACAACAAGAATGACGGAGAAAAGACGCTGCCGAAGGTGAGCCACGTAAATAAGACCGCCCACAAAATGGTGCATCAGGAAGCGACTGTCAGAAAGCGGCTTGAAAATGGTCTGTAAAACATCATCTATGCAACATTTTGACCAAAGAACCAGCATTACATGCTATGTAGACCAGTGTTTTTCAACCACGGCACACCGTGAGATACATCCTGGTGTGCCGTGGGAGATTATGTAATTTCACCTATTTGGGTTAAAAATATTTTATGCAAACCAGTAATTATAATCTGCAAATTGAGTGTCGGTGCTGTGTAGAGCTTGGCAGAGTAACCGTGTAATATTCTTCCATATCAGTAGGCGGCAGCAGGTAGCTAATTGCTTTGTAAACGTCGTATCTAATGCTTAAACCAAAAATAAACAAAAGGTTAGTGCCCCTAAAAAAGGCATTGAAGCTTAGGGATGGCTATGGAAAACGAAACTAAAACTGAGCTGGCTACAAAGTAAACAAAAACGGAATGCTGGACGACAGCAAAGACTTACAGCGTGTGGAGCAGATGGCGTCCACAAAGTACATTCGTACATGACATGACAATCAACAATTTCCACACAAAGAAGGATAGCGTCCGCACAACTAAAATAGTCTTGATTGCTAAAACAAAGCAGGTGCGGGGAATATCGCTCAAAGGAAGACATGGAACTGCTACAGGAAAATGCCAACAAAACAGGAAAAGCCACCAAAATAGGAGCACAAGACAAGAACTAAAACACTACACACAGGAAAACACTAAACAAGTCCAAATAAGTCAGGGTGTGATGTGACAGGTCGTGACACTACACCTACTTTGAGACAAGAGCTATAATGATGCATGCTTGGTTATGGTTTGAATTCATGTCCAACAATTGCAACAATGACTTTTTACTGTCAATATCAACTAGCGAGTTTACATTTTTAATGTTTTCTGCTGGTGGTGTGCCTCCGCATTTTTTCAATGAACAAAAATGTGCCTTGGCTCCAAAAAGGTTGAAAAACACTGATGTAGACCACAAGGAAGTGTTTTACATTTAGAAAAAAATAAATAATTATATGACTCCTTTAAAGGCCTACTGAAAACCACTACTACCGACCACGCAGTCTGATAGTTTATATATCAATGATGAAATCTTAACATTGCAACACATGCCAATACGGCCGGGTTAACTTATAAAGTGACATTTTAAAATTCCCGGGAAATAACCGGCTGAAACATCGCGGTATGATGACGTATGCGTGTGACGAAGTCCGAGTAACGGAAGTTATGGTACCCCGTAGAATCCTATACAAAAAGCTCTGTTTTCATTTCATAATTCCACAGTATTCTGGACATCTTTTGCAATTTTTTTAATGAACAATGAAGGCTGCAAAGAAGACAGTTGTAGGTGGGATCAGTGTATTAGCAGCGGACTACAGCAACACAACCAGGAGGACTTTGTTGGAGCGCTAGCCGCGCTAGCCGCCGACCTCACCTTGACTTCCTACGTCTCCGGGCCGCCAAACGCATCGGGTGAAGTCCTTCGTCCTTCTGCCGATCGCTGGAACGCAGGTGAGCACGGGTGTTGATGAGCAAATGAGGGCTGGCTGGCGTAGGTGGAGAGCTAATGTTTTTAGCATAGCTCTGTGCAGTCCGGTTGCTAAGTTAGCTTCAATGGCGTCGTTAGCACAGCATTGTTAACCTTCGCCAGCCTGGAAAGCATTAACCGTGTATTTACATGTCCACGGTTTAATAGTATTGTTGATTTTCTATCTATACTTCCAGTCAGGGGTTTATTTCTTTTGTTTCTATATGCAGTTAAAGCAAGATGCTATCACGTTAGCTCGTAGCTAAAGCATTTCGCCGATGTAAAAGGCACTGAATGTCCATTTCGCGTTCTCGACTCTCATTTTCAAGAGGATATAGTATCCGAGGTGGTTTAAAATACAAATCTGTGATCTACAATAGAAAAAGGAGAGTGTGGAATCCAATGAGCCAGCTTGTACCTAAGTTACGGTCAGAGCGAAAAAAGATACGTCCATCGCTGCCTCTGAAGTCATTCACTGTAATGTTCCTCATCTACGAATCTTTCATCCTCGCTCAAATTAATGGGGTAATCATCACTTTCTCGGTCCGAATCTCTCTCGCTCCATTGTAAACAACGGGGAATTGTGAGGAATACTAGCTCCTGTGACGTCACGCTACTTCCGGTACAGGCAAGGCTTTTTTTTATCAGCGAGCAAAAGTTGCGAACTTTATCGTCGATTTTCTCTACTAAATCCTTTCAGCAAAAATATGGCAATATCGCGAAATGATAAATAAATATAAATGGGTTATACTTGTATAGCGCTTTTCTACCTTCAAGGTACTCGTATGACACATAGAATGGATCTGCTATTCCCGTTTAAATAAAAAAAAATCATTTCAGTAGGCCTTTAATGCGCCTTATATATGAAAAATTGACAAAAATAGACCTTTCATTGGCAGTGCGCCTTATAATCCGGTGTGCCCTATGGTCCAGAAAATTCTGTACACTTTTAAAAGGGTGTCCGGTCCACTGAAGGTTAGGTTGAATAGCATTTATCAACCAGGTCGATGCCCTTGTCAAGTTTTCTGTAGGAGCCCTAAAAGACTTGGCTAATAGAGCTCCTGTTTGAGTCAGGTGTCCCCCTTCCTCCCCCAGTCCTTACCTTGGGGTCAAAGCACCAGGATGCCAGACTCTGATAGTAACAATATCTGCACTCTCAACAAAATGGGCGTGCTTCCAGGTAGAAAGGTGGCCTCTGTTTGAAATACTCCCCAGTCGCGGGGAGGGGTACCGGGCCCTGAGAGGCCCCCCAGGTAATGCCGTGGGACACCTGATACACATAACCCTCACATACTCCCCCCCCCCCCCCTTTCTTTGTCTTCATCTCTTTCCTCCCTCTTGAGATAAAACAACTCTGCAGGCAATGACAAAGAGGGGAGATTCTTGTGAAGCAAACAAACCGCTTGCTGCCATATTTAACGATAAAGGTCAATCAAGTTCACCGGCAACACGCCTCCGAAGGTCACTTTAGGATATTTTTTTTTTCTCTAAAAGGCTGAACTTTGATTCCCAAGCTTTTGTGTCTAGTTCCCAGTTTGTCTAAGTAGTGTTAAGATTCGACTTACTGTCGATATGAGGCAGCAGGAAGAGGCGGAGCTACGAGATGAAGTCTGTGAGACTTTTTCAAAGGAACATAATTGTTTTGTCTCTCTGCACTTTCCCATCGAGAAGCCTTGATAGCGCATTAAATCCCACATGATTACGTGTGTATGCTACAAAAAACTTTCTGGGGCTCATAACTGAGCATTAACAGAAAGAAAAAGGGCTTTCTCTCAAGGAAAGTGCATTTTTATACGACCGAGCGCCGGACTTCTCTTAGAAAATAACTTCAAGGCTAAGACTTCTCCAAAATGGTTAACATAGTCATGAATAAAGCAATAAAATCATTCAATAAATCCGCACCATATTTAACACGCGAGTCAAAGATCCTCTATGAAAGCAGTGCACTGGAGGTTTGAGAGATACGCTAATCAAAGATCTTCTATTTAACAGGAAAGCCTTGGTAGCGTTTTTCAACCTTTTTTGAGCCCAGGCACATTTTTTGCGTTGAAAAAATCCGGAGGGACACCACCAGCAGAAATCAGCATATTTTAGTGGCTTTTTCTCTTTTTTTGGTATTTTCCTGTAGCAGTTTCATGCCTTCCTTTGAGCGATATTTCCCGCATCTGCTTTGTTTTAGCAATCAAGGATATTTCAGTTGTTTTTATCCTTCTTTGTGGGGACATTGTTGATTGTCATGTCATGTTCGGATGTACATTGTGGACGTCGTCTTTGCTCCACAGTAAGTCTTTGCTGTCGTCCAGCATTCTGTTTTTGTTTACTTTGTAGCCAGTTCAGTTTTAGTTTCATTCTGCATAGCCATCCCTAAGCTTCAATGCCTTTTCTTAGGAGCACTCTCCTTTTGTTTATTTTTGGTTTAAGCATTAGACACCTTTTTACCTTCACTCTGCCTCCCGCTGTTTCTGACATCTACAAAGCAATTAGCTACCGGCTGCCACCTACTGATATGGAAGAGTATTACACGGTTACTCTGCCGAGCTCTAGACAGCACCGACACTCAACAACAACACATAGTTTGCAGACTATATTTACTGGTTTGCAAAAAATATTTTTAACCCAAATAGGTGAAATTAGATCATCTCCCACGGCACACCAGACTAGTGTGCCGCGGCACAGTGGTTGAAAAACACTAGTTTAAAGGACCTTCTTCAAAAATACTAGTCAAAGATCCTCCAAATGTGAAAAGTGTGCACTGAAGGTATAAGGAATAGTGCAAAATACTTAGTCAGACATCCTCTATGAAAAGAGTGCACTGGATGTTTGAGAGAAACGCTAATCAAAGATCTTCTATTTACCAGGTAAGCTTTGGCGATTTTATGCTAGTCAAATATTCTCTTCATGCGACAGGTGCACTCTTCATTTTTAACGATCTAGTGCAAAAAGGCGAATCAAAGAGCCTCTATATGACAGGAGTGCACTGGTGGGTTTATTTGACAGGAAAACTATGGCGGTTTTAAGGACCAACTGCAAAAACGCTAGTCAAAGACCCTCAAAATGTGACAGGAGTGCACTGAAGGTTTGAGGGTTACTGCAAAAACGCTAGACAAAGATCATCAATTAGACAGTAAAGCTAGGGCGGTTTTAAGGATCTAAAGCAGAGATGCTAGTCGAAGATACTGGTTAAGCGACAGGTGCAAAAACTCATATCAAAGATCCTCTATATGACAGGAGTGCATTGGGGGTTTTAAGGAAACTGATCTGACAGGAAAAATAAGGGGGTTTTAATGACCTATAGTAAAAATGCTGGTCAAATATCCTTTATGTGACATGAGTGCATTGAAGGTTTGAGGTATACTGCAAAAACCCTGGTCAAAGATCCTGTATTATCAATCAATCAATCAATGTTTATTTATATAGCCCTAAATCACAAGTGTATTAGACAGTTAGGCGTTGGTGGTTATAAGGACCAACTGCAAAACCTGCAAAGATCCTCTTTATGTGACAGAAGCCCTCTTCTCTTTTAATGATGTCCCGCAAAAACACCAATCAAAGATCCTCTATTTGACAGACGTGCACTGGAGGTTTTAGGGATACTGCAAAAACCCTGGTCAAAGATCCTGTATTAGACAATTAGGCTTCGGTGGTTATACTGCAAAACCTGCAAAGATCCTCTTTATGTGACAGAAGCCCTCTTCTCTTTTAATGATGTCCCGCAAAAACACCAAAGATCTTTTATTTGACAGACGTGCACTGGAGGTTTTAGGGATACTGCAAAAACACTAGTCAGAGATCATCTATATGTGACAGGCTCTTAGTTTTGATGAACTACTGCAACAACAGTAGTCGAAGGTTCTCTATATCAGTGGTCCCCAACCACCGGGCCATGGACCGATTGGTACCGGGCCGCACAAGAAATAAAAAAAATAAAAAAATTTTTTTTTAAATTAATTTTTTAATTTTTTAATTAAATCAACATAAAAAACACAATATATACATTATATATCAATATAGATCAGACCTGGGCATTGTGCGGCCCGCGGGCCGCATCCGGCCCTTTGTACGTCCCTGTCCGGCCCGCGTGAGGCCAATTATAAATTACAAAATAAATTTTAAAAAGCATCTATTTCGAGTGTGCAATACAACGGTGCTGCTTTTGTTTTGAAAAGCGTTATTTGTATTACTTCCGTGTGGACGTATGCTCGTGCGCGCAGCGGCAATCTCAAATTACAAAATAAATTTAAAAAAACATCTTTGTCGTGCGTGCAATACAACTGTGCTGCTTTTATTTTGAAAAGTGTTATATGTGCGTATGTCCTGTGAGGGAAGGCGCACAGCGACAAGTGATGCCCGCTAAAAAGAGAAAAGTTGATGACGAATGGCGTGTTTTCAACAAGACAAGTAAAGGTAAAGCTGTGTGCTTATTTGTGGTACACACGTTGCTGTGTTTAAAGAATATAGTGTAACGACCTGCTGAAGTAGATGTTGTCTTCTTGAGTTGCGTAAATGAGGAGTGAGGAGACGTGCGTGTGGAAGGAACGAGATAAGTTGAGCTGTGTTAGTATAGCTTGCTCAATAAAAGTTTAAAAAGAGCGTCAGACTTGATGTGCACTTCTTCTGGACGCTACAATTGGTGGCAGAAGTAAAACTTTGCGCATACTGCACTGTTTGTGTGCTACGTCATCGGGAGGTACGTGCCACGTGAGGAGCTCGCCGCAAAGAGAGAGAGAGAGAGAGAGAGAGAGACAGCGTTTACAGGTGCAGCCACGCTGCTTGCCACGGGGGGAATTCCGCCCTCAATGAAGACTCCCAGGTTTGATGGCAAGGCGAACTGGGAGGCATTTCATCCCACTTGTGACATCAATTGTAGCGTCCAGAAGAAGTGCACACCAAGTCTGATGCACTTTTTAAACTTTTATTGAGCAAGCTATACTAACACAGCTCAACTTATCTCGTTCTTTCCAAAAGGAAAACCAATCCTCACTCCTCATTTCCGCAACAGCAACGCTTCCTCCTTCTGCGCCAACCACCTTACAGGCGTACGTGCTACGTTCACGTTTTCTTATCTGGTTAAATAAAGGTTTTACAACAAAGAGGATGCAGGATAAAGTGACAGAAATTGAAATTTTTGTATTGTAATATACATCAGGAAGTGTTGTGTAAGAAAGTGTTAAAAATAAAACCATCAAAAGCCATCTGCTTTTGTATAAAGATAAGTTAGGTTAAATGAAAATATTATTATTATTATCTATCTTACGGTATATCAAAAATAATTTGAGCAAAATTTAATTGAAATATTGTCAGTGTGGCCCTCCAGCAGTGCTCGGGTTGCTCATGCGGCCCCCGGTAAAAATTAATTGCCCACCCCTGATATAGATCAATACAGTCTGCAGGGATACAGTCCGTGAGCACACATGATTGTATTTCTTTATGACAAAAAAATACAATACAATAAAATAAAAATAAAAACCATAAAGCCCCCCCCCGGTCCGTGGGACAAATTTCCAAGCGTTGACCGGTCCGCAGCTACAAAAAGGTTGGGGACCACTGCTCTATTTGACTGGAGGGTACTGGAAGTTTTAAGGATAGTGCAAAAACGCTAGTCAAAGGAACCAAATTAATAATAATTTGGAGTTATTAATAAGTAAACAAAGAGGGTTCTGACTCACCGACCCATAGAGCTCTCCTTTCTCGTTCATGCCGAGGTAGAGTCCGACATCCACGCCTCTGATGCTGACCAGACCGACTGCCAGGCTGATGAACTCCAGGATTCCTACAGAATCAAATATGTTCAATTAGTGTATTCTGCAAATATGCACGGACAAATATCACTGATGACAATTGTGTTTGAATACGTTATGAAATTGCAATTTCAATAATTTTATTGTTATAATAAGTTCAAAGCGATTTCTCTGATTTAAAAAGTCTACTGGACAGACATATGTCTTTTCATGCGCCCATTGTTACTTCCTGTGTTGGTCTCAGAGTGCAAGTAAAAATGTATTTATTGACAAAATGGTGCAGCGGAGGAGTGCACAGAAAATAAATAGGGAAAACACAAAACAAACAAAGCAAAATGATCTTGCATCATACTCTCAGTGTTTTTCAACCTTTTTTGAGGCAAGGCACATTTTTTTCCATTAAAAAATACTGAGGCGCACCACCAGCAGAAAACGTTAAAAAATGTAACTCCACCAGGTCGTCGTGCCTTATTTTGAGTTTGTTGGTGTTTTCCTGTAGAAGTTTCACGTCTTCCTTTGAGCGCTATTCCCCGCACCTGCTTTGTGTTAGCAAGCAAGGCTATTTAACCCTATAACCCAGATGTTTACCTTATCCCAATAAACATCTGCTCAGTCTTTTAACATAAAAGTGTTTGATTGTGAGGCATTAAAAGCCACAAAATGCAACGGGTCCATCAGACCCACAAACGCTGGCTGAGTAACGACAATATGAACGTTGCACGGAAAATTTCTCTGCCAGTTTCTGCATCCCACAGGGATTCTTCTTTTGTGTTTCTGCACCTGCGGTTCCCACACAAGGTTGCAACATTGTTTGTCAACACTGTCTGCTCTCATTTTCTCGCACATTTCACCCTCTCATGTTCTGTGTACCTACACTCTGTCCTCCTCCTATCTAGGCCTGCTGTGTTTGTGTGTGTGTGGTACAGAGAACATCAATTTCCACACTTCTATTACCCCGGGTCCCGTGGACCCGGACATCTTGTATGTAATAGAAATGTGTATGGGGGGTGTATGGTGTATGTGGTCATTAAATATGTATTCTGATATATGTTCTTCACAGAAAATGAGCCAAAGTCAGTGAGTCTCAGTTTGAAAAATTAATTAATTGTATATTTTTCTTTTAATAAAAAATGAAAACGGGTCCCACAAACCCGAACACCACACAAGGGTTAAGTTGTTGCTATCCTTCTTTGTGTGGACATCGTCGATTGCCATGTCATGTACGGGATGTACTTTGTGGATGCCGTCTCTGCTACACACACTGCAAGTTTTTGCTGTCGTCCAGCATTCTGTTTCTGTTTACTTTGTAGCCAGTTCATTTTTACTGTCGTTTTGCAATAGCCTTCCCTAAGCTTCATTGCTTTTTCCTTTCTCTTTTGTTCATTTTTGGTTTAAGCATTACATACACTACCGTTCAAAAGTTTGGGGTCACATTGAAATGTCCTTATTTTTGAAGGAAAAGCACTGTACTTTTCAATGAGGATAACTTTAAACTAGTCTTGACTTTAAAGAAATACACTCTATACATTGCTAATGTGGTAAATGACTATTCTAGCTGCAAATGTCTGGTTTTTGGTGCAATATCTACATAGGTGTATAGAGGCCCATTTCCAGCAACTATCACTCCAGTGTTCTGATGGTACAATGTGTTTGCTCATTGGCTCAGAAGGCTAATTGATGATTAGAAAACCCTTGTGCAATCATGTTCACACATCTGAAAACAGTTTAGCTCGTTTCAGAAGCTAGAAAACTGACCTTCCTTTGAGCAGATTGAGTTTCTGGAGCATCACATTTGTGGGGTCAATTAACCGCTCAAAATGGCCAGAAAAAGAGAACTTTCATCTGAACCTCGACAGTCTATTCTTGTTCATAGAAATGAAGGCTATTCCACAAAATTGTTTGGGTGACCCCAAACTTTTGAACGGTAGTGTACCTTTTTACCTGTCTCCCGCTGTGGTCTGCATTTTGGGATCACAACAAACCATCCTCGTCTCACCCGACACATTACGACTTTTACAACGCAATTAACTACCTGCCGCCACCTACTGATATGCAAGAGTATTACATGGTTACCCCGCCGAGCTCTACATAGCACCAAAAACTAAGCAACGGCACATTATTTGCAGATTATATTTATTGATTTGCAAAAAATATTTTTAAGGGCAATTAGGTGAAGTTGCTTATTTTCCCACAGCGCACCAGACAATATCTCACAGTGGCACAGTGGTTGAAAAACACTGTTCTATGGGGCTGGCATAAGTGAGTATCCTAGTTGCAAAATGGGGCAGGTGCTCAAGCCAGAAGTAAAAAAAGACAACAAAAAATAAAGGTCAAGATATAATACAAAATATAGGAAGCTAATAATAATCAATCAATCAATCAATGTTTATTTATATAGCCCTAAATCACCAGTGTCTCAAAGGGCTGCACAAGCCTCAACGACATCCTCGGTTCAGAGCAAGGAAAAACTCTACAATCTGTCGTCACGTCCGCTTTTCCTCCATACAAACAACTTGCCGGCCCAGTCAAATAATATATGTGGCTTTTACACACACACAAGTAAATGCAATGCATACTTGGTCAACAGCCATACAGGCAACACTGAGGGTGGCTGTGTAAACAACTTTAACGCTGTTAGAAATATGCGCCACACTGTGAACCCACACCAAACAAGAATGACAAACACATTTCGGGAGAACATCCGCACCGTAACACAACATAAACACAACAGAACAAATACCCAGAACCACTTGCAGCACTAACTCTTCCGGGACTCTGCAATATACACCCCCCGCTACCACCAAACACCGCCCCCCACCTCAACCCCAGCCCCCCTTGCTCCACAAGGGAGAGGGGGGCAGAGCAGAAAGGAAAAGAAACGGCAGATCAACTGGTCTAAAAAGGGTGCTCTATTAATGTCCAAACCGTCATGTGGGATCATGTTATGAAATCTGCCTAGCAACAAGTGACCATTCAAACACATGACTTGTTATGAAAACCTTCAAATAGCATGCAGAAAGTGTTTATTTTTAACGAGGTGTTTATTAGCGAGCAAGCCTTTATTTAAAAAGGCGGAACTAATTGTTTCTCACTTGTTTCCTCGCTGCAATTGATAATAGGTGCACCTAGGGGTGTAACGGTACACAAAAATGTCGGTCCGGTACGTACCTCGGTTTAGAGGTCACGATTCGGTTCATTTTCGGTACAGTAAGAAAACAACAAAATATAAATTTTTTGGGGTATTTATTTACAAAATTTGCAAAATCTTCCACCAAAAATATTTTTCTTAGTGGAATATTTGATGTGAAGTAATGGGAACCTTGGATAGGTCAATAATTCATAATAACATTGATTTTGATTCAATATTATGTTTTGAGCAATGACAGTTTGAAAGAGAAAAAACAACAACTTTGTTTTAGTTTAGTTGAGTCTTTATTTGAAGGGACAATGCACAGAAACATTAAAGGCCTACTGAAAGCCACTACTTTATTATTTATATATCAATGATGAAATCTTAACATTGCAACACATGCCAATACGGCCGGGTTAACTTATAAAGTGACATTTTTAATTTCCCGCTAAACTTCCGGTTGAAAACGTCTAGGTATGATGACGTATGCGCGTAACGTCACTAGTAAAACGGAAATGTTTGGACCCTATTGGACACAATACACAAAGCTCTGTTTTCTTCGACAAAATTCCACAGTATTCTGGACATCTGTGTTGGTGAATCTTTTGCAATTTGTTTAATGAACAATGGAGGCTGCAAAGAAGAAAGTTGTAGGTGGGATCGGTGTATTAGCGGCTGGCTGCAGCAACACAACAAGGAGGACTTTGTTGGATAGCAGACGCTAGCGCCGGCGACGTCACCTTGACTTCCTACGTCTCCGGGCCGCCGACCGCGTCGTCGATCGCTGGAACGCAGGTGAGTACGGGTGTTGATGAGCAGATGAGGGCTGGCTGGCGTAGGTGGAGCGCTAATGTTTTTATTATAGTTCTGACGAGGTCCCGTTGCTAAGTTAGCGTCGTTAGCAACAGCATTGCTAGGCTTTGACAGGCGGCACAGCATTAACCGTGTAGTTACATGTCCAGTGTTTGGTTGGGTGTCTCCTGATAGTAGTATTGTTGATCTTCTGTCTATCCTTCCAGTCAGGGATTTATTTATTTTGTTTCTATCTGCATTTGAGACAGATGCTATCACGTTAGCTCATGCTAAAGAGCTTCGTCGATGTATTGTCGTGGAGATAAAAGTCACTGTGAATGTCCATTTCGCGTGCTCGACTCTCATTTTCAAGAGCATATAGTATCCGAGGTGGTTTAAAATACAAATCCGTGATCCACAATAGAAAAAGGAGAGAGTGTGGAATCCAATGAGCCAGCTTGTACCTAAGTTACGGTCAGAGCGAAAAAAGATATCTCTTGAACTGCATTCTAGTCCATCACTCTAACGTTCCTCATCCACGAATCTTTCATCCTCGCACAAATTAATGGGGTAATCGTCGCTTTCTCGCTCCGAATATCTCTCGCTCCATTGTAAACAACGGGGAATTGTGAGCAGCACTACCGCTTGTGACGTCACGCTACTTCCGGTATAGGCAAGGTTTTTTTTTTATCAGCGAGCAAAAGTTGCGAACTTTATCGTCGATTTTCTCTACTAAATCCTTTCAGCAAAAATATGGCAATATCGCGAAATTATCAAGTATGACACATAGAATGGATCCGCTATTCCCGTTTAAATAAAAACAATTCATTTCAGTAGGCCTTTAAGCTCAGACAGATATGTTCTGTACCACATTTTAGCTAAACAGCTCATTTCCATCTGCAGTCCCTGGCTACCCAAATTAAAGGGATACAAAAATCATGCAATAAAATTATGACAATAAAATCATACTGTAGTATGTAATCAAATTTAGAAAAGTCATAAAATGCCCTTTCACGGACACATACTTAATATACAATACAACCACACCTCATTTACATCACCACACAAAGACAATACATTTTATTAGTCAACATTGCAACTTTTTCTAAATTACATTTCACCTTTAAGCTTTTTTATTTCACTTTTGTCATGTTTTTGTTTATTTTAATAGTAATTTTAGAATGTGCCGTGGGCCTTTAAAACATTAGCTGTGGGCCGCAAATGGCCTCCGGGGCACACTTTTGACACCCCTGCTATAGATAATAAAACATTTAATCTGATTAATCTATGGATAAAAAGCAGAGCCTGGCGCCGCATGCGCGTTTATCATAACTCTCTCACTCTCTCTGTCTCTGCCCCTCCCTCACCACACGCACAATTTGTTTTGTTTTTAACCCTTTCCTAACCCTGAACGTACATTGAAAATACACACAACTAGGGCTGTGAATCTTTGGGTGTCCCACGATTCGATTCAATATTGATTCTTGGGGTCACGATTCGATTCAAAATCGATTTTTTTCGATTCAACGCGATTCTCGATTCAAAAACGATATTTTCCCGGTTCAAAAGGATTCATTCATTCATTCAATAAATAGATTTCAGCAGGATCTACCCCAGTCTGCTGACATGCAAGCAGAGTAGTAGATTTTTGTAAAAAGCTGTTATAATTGTAAAGGACAATGTTTTGTCAACTGATTGCAATAATGTACATTTGTTTTTAACTATTAAATGCACAAAAAATATGACTTATTTTATCTTTGTGAAAATATTGGACACAGTGTGTTGTCAAGCTTATGAGATGCAAGTGTAAGCCACTGTGACACTATTTTAATTTTAATTTTTTATAAATGTCTAATGATAATGTCAATGAGGGATTTTTAATCACTGCTATGTTGAAATTGTAACTAATATTGATACTGTTGTTGATAATATTCATTTTTGTTTCACTACTTTTGGTTTGTTCTGTGTCGTGTTTGTGTCTCCTCTCAATTGCTCTGTTTATTGCAGTTCTGAGTGTTGCTGGGTCGGGTTTGGTTTTGGAATTGGATTGAATTTTTATGGTATTGCTGTGTATTGTTTTGTTGGATTGATTAATTTAAAAAAAATAAAAAAAATAAAAATGAAAAAAAAAAATAAATAAAATAAAATAAAAAAAAAAAAAGAAAAAAAAAAAAAATTGATTTAAAAAAAAAAAAGAGAGAATCGATTCTGAATCGCACAACGTGAGAATCGCGAATCGAATTCGAATCGACTTTTTTCCCACACCCCTACCCTGTACCGAAACGGTTCAATACAAATACACGTACCGTTACACCCTTAGGTGCACCATTTAAATCTGCTCTCCAAGCCAGAAGCATACCAGTGTTGACTCAGACCTGACATTCATGTTTGCGCTCGCTGCACGGCTGTGAGATCATGCCGATGCTACAAAAAGTTTCCCTCCTTCTGGGGGTCGCCTATGCAGCGCTACGTAAACATCAAGCGCCAGCTAGTTAGCGGTGAGGAAGCTGAGCCGCGTGCTGACTCGCAGGAAGCTCTGGTGCGGCGTACGTGCGCGTCTGAGGGCGGGAGACAGTCAAACGACAAGCCAGGACGCCGCGATGCAGAAGTTAGTAGTCGGACAGGATCCAGCTGGCAGAGTCCGGCGCGCGGCCACCTGGACCCCATCTTCCCCCGAGCTCACGCGGCATGCCAAACACTGACGGCGTGCCTTTTTAATCAGAGCCACGTCTGACAAAGAGCTCGCATCTGAACGCTAAGTCGAGCCAGAGGCCGACACCAGGACCACCCATCCTCTGCACTGCAAAAACTGAAATCTAAGTAAGATGAAATATCTCAAATAAGGGTGATATTTGCTTATTTTCTGTCTGATAAGATCATTCTTCTCACTAAGCACATTTTATGTTAGAGTGTTTTACTTGTTTTAAGTGTTTTGGTCCTAAATGATCTCAGTAAGATATTACAGCTTGTTGCTGAGATTTGATGACCTATATTGAGTAAAACATGCTTGAAACTAGAATATCAACTGTTGTGTCATCAACACTCACAAGTAGGGATGTCCGATAATGGCTTTTTTGCCGATATCCGATATTGTCCAACTCTTAATTACCGATACAGATATCAACCGATACCGATATATACAGTCGTGGAATTAACACATTATTATGCCTAATTTGGACAACCAGGTATGGTGAAGATAAGGTCCTTTTTAAAAAAAATTATACAATTAAATACGATAAATAAATTAAAAACATTTTCTTGAATAAAAAAGAAAGTAAAACAATATAAAAACAGTTACATAGAAACTAGTAATTAATGAAAATGAGTAAAATTAACTGTTAAAGGTTAGTACTATTAGTGGAGCAGCAGCACGCACAATCATGTGTGCTTACGGACTGTATCCCTTGCAGACTGTATTGATATATATTGATATATAATGTAGGAAGCAGAATATTAATAACAGAAAGAAACAACTAGGGATGTCCGATAATGGCTTTTTGCCGATATCCGATATTCCGATATTGTCCAACTCTTTAATTACCGATACCGATATCAACCGATACCGATATCAACCGATATATGCAGTCGTGGAATTAACACATTATTATGCCTAATTTGGACAACCAGGTATGGTGAAGATAAGGTACTTTTTAAAAAAATGAATCAAATAAAATAAGATAAATAAATTAAAAACATTTTCTTGAATAAAAAAGAAAGTAAAACAATATAAAAACAGTTACATAGAAACTAGTAATGAATGAAAATTAGTAAAATTAACTGTTAAAGGTTAGTACTATTAGTGGAGCAGCAGCACGCACAATCATGCGTGCTTACGGACTGTATCCCTTGCAGACTGTATTGATATATATTGATATATAATGTAGGAACCACAATATTAATAACAGAAAGAAACAACCCTTTTGTGTGAATGAGTGTAAATGGGGGAGGGAGGTTTTTTGGGTTGGTGTACTAATTGTAAGTGTGTCTTGTGTTTTTTATGTTGATTTAAAAAAAAACAAAAAAAAAAACACGGATACCGATAATAAAAAAAACGATACCAATAATTTCCGATATTACATTTTAAAGCATTTATCGGCCGATAATATCGACAGGCCGATACTATCGGACATCTCTACTCACAAGTACAAAACTACTTTTTAAAGTAATCATTTCTTATTTCAAGCATGAAAAAAAAAATCCTGACTTTGACACAATTGTGTCTCATAATTAAAATGGATGACAGCCAAATGGACTTTGCTGTTTTATTTTCAATGAAACAATAGAAAATAGGTACTCATATAGTAGTACAGTTGGCACAGTACAGTAAACTGACAGTTCATATTTAAACATTTAACATGTGACATTTCTAACAATTTTGAACAGAAATAGTTCATGCACATTCAGATGAATTCTTCAAAATTACAATTGAAAAATTTTTGGCCAGGGCTGTATATATGCGCACTAATTGACTGAAAGAGCACGCACTTGGTGCGATGATGTCATGTTGTCGATGGAAAAATGCATTTTTAGACCATATGATTTGCCTGAGCGGCTAGGAGACCCCGAGAGTAACAAGCGGTTGCCTTGTTGACTTTCCATTAAGAACAATAAATTAGTTTTTAGTATAAGTTTGCTGGTTTCAAGAAATGTAATGCCGAGCGCATATCATTATGTCAAGATAATGGCACTAGCATTTACTTCATTTAAGAATATTTTTCAACATATTGAGCAAAAAGGTCTCTTTTTTTTTTTTTTCTACCAAGAAAAGTGCACTTGTTATTAGTGAGAATATACTTATTTTAAGCTATTTTTGGGGTTCATTGCGGTTAGCTCATTTTACTTGTTTTGGACAGTCTTGACAAGCCGAATTTTCTTGTTCTATTGGCAGATAATTTTGCTTAGTTCAAATTAAATACCACAATTTTTTGTATTTTTTTTCTTGTTTTTGAACACTGACTTTTTGTTGTGTGCGCCTGTTTTTTTTTGGGGGGGAGGCTCACGCTGCATGGGAGCCAGCGTCGCTCCGCTCGGGCGTGCACCTGCGTGCTTTGCGCGTAAACGAGACGGGTCTGCAAGCTGCAGCGCGGGCTTGTTTGCGGCGACACCTGCGGCCCATGCACAAAGGGGATTAAGGGTGACGCACGGCACGATATTCACCGGGGACTTGACACCGGTGGGTATTCCTTTAATTGGCAATCAGCCGTGTTGGAACTGCTCTTCGGGTTGAACTAGAAATGGCCACGACACATAAGTGCTTGGGGGTTGTTTGTGTTTTAAATCACACATTAAAAAAAATCTGTTTTTAAAAAGTCCTGTTTTTCCCTACAAGTTGGAAAACGCTTGATTTTGACCACTTTTTTGCCTTTGCTCGTATGGAGACTTACTTTTTATGAATGCACCTACTCAGTGGCGTAGTGGTTAGAGTGTCCGCCCGGAGATCGGTAGGTTGCAGAGGTGGGTAGAGTAGCCAGAAATTGTACTCAAGTAAGAGTACTGTTACTTTAGAGATTTATTATTCAAGTAAAAGTAAGGAGTAGTCACCCAAATATTTACATGAGTAAAAGTAAAAAGTATGTTGTGAAAAAACTACTCAAGTACTGAGTAACTGATGAGTAACCTGTTCGTTTAATGATGACGGCAACAAATAATGCGCAAAAACATAAAAATAGCAATGAGCAAATTCAGAGCCAGGAATATCTCTTAAGCAACTAAAACAATAATGTATATTAAATAATAATACATTAACATAAAAAAAATTAAGGCAAATTGAGCCACAATAACTTAACAGCACCATAGGCTCAGTAGGCAGAGATTACAAAGGAAAATAACAAGTTAGCCTTTACGCAAACCATAAACTGATAGGTGTGGACTGCATCTGGGAACACACTGATTGGTGTTTCTATGCATGTGTGTGTGTGTGTGTGTGTGTGTGTGTGTGTGTGTGTGTGTGTGTGTGTGTGTCTATGAGGCAGCAGTGCGTTAATAAATGTCCCCACACGATGTACATTTGACAGTGATTCATAGCAGGGAAGCTAACATCAGCCTACGGTGACAGCCAAAATATCTACTAAGGTTACTTATCGCGATGTGCTCCCTCAAATTTGACGTTGAGTTCATGTAAGCTTAAGCTTGTTAATCATGTGACCGCCTGGCTCTGTTTGATTGGTGACACGGAGTCGAACGTCACCAGCGACTGTATTTGATTGGTGAAACGCAGGCATGCGATAGATCCTACTTTGAAGGTCTGTCTGACAAACCAAAACAAACAAAGCGTGCATTAACAGATGGATAAAAATCAGTAGCGAGTAGCGAGCTGAATGTAGATAAATGGAGCGGAGTAAAAGAAGCGTTTCTTCTCTATAAATATACTCAAGTAAAAGTAAAAGTATGTTGCATTAAAACTACTCTTAGAAGTACAATTTATCCCAAAAGTTATTTAAGTAGATGTAACGGAGTAAATGTAGCGCGTTACTACCCACCTCTGGTAGGTTGTGAGTTCAAACCCCGGCCCAGTCATACCAAAGACTATAAAAATGGGAGCCATTACCTCCCTGCTTGGCACTCGGCATCAAGGGTTGGAATTGGGGGTTAAATCACCAAAAATGATTCCCGGGCGCGGCACCGCTGCTGCTCACTGCTCCCCTCACCTCCCAGGGGGTGATCAAGGGGATGGGTGAAATGCAGAGGACACATTTCACCACACCTAGTGTGTGTGTGACATTGGTACTTTAACTTTAACTTTAACTGCACCCGACACTTATTTTAAAAAACTGGCTACTCTATAATAGGGTTGTACGGTATACCGGTATTAGTATAGTACCGCGATACTAATGAATCATTTTCGGTACTATACCGCCTCTGAAACGTACGCACGAATCCCGGCATCAAAATGTAAACAAATGCCATTGGTGGATCTACACCTAACATCCACTGTAATGATACCAAGTACAGGCACGTATCTAGTCGACTCTACTATGATTAGGTCGATATTTTTTGGCATCACATTATCTTCTTTCGTTTTTTGAAAATTCATATTATGTTTATAAACTGAGGAAATATGTCCCTGGACACATGAGGACTTTGAATACGACCAATGTATGATCCTGTAACGACTTGGTAGCGGATTGATACCCAAATGTGCGGTATCATCCAAAAACTAATGTAAAGTATCCAAACAACAGAAGAATAAGTGATTATTACATTTGAACAAAAGTGTAGACGGAACATGTTAAAAGAGAAAGTAAGTAGATTAATAATTCATTTTCTACCACTTGTCCTTAATAATGTCGACAAAATAATAGGTGTATAAATGACACAATATGTTACTGCATATGTCAGCAGACTAATTAGGAGCCTTTGTTCGTTTACTTACTACTAAACGACAAGTTGTCTTGTATGTTCACTATTTTATTTAAGGACAAAATTGCAATAAGAAACATATGTTTAAAGGCCTACTGAAACCCACTACTAGCGACCACGCAGTCTGATAGTTTATATATCAATGATGAAATCTTAACATTGCAACACATGCCAATACGGCCAGGTTAACTTATAAAGTGACATTTAAAACTTCCCCGGAAATATCCGGATGAAACGTCGCGGTATGATGACGTATGCGCGCGACGATGTCAGAGTAACGGAAGTTATGGTACCCCGTAGAATCCTATACAAAAAGCTCTGTTTTCATTTCATAATTCCACAGTATTCTGGACATCTTTTGCAATTTGTTTAGTGAACAATGAAGGCTGCAAAGAAGACAGTTGTAGGTGGGATCGGTGTATTAGCAGCGGACTACAGCAACACAACCAGGAGGACTTTGTTGGAGCGCTAGCCGCGCTAGCCGCGATAGCCGCCGACCTCACCTTGACTTCCTACGTCTCCGGGCCGCCAAACGCATCGGGTGAAGTCCTTCGTCCTTCTGCCGATCGCTGGAACGCAGGTGAGCACGGGTGTTGATGAGTAGATGAGGGCTGGCTGGCGTAGGTGGAGAGCTAATGTTTTTAGCATAGCTCTAAGAGGTCCCGTTGCTAAGTTGCTAAGTTAGCTTCAATGGCGTCGTTAGCACGGCATTGTTAACCTTCGCCAGCCTGGAAAGCATTAACCGTGTAGTTACATGTCCACGGTTTAATAGTATTGTTGATTTTCTATCTATACTTCCAGTCAGGGGTTTATTTTTTTGTTTCTATATGCAGTTAAAGCACGATGCTATCACGTTAGCTCGTAGCTAAAGCATTTCGCCGATGTATTGTCGTGGAGATAAAAGGCACTGAATGTCCATTTCGCGTTCTCGACTCTCATTTTCAAGAGGATATAGTATCCGAGGTGGTTTAAAATACAAATCCGTGATCCACAATAGAAAAAGGAGAGAGTGTGGAATCCAATGAGCCAGCTTGTACCTAAGTTACGGTCAGAGCGAAAAAAGATACGTCCATCACTGCCTCTCAAGTCCTTCACTGTAACGTTCCTCATCTACGAATCTTTCATCCTCGCTCAAATTAATGGGGTAATCGTCACTTTCTCGGTCCGAATCTCTCTCGCTCCATTGTAAACAACGGGGAATTGTGAGGAATACTAGCTCCTGTGACGTCACGCTACTTCCGGTGCAGGCAAGGCTTTTTTTTATCAGCGAGCAAAAGTTGCAAACTTTATCGTCGATTTTCTCTACTAAATCCTTTCAGCAAAAATATGGCAATATCGCAAAATGATCAAGTATGACACATAGAATGGATCTGCTATTCCCGTTTAAATAAAAAAAAAATCATTTCAGTAGGCCTTTAATGTACACTAAGATTTTTTGTTAAAATAAAACTAATAATGCCATTTTTTTTGTGGTGCCCTTTATTTAGAAAAGTACCGAAAAGTATCGGGAAAACAATACTCCATAACTGCTTTACGTTTTATTACAGGTTGTGGCAACCTCGTCCACCACTGAGTTTAGTATACAACTATCCACCTTTGTCACTCGGCAGATTTTCTCGATGGATGCTTTTTATACGAACCCCAAAACCAGTGAAGTTGGCACGTTGTGTAAATCGTAAATAAAAAACAGAATACAATGATTTACAAATCCTTTTCAACCTAATTGAATAGACTGCAATAACAAGACACTTAACGTTCGAACTGGAAAACGTCGTTATTTTTTGCAAATATTATCTCATTTGGAATTTGATGCCTGCAACATGTGTGGACGTCGTGTCCTCCGGAACAAAGAGGAAAAGAACCATCCGGATTGTTATAGGCGCAAAGTGTAAAAGCCAGCATGTGTGATGGTATGGGGGTGTATTAGTGCCCAAGACATGGGTAACTTACACATCTGTGAAGGCACCATTAATGCTGAAAGGTACATACAGGTTTTGGAGCAACATATGTTGCCATCCAAGCAACGTTACCATGGACGCCCCTGCTTATTTCAGCAAGACAACGCCAAGCCACGTGTTACATCAACGTGGCTTCATAGTAAAAGGTACTAGACTGGCCTGCCTGTAGTCCAGACCTGTCTCCCATTGAAAATGTGCGGCGCATTATGAAGCCTAAAATAGCAGAAGGGAGACCCCCGGACTGTTGAACAACTTAAGCTGTACATCAAGCAAGAATGGGAAAGAATTCCACCTGAGAAGCTTTAAAAATGTGTCTCCTCAGTTCCCAAATGTTTACTGAGTGTTGTTAAAAGGAAAGGCCATGTAACACAGTGGTGAAAAATGCCCCTGTGCCAACTTTTTTGCAATGTGTTGCTGCCATTCAATTCTAAGTTAATGATTATTTGCAAAAACAACAAGTTTCTCAGTTCGAACATTTAATATCTTGTCTTAGCTGTCTATTCAATTGAATATGAGTTGAAAAGGATTTGCAAATCATTGTATTCTGTTTTTATTTACCAATTATACAACGTGCCAACTTCACTGGTTTTGGGTTTTGTATGTAAATCACCTCTTGGTCTGGTTCCCCCTTATTTGTGTTCTTTTCTGTGTGGAGACTCCAGTCGCTACAGTTTAAGGTCACAGGACATCCTTGGCGTGTTTTTTCATAGAGCCAACACAAGTCTTTGTAAAAAAAAAAAAAAAAAAAAAAAAAAAAAAGGCATCAGATTTGCTGCTCCATGGTCATGGAATGACTCACAGAAAGGTCTGAGGTTACCTGAACTCATCACTTTGGGGGAATGTCAATCCATTTGAAAGAATGGAGAAACAGTTGCTATTGGGCGTTGTTTTGATGTATTGATGAAACTTGTGTTTGCTGCCCTCTTAGCCAGGTCACTCTTGCAAAAGACATTTCAATGTGAATGAGTTTTTATTCCTGGTAAAATGAAAGGAAAATGACTTGCTGCACTAGCAAAGACCTCATGAGGTTGCATTCATTGCACACACAAAATGTTATTGTAGTGACATGAATATAAGACGACTGCTTTTTTAGACCAAATACTTTTGTTAGCTATACAATTTCTGTTTTTTAGCTACTTTTCTCTGGTGTGTGTGTGTGTGTGTGTGTGTGTGTGTGTGTGTGTGTGTGTGTGTGTGTGTGTGTGTGTGTGTGTGTGTGTGTGTGTGTGTGTGTGTGTGTGTGTGTGTGTGTGTGTGTGTGTGTGTGTGTGTGTGTAAGTGACAGGAAGAAAAGCTCTGACAGGTCAGTAATATTGTAGTGACACAAATATAAGATGCCAGCACCTGTTTTTGGAAACATACTATTTCAGACAAAGTTTTTTTTTAGCTATCTTTCTCTGTTGTGTGTGTGTGTGTGCGTAAGAGACAGGAAGAAAAGCTCTGACTGGTCGTCAATAATGTAGTGACATGAATATAAGACGCCAGCACCTTTTCTTTTGAAAAATACTTTTTACAGACAAGATATTTTTCTTGGCCACTCCCCATTTTTTAGCTACATTTCTCTGTTGTGTGCGTGCGTAAGTGACAGGAAGAAACGCTCTGACTGGTCATTTATACTGTATTGCAATTACATGAATATAAGACGCCTGCACCTGTTTTTGGAAAAATACTTTTCTAGACAAAATATTTTTTTTAGCTGCTCGACAGTTCCTGTTTTGTTTTTTTTAGGATACCTTTCTCTGTTGTGTGTGTGTGTGTGTGTGTGTAAGTGACAGGAAGAAAAGCTCTGACAGGTCACTAATATTGTAGTAACACAAATATAAGATGCCAGCACCTGTTTTTGGAAACATACTATTTCAGACAAAGTATTTTTCTTAGCTGCTCGGCAGTTTTTTTTTTTGCTAACCTTCTCTGTTGTGTGTGTGTACGTAAGAGACAGGAAGAAAAGCTCTGACTGGTCGTCAATATTGTAGTGACATGAATATAAGACGCCAGCACCTTTTCTTTTGAAAAATACTTTTTACAGACAAGATATTTTTCTTGGCCACTCCCCATTTTTTAGCTACATTTCTCTGTTGTGTGCGTGCGTAAGTGACAGGAAGAAACGCTCTGACTGGTCATTTATACTGTATTGCAATTACATGAATATAAGACGCCTGCACCTGTTTTTGGAAAAATACTTTTCTAGACAAAATATTTTTCTTAGCTGCTCGACAGTTCCTGTTTTTTTTTTTTTAGGATACCTTTCTCTGTTGTGTGTGTGTGTGCGTGCGTGTGTGTGTGTGTGTGTGTGTGTGTGTGTGTGTGTGTGTGTGTGTGTGTGTGTGTGTGTGTGTGTGTGTGTGTGTGTGTGTGTGTGTGCGCGTAAGTGACAGGAGGAAAAGCTCTGACTGGTCATTAATATTGCAGTGACCTGAATATAAGACTCCAGCACCTTTTTTTTTTTTTTTTTTGAAAAATACTTTTTAGGACAACATATTTTTCTTAGCCACTCCCCATTTTTAGATATATTTCTCTGTTGAGTGTGTGCGTAAGTGACAGGAAGAAAAGCTCTGACTGGTCATTGATACAGCATACACCTGTTTTTGGAAAAAAATACCTTTTCAGACAAAATATTTTTCTTAGCCGCTCCCCATATTTTAGATATCTTTCTCTGTTGTGGATTTGTGCGTAAGTGACAGGAAGAAAAGCTCTGACTGGTCATTAATACTGTATTGTAGTTACACCTGTTTTGGGAAAAAATATTTTACAAACAAAATGTTTTTCTTAGGCACTCCCCATATTTTAGGTATCTTTCTCTGTTGTGGGTGTGCGTAAGTGACAGGAAGAAAAGCTCTGACTGGTCATTAATACTGTATTGTAGTTACACCTGTTTTGGGAAAAATTATTTTACAAACAAAATGTTTTTCTTAGGCACTCCCCATATTTTAGATATCTTTCTCTGTTGTGGGTGTGCGTAAGTGACAGGAAGAAAAGGTCTGACTGGTCATTGATACTGTATTGTAGTTACACCTGTTTTTGGAAAAAATAATTTTACAAACAAAATGTTTTTCTTAGCCACTCCCCACTTTTTAGATATCTTTCTCTGTTGAGTGTGTGCGTAAGCGACCGGAAGAAAAGCTCTGACTGGTTAATTGATAATGCATTGTAGTTACACCTGTTTTTGGAAAAATACTTTTTCAGACAAAATATTTTTCTCAGCCCCTTCTCATTTTTTAGATATCTTTCTCTGTTGTGGGTGTGCGTAAGTGACAGGAAGAAAAGCTCTGACTGGTCATTAATACTGTATTGTAGTTATACCTGTTTTTGGAAAAATACTTTTACAAACAAATTGTTTTTCTTAGCCACTCCCCATTTTTTTAGATATCTTTCTCTGTTGTGGGTGTGCGTAAGTGACAGGAAGAAAAGCTCCGACTGGTCATTGATAATGCATTGTAGTTACACTTGTTTTTTGAAAAATACTTTTTCAGACAAAATATTTTTCTTAGCCAATTCCCATTTTTTACATATATTTCTCTGTTGAGTGTGTGCATATGTGACAGGAAGAAAAGCTCTGACTGGTCATTAATACTGTATTGTAGTTACACCTGTTTTTTGGAAAAATATTTTTACAAACAAAATGTTTTTCTTAGCCACTCCCCATTTTTTAGATATATTTCTCTGTTAAGGGTGTGCGTAAGTGACAGGAAGAAAAGCTCCGACTGGTCATTGATAATGCATTGTAGTTACACCTGTTTTTTGAAAAATACTTTTTCAGACAAAATATTTTTCTCAGCCGCTTCCCATTTTTTACATATCTTTCTCTATTGAGCGTGTGCGTAAATGACAGGAAGAAAAGCTCTGACTGGTCATTGATACTGTATTGTAGTTACACCTGTTTTTGGAAAAATACTTTTTCAAAAAAAAAATTTTCTTAGCTGCATTTTTTTTAGCTACCTTTCTCTGTTTTGTGTGCGTTCGTGCGTGTGTGTGTGTGTGTGCGTGCGTGTGCGTTCGTGTGTGTGCGTACGTGCGTGTTTGTGTGTAAGTGACAGGGTGAAAAGCTCTCACTGGTCATTTGTCTTTTAAACCCCAAATATAAGACAAGTTGTTGTCCTATCTTCACACCAAGAGTATCTTCTATGAATAAAAATGTGTTTCATAGTAATTCAACTACATTATCATTCATTTTAAGTGTAAAAATAAGCTGTGTATTCATGCAACACTCAATGTTTCAAGCAATCAATGTTTATTTATATAGCCCTAAATCACAAGTGTCTCAAAGGGCTGCACAAGCCACAACGACATCCGCGGTTCAGAGCCCACATAGGCAAGGAAAACTCACCCCAGTGGGACGTCGATGTGAATGACTATGAGAAACCTTGGAGAGGACCGCATATGTGGGTGACCTCCCACCCCCCTCCTCTAGGGGAGACCGAAAGCAATGGATGTCGAGTGGGTCTGACATAATATTGTGAAAGTCCAGTCCATAGTGGATCTAACACAGTAGTGAGAGTGACTACTTTGCATTAGCTAAAAATCATTTTAATTGCATAATGTGTATTCCACATATAAGACAGGGGTGCACAAACTTTTTCACTAATGGTCACATACTGGAAAAAAACAAAGGAAAAAGCTACTTTTTAAATATATTTTATTTATATATATATATATATATATATATATATATATATATATATATATATATATATATATATATATATATATATATATATATATATATATATATATATATATATATATATATATATATATGTATATATATATATATATAAATATATTAGGGCTGCAACAACTAATCGATTAAATCGATTAAAATCGATTATAAAAATAGTTGGCAATTAATTTAGTCATCGATTCGTTGGATCTATGCTATGCACATGCGCAGAGGCAATTTACTTTAAATTTTTGTAATTTTTTTATTTGTATTTTTATTTTTTTTATAAACCTTTATTTATAAACTGCAACATGTACAAACAGCTGAGAAACAATGATCAAAGTAAGTATGGTGCCAGTATGCTGTTTTCCCCCCACCCCAATAAAATACTGGAAAAGATAGAAATGTAGTTTGTCTCTTTTGTCCGATTATTAATCGATTAATCGAAGTAATAATCGACAGATTAATCGATTATCAAATGAATCGTTAGTTGCAGCCCTAATATATATACTGTATATATATATATATATATATATATATATATATTTATATATATATATATATATATATATATATATATATATATATATATATATATATATATATATATATATATATATATATATATATATATATATATATATATATATATATATATTAGGGATGTCCGATAATGGCTTTTTTGCCGATATCCGATATTCCGATATTGTCCAACTCTTTAATTACCGATACCGATATCAACCGATACTGATATCAACCGATATATACATTCGTGGAATTAACACATTATTATGTCTAATTTGGACAACCAGGTATGGTGAAGATAAGGTACTTTTAAAAAAAATTATAAAATAAAATAAGATAAATAAATTAAAAACATTTTCTTGAATAAAAAAGAAAGTACAACAATATAAAAACAGTTACATAGAAACTAGTAATTAATGAAAATGAGTAACATTAACTGTTAAAGGTTAGTACTATTAGTGGACCAGCAGCACGCACAATCATGTGTGCTTACGGACTGTATTCCTTGCAGACTGTATCGATGTATATTGATATATAATGTAGGAACCAGAATATTAATAACAGAAAGAAACAACCCTTTTGTGTGAATGAGGAGGCAGGTTTTTTGGGTTGGTGCATTAATTGTAAGTGTATCTTGTGTTTTTATGTTGATTTAATTAAAAAACAAAAAACAAACAAACAAAAAAACGATACAGATGATAAAAAAACGATACCGATAATTTCCGATATTACATTTTAACGCATTTATCCCTACTATATATATATATATATATATATATATATATATATATATATATATATATATATATATATATATATATATATATATATATATATATATATATATATATATATATATATATATATATAAAATATATTTAAAAAGTAGCTTTTTCCTTTGTTTTTTTCCAGTATGTGACCATCAGTGAAAAAGTTTGTGCACCCCTGTCTTATATGTGGAATACATTATGCAATTAAAATGATATATTATATATATTACATTATGCAATTAAAATTATATATATATATATATATATATATATATATATATATATATATATATATATATATATATATATATATATATATATATATATATATATATATATATATATATATATATATTTACATTTTTGTTAAAAAGTTTGAAAAATGTTTTGTATATATTTAAAGACAAAGCTTTGTCTTAGGTCACTAGTTTGAAACTATCCATCCATCCATCCATTTTCTACCGCTTGTCCCTTTTGGGGTGGCGGGGGGTCGCTGGAGCCTATCTCAGCTCCAATCGGGCGGAAGGCGGGGTACACCCTGGACAAGTCGCCACCTCATCACAGGGCCCACTAGTTAAAATGTAAAAAAAAACAAAAAACATTTTTTTTCTCCACATTTTTAATGTTTTTTTAAATTGATGTTATGTTTGTTTTTAAGACGAACCGCATTTGCTGCATGACTTTTTAAATCAACACCCAAAAAAGGAAAATATTCCTATTGAGAATCCTGAATGAAATAAGATATTTTTGTTTTGGCACCGTGCAAACCCATTTCATGGCACAATGTGCCCTGCTCAACGGGCCCCCGGCACACATCCAATGCACCATCATAGAGTGTGAAAAACACGCACCAAACCTGCTGTGGTCCTGCCTGGTCCCGTGCACCGTCCCATTGGGGAATATCTCCAGCTGGAAGCCGGTCCTGCAGTACAGCTGCCGCCGCCTCAGGATGCCTTTGAGGTGGCCAAAGTCTGTGGGCGACCCCCGCTGGAGCCTGCCTTCGATCTGGCCCAGGCGCTCGCTCAAGCCCGGCGGAGTGGTGGTCTCTGGCTGCAGGGCCACATTCCCGAAGGCAGGGAAAGTCTGTAAATCCAAGTCGAGCGCTCCTCCGAAAGTCCCCACCTCCGCCATGGCGTGCGCGGCTGTCAGGTTCAGCGACAGCATCGGGGAGAAAAAAAAAAGGTTGCAAAGCGAGGAGAAGAAGATGACAAAAGCAAGTCCTGTGATGAGTGCGCTAATGGAAGAAAAGCGTGGATTATATACATCCTCCACTCGCATTCTCCTCACTCTGGCCACGCCTGGCTGGCATCTTCTTCTTACGCGCACCTCACTGCGTGCATGCGTGGGCCTCCCCCCCCCCCTGCAAACTTGTGACTTGTTACAAGTTCCCCCTGGAAGCTCCACGGAGAGGAGGGAAGTGGGCCGTGGAAGCCTTCGTGAGAGGACACGCCATCACTCCACGCAGTCTGCGGGCTTTTCTGAGCGTGTGGTTAGGGCGCGCGCCTCCTGCTTTCCCAACAAGATGATGCGTGCGTGTATTCTCGCTGCTGGCGCGCAAGTGTCAGTGGCAGCAACTGTGGAGCTTCTCATGCAAGACTTTTCTCCTCCTCCTCCTCTTGTTCCTCCTCCTCTTCCTACTTCTCCTCCTCTTCTTTGGAAGCAGGTGCTTCCTCGCCCCTACGCGCAACCTTCGCAATGTGGCGTGCAGCCACTAAATATATTTCATCCAAATAATTGTATTTTTTTTTCGGTTTATTTATTACACTTTTATTGTACACCTGATTGAGAAAGACATTTTTTCCCCCAGAAAGTTATTTTAATAATGTACTTTTAAAATATATATTTTTAAATCACTCTTGTTCCAATACTTCAAGAAATAAGTGCAATTTGATTATTTTTATTGTAATATTTTTGAAAAATATTTAGTATTTATTTTTGTACTTGAAAAACACATTATGTTTACCATACTTAAATGAGAACAAAACAATTATTTTATTTATTTAATCATTTATGTATTTATTATTATTATTTATTATTTATTATGTACGGAGCCCCTAAAGGGACATGGGAATTTTTTTTTTTTTAGACATGTATCTCGTGCGCACGAGAAAGTATCTCGTGGCCACGAGAAACTTTTTATACAAAAAATAAAAAATAAAAAAATAAAAAATTTTTTTTTTTTTTTTTTTTTTTAATAAAAAGTTTCTCGTGGCCACGAGATACTTTCTCGTGCGCACGAGATACATGTCTAAAAAAAAAAAAATTCCCATGTCCCTTTAGTAAGTATGTATTATTTAATATTTATTTATTTTATTTTATTTTTATGACACTTAAATGAGAGCAATACGATTATTTTATTGTAGTATTTTTTTCTAAATGCATTTACTATTTATTTAAAAAAACAAAACATTATTATTTTTACCATACTTAAATGAGAACAATACAATTATTGTATTTATTTATTATTTATTGTATGTATTTATTTATTATTATTTATAATTATTATTTATTTATTTATGTATTTTTATTTTTATTTTTTAAATTGTTCTAATTTTTAAATTTTTTTATGACACTTAAACAAGAACAATACCGTTATTTTATTTATTTATTTTTAATTTTTATGACACTTAAATGAGAGCGATGCAACTATTTTACTGTAGTATTTTTTTCGAAAAGGACTTACTATTTATATTTCATTCTTATGCTTGTTTTCATTTTTTCATTTTTTAAAATCACTCTTGTTCCAATACTTAGAGAAATAAGTCAAATTAAATTATTTTTATTGTAATATTTTAGAAAAATATGTAGTATTTATTTTTGCACTTAAAAAACATGATTATTTTTTTACCATCCTTAAATGAGAACAATACAATAATTGTATTTATTTATTTATTTTTAATTTTTATGACACTTAAATGAGAGCAATACAACTATTTTATTGTAGTATTTTTTTCGAAAAGCATTTACTATTTATTTTTTATTCTTATGCTAGTTTTACTTTTTTCATTTTTTAAAATCACTCTTGTTCCAATACTTAAAGAAATAAGTCAAATGAAATTATTTTTATTTGTAATATTTTAGAAAAATATGTAGTATTTATTTTTACACTTAAAAAAACATGATTATTTTTACCATACTTAAATGAGAACAATACAATTATTTTATTTATTTATTTATTTTATTTTTATGACATTTAAATGAGAGCAATACAATTGTTTTATTGTAGTATTTTTTTCTAAAAGCATTTACTATTTATTTGTTATTCTTACGCTTGTTTTACTTTTTTCACTTTTTAAAATCACTCTTGTTCCAATACTTAAAGAAATAAGTAAAATTATATTAATTTTATTGTTATATTTTACAAAAATATGTGGTAAATATTTTTGCACTTCAAAAAAACCTTTTGTTATTTTTACAATACTTAAATGAGAGCAATACAATTATTTTATTGTAGTATTGTTTTCTAAAAGCATTTACTATTTATTAAAAAAAACTAAACATTATTTTTTTACCATACTTAAATGAGAACAATACAATTATTTTATTTATTCATTATTTATTTTATTTATTTATTTATTATTATTTATAATTATTATTTATTTATTCATGTATTTTTTTATTTAATTACATTTTTTATGACACTTAAATGAGAGCAATACAACTATTTTATTGTAGTATTTTTTTCGAAAAGCACTTACTATTTATATTTCATTTTATGCTTGTTTTCATTTTTTCATTTTTTAAAATCACTCTTGTTCCAATACTTAAAGAAATAAGTCAAATTAAATTATTTTTATTGTAATATTCTAGAAAAATATGTAGTATTTATTTTTGCACTTAAAAAAAACATGATTATTTTTGACCATCCTTAAATGAGAACAATACAATAATTGTATTTATCTATTTATTTTTAATTTTTATGACACTTAAATGAGAGCGATACAACTATTTTATTGTAGTATTTTTTTCGAAAAGCATTTACTATTTATTTTTTATTCTTATGCTTGTTTTACTTTTTTCATTTTTTAAAATCACTCTTGTTCCAATACTTAAAGAAATAAGTCGAATGAAATTATTTTTATTTGTAATATTTTAGAAAAATATGTAGTATTTATTTTTGCACTTAAAAAAAACATGATTATTTTTACCATACTTAAATGAGAACAATACAATTATTTCATTTATTTATTTTATTTTTTATTTTTATGACATTTAAATGAGAGCAATACAAATGTTTTATTGTAGTATTTTTTTCTAAAAGCATTTACTATGTATTTTTTATTCTTACGCTTGTTTTAATTGTTTCACTTTTTAAAATTACTCTTGTTCCAATACTTAAAGAATTAAGTAAAATTATATTATTTTTATTGTAATATGTTACAAAAATGTGTGGTATTTATTTTTGCACTTCAAAAAAACATTGTTATTTTTACGATACTTAAATGAGAACAATACAATTATTTTATTGTAGTATTTTTTGTAAAAGCATTTATTATTTATTTTTTAATTTTTCATTCTCACATTTGTTTTACTTTTTTAAAAATCAATTTTTTTTTACGATGTTTAAATAAATAGGAAAACATATTTTTACGATAGTGTTATCTGAAAACATTGAGTATTTTTTTTTTAATTTTTCATTCTGACACTTTTTCACTTTTTAAAATGTTTTATTTGTATGACATTTAAATAAGAGAAATACAATTATTTTATTGTAATATTTTCTTTTTTTCCACTTTTAAAAGATCTTTAATTTTACGATATTTCAATAAATACAAAAACACATTTATTTTATAGATGTATTTTCTAAAAAAATTTAGAATTAGTTTTTAAAATGTACATTCCTATTCTTTTTTTTTAATTTTAAAAATATTTTTAACATAAAATTTAAATACTATATTTATTCATTCATATTTATACATTATAATAAATAAACACATATTGCTATACAATACTTTCTAAAGACAGTTTTAATTTTTTAATAATTACATTAATAATTAGTATAACAATACTTGGAAAGTTTAACCCAATAAACCTATTTTAATACAATCAAAAAATATTGTTTTTATCTTAAATTTTAAATACATTTACTTTTCCTCCTTTGGAAACCTTGGAAACTTTAACTGCAGAAAAATGTTTTTAGACAATTTGCAATTATATTGCCACGTTTTTTCAAAAAAAAATTTTTTTTACTTAAAAAGTCTCTAAATAGATAATTATTATTACATTCAAAATATTATGATATGTAAGAAATAACAGTTTAACAACTCATGTTTACATTTGCTAAAAGTACTTTCATGTACATAAATGACCTTATACTAAGACTTAAATGACCTTATACTAAGACGTATACAAAATTATTCTAAGTAAACATGAAAAACGCAGAAAATACAAAAATGAGTGAGAGTTATCCATAGAACAATGTGTTTGATATCTTGTTTGCACATTCTGAGAGGGCTTCTAATATTTGGGAGAGGTAACCATATTGGAAAAAGTAAAAAATTGTCATATGAACTAAATTGTCATTGCCACAGATTGGGTTTCAATGCAACAAGAGAGGAAAAACAACTTTAATAAGTAAAGTATTTTAAGATTCTTATGCAAGCATTTTACTGATATCAACCACAATGAACCAAACAACAAAGTATTGAGAGTCCCACCAGAAATAAGGAATACACCATAAGCATGATTTACGATCACATTGTATCTCTTGTGTGCACAGTGCTGCAACATGTCCCGACATGTGGAAGCGCAGGCTGAAGAAGAAAAAAAAAGAAAAGAAAAAGAAAACACAGCTGTTTAGCAAAGACTTTTGCTTGCGTGAACTGAAAACAAACGGCGGGAGTGTTTTAATTAGTTCACTGTTCTTGAGCTATCAGTGACAGCGGGAAAACATCAACAGCACAGTAGAAGTTGTGCACATCTCACAGAGGACCACCCTGAGGCCGGTGTTTGAAAAGGTGTACTTGGGCAACTTTGCAGATAGGGGCCGAGTGGTGCAGCACCTCACCACAGCCAGCAGATGGCACCGTGGCAAAAAAAGCTTTTTTAAAAAAAAAGTGTATTTAATTAAAGAACTAAGGTTTCAATGTTTATTCATACAGGGATCCCAGAAGCCCTCTGTAGGAGCCTAAATACTGTTTAAGTTCATTTACATATTATGGAAGGTGCTTTATGTTTATTCAGCCAAAATGGGGCTATTTACTTTATTTGCATAATACGAAAATGTATATATTGCATGCTGAGAATAATTATAAAGTACACTTTATTTGTAATTATTATATTTGTCTGAATTAGGGATAAATGCGTTAAAATGTAATATAGGAAATTATCGGTATAGGGTTTTTTTATTATCTGTATCAATTTTTATTTTTATTTTTTTTTTAATTTTTATTAAATCAACATAAAAAACACAAGATACACTTACAATTAGTGCACCAACCCAAAAAACCTCCCTCCCCCATTTCTTTCTGTTATCAATATTCTGGTTCCTACATTATATATCAATATATATCAATACAGTCTGCAAGGGATACAGTCCGTAAGCACACATGATTGTGCGTGCTGCTGGTCCACTAATAGTACTAACCTTTAACAGTTAATTTTACTCATTTTCATTCATTACTAGTTTCTATGTAACTGTTTTTATATTGTTTTACTTTCTTTTTTATTCAAGAAAATGTTTTTAATTTAGTTATCTTATTTTTTATTATTTTTTTTAAAGTACCTTATCTTCACCATACCTGGTTGTCCAAATTAGGCATAATAATGTGTTAATTCCACGACTGCATATATCGGTTGATATTGGTATCGGTTGATATCGGTATCGGTAATTAAAGAGTTAGACAATATCGGAATATCGGATATCGGCAAAAAGCCATTATCGGACATCCCTAGTCTGAATAATTTGATGACATACTATTTTATACCGTATTTTTCGGACTATAAGTCGCAGTTTTTTTCCACAGTGCGACTTATACTCAGGAGCGACTTATGTGTGAAATTATTAACACATTACCGTAAAATATCAAATAATATTATTTAGCTCATTCACGTAAGAGACTAGAGCAGGGGTCACCAACGCGGTGCCCGCGGGCACCAGGTAGCCCGTAAGGACCAGATGAGTAGCCTGCTGGCCTGTTCTAAAAATAGCTCAAAGAGCAGCACTTACCAGTGAGCTGCCTCTATTTTTTAAATTGTATTTATTTACTAGCAAGCTGGTCTCGCTTTGCTCAACATTTTTAATTCTAAGAGAGACAAAACTCAAATAGAATTTGAAAATCCAAGAAAATATTTTAAAGACTTGGTCTTCACTAACTGACAAAGAAACAGATTACAGATTTGGTGTCCAGTTCAAAGTGTGACATGATTTATTTAAACATTTGAGAGTTGACTTTTGTATTCGACATGAGTTATTATTTGTACAAACATGGTGCAAAGTAATTCATGATTTGCTAAAAAATGCTAGTGGCTAGCTAGTTAAAATGGGATATTGTGATTTCACAAGACTGTCTTAGAAGTGATCATTTGAAAATGTTCAATTTGAAAAATGTGCACTTCGAGAAAATGTCTCCAGAAGTACTACAATTAAATATTTATAATGTTCATATTCATTTAATTATCGTATAAAATGTGTCAGAATAAAAATATTAGAAAATAGATACAACATTAGAGAATACTATAGTCAAATTGTTATTTTTTGTTGCTTAAATATTGGAAAAAAATATATAATATATAAATTACATCAGATTAGATTAAATTAAATTTGATTTAATGATGTTAATGACTCTAAGTCTACACCACATCCCAAGATATGAATAATTGAATAGATTTAAGTGACGCAGTATGTATAATACAACTAGTGTCATCCCGATACCAATATTTTGGTACCGGTACCAAAATGCATTTCGATACTGTTCGATACTTTTCGATACTTTTCTAAATAAAGGTGACCACAAAAAATGGCATTATTGGCTTTATTTTAACTAAAAATCTTAGGGTACATTAAACATATGTTTCTTATTGCAATTTTGTCCTTTAATAAAATAGTGAACATACAAGACAACTTGTCTTTTAGTAGTAAGTCAACAAACAAAGGCTCCTAATTTAGCTGCTGACATATGCAGTAACATATTGTGTCATTTATACACCTATTATTTTGTCAACATTATTAAGGACAAGCTGTAAAAATGAATTATTAATCTACTCCTTCATTTACTGTGTATATCTGGATATTTTCCGTTTCAACATGTCCTATCTACACTTCTTGTTTGGATATTTTACAATAGTTTTGGATGATACCATAAATTTGGGTATCAATCCGATACCAAGTAGTTACAGGATCATACATTGGTCATATTCAAAGTCCTCATGTGTCCAGGGACATATTTCCTGAGTTTATAAACATAAACGAAAAAAGATTTTGTGATGCTAAAAAATATAGATGTCATAGTAGCATCGACTAGATACGTTCCTGTACTTGGTACTTGGGTTCCTCAGACCACCAAATACTGCCACGAGAGCCCGGATCAGGGTTACAACTGTTTTATTTTCATAAAATCGTGCAAGTGTTTTGCTTTCCAGCAAAATGTTTTCTCTCCGTCCGTCTCTCGCTCTCCCACTCCAGCTCCAACAATGTGTCTCATTCCGGCTGCTGCTAATAAAGGCGACAGGTGATTAGATAACAAGGCCCACCAGGGCCATCTACGCACCTGTCGCTTTCTTCGAGGCCGGTCCCCCGCAGGCCACGCCCCCCCTCCACAGGTATCATTACAGTGGATGTTAGGTGTAGATCCGGTACTCTTTAGAGGTGGTATAGTACCGAATATGATTCATTAGTATCTCAGCACTATACTAGCACCGCAATACCGTACAACCCTAAATACAACACCTTCTTCTTGTCCGTTTTGTCATCAATTTTGAAGACACGTGTCCTTACTGTGGATTGTAAAAGCAAATGCTCAATAATACCTTTGAACATTCACAATCCATCTGATGGCCTTTTATCCTCTTTGTGATTCAAATGAGTAAAATGTCAGATGAACTTTATCTACATGTTTTATTTACCTAGCGTGTCATCTTTTCATTTCCATAAGCATCGTTTTTTTTCCATCAATGCTCCGCTCCACAATGTTCGAATTCACATTCCCTCAATGAACCGCAGCCCTCTGTATCGTGCCGGCAGCACTCGTGCAGCCCCAGAACATGATGTCCTCGCCAGAGGTGGGTAGTAACGCGCTACATTTACTCCGTTACATCTACTTGAGTAACGTTTGGGATAAATTGTACTTCTAAGAGTAGTTTTAATGCAACATACTTTTACTTTTACTTGAGGATATTTATAGAGAAGAAACGCTACTTTTACTCCGCTCCATTTATCTACATTCAGCTCGTTACTCGCTACTGATTTTTAGCAATCTGTTAATGCACGCTTTGTTTGTTTTGGTTTGTCAGACAAACCTTCAAAGTAGGATCTATCGCATGCCTGCGGTTCACCAATCAAATACAGTCACTGGTGACGTTGGACTCCGTTTCACCAATCAAACAGAGCCAGGCGGTCACATGATTAACTGCACATAAAGTTTCAGCGGCAAACAACAAGCTTAAAAGCTTACATGAACTCAACGTCAAATTTGGGGAAGCACATCGCGGTAAGTAACGTTAGTAGATATTTTGGCTGTCACCGTAGGCTGATGTTAGCTTCCCTGCTATGAATCACTGTCAAATGTACATCGTGTGGGGACATTTATTAACGCACTGCTGCCTCATAGACAGACAGACAGAGTCACACACACACACACACAGTCGCGCACACACACACACACACACACACAAGCACACACACACACACACACACACACACACACACACACACACACACACACACACACACACACACACACGCATGCATAGAAACATCAATCAGAAGTTCTCAGGTACAGCCCACACCTATCAGTTCATGGTTTGCGTAAAGGCTAACTTGTTATTTTCCTTTGTAATATTTGCCTACTGAGGCAATAAGTTATTGTGGCTCAATTTGCCTTAATTTGTTGTATGTTAATGTATTATTATGTAATATATATTATTGTTTTAGTTGCTTAAGAGATATTCCTGTCTCCGAATTTGCTCATTGCTATTTTTATGTTTTTGTGCATTATTTGTTGCCGTCATCATTAAACGAACAGGTTACTCATCAGTTACTCAGTACCTGAGTAGTTTTTTCACAACATACTTTTTACTTTTACTCAAGTAAATATTTGGGTGACTACTCCTTACTTTTACTTGAGTAATAGATCCTAAAGCAGGAGTCACCAACCTTTTTGAAACCAAGAGCTACTTCTTGGGTAGTGATTAATGGGAAGGGCTACCAGTTTGATACACACTTAAATAAATTGCCAGAAATAGCCAATTTGCTCAATTTACCTTTAACTCTATGTTATTATTAATAATTAATGATATTTACACTTAATTGAATCGTTTAAAAGAGGAGAAAACACGGAAAAAATGAAAATAGAATTTTGAAACATAGTTTATCTTCAATTTCAACTCTTTAAAATTCAAAATTCAACCGAAAAAAAAGAAGAGAAAAACTAGCTAATTCGAATCTTTTTGAAAAAATTAAAAAAATAATTTATGGAACATCATTAGTAATTTTTCCTGATTAAGATTAATTTTAGAATTTTGATGACATGTTTTAAATAGGTTAAAATCCAATCTGCACTTTGTTAGAATATATAACAAATTGGACCAAGCTATATTTCTAACAAAGACAAATCATTATTTCTTCTAGATTTTCCAGAACAAAAATTTTAAAAGAAATTCAAAAGACTTTGAAAAAGATTTAAATTTGATTCTAAAGATTTTCTAGATTTGCCAGAATAAAGTTTTTGAATTGTAATCATAATAAGTTTGAAGAAATATTTCACAAATATTCTTTGTCTAAAAAACAGAAGCTAAAATGAAGAATGTATTTATTATTCTTTACAATAAAAAAAAATAAAAAAAATTACTTGAACATTGATTTAAATTGTCAGGAAAGAAGAGGGCGGAATTTAAAAGGTAAAAAGGTGTATGTGTTTAAAAATCCTAAAACCATTTTTAAGGTTGTATTTTTTCTCTAAAATTGTCTTTCTGAAAGTTATAAGAAGCAAAGTAAAAAAAAAAAAAAGAATTTATTTGAACAAGTGAAGACCAAGTCTTTAAAATATTTTCTTGGATTTTCAAATTCTATTTGAGTTTTGTCTCTCTTAGAATTAAAAATGTCGGGCAAAGCGAGACCAGCTTGCTAGTAAATAAATCAAATTTAAAAAATACAGGCAGCTCACTGGTAAGTGCTGCTATTTGAGCTATTTTTAGAACAGGCCAGCGGGCTACTCATCTGGTCCTTACGGGCGACCTGGTGCCCGCGGGCACCGCGTTGGTGACCCCTGTCCTAAAGTAACAGTACTCCTACTTGAGTACAATTTCTGGTCCTCGCCCCGATTATTACTCGTCCCCCTCAAGTTGTGTCTTTCCTGCACCGTCTATCTCCCTAAATCGAATGTTAGTGTGAAAACTTCAGATTACTTCATTTTTTTGGTAGTTATTAGGACGACATCTGTTGCTGGTCAGCTGTATTTTATAGTTGACAAGGCAGATTTATGGCTGCAAACACGCACACACCAGCACACTCAAAATGTTCCCATATGCCGCGAACCTGCCGAGGATATAGAAATGGAGATAATGACCTCAAGTGCAAGTCTGCGGCTTTGAAGTCGCTCTCCCAAAAGCACACACACATGGATATATATACACACAAAGGTGGATACACACGCAAACACACGCGCGTTCACACACAGTGTCCCGATTGAAAATGAAACACCAGGCTGGATTGGAGGCTAACAAGTGCCTCATCTATTTGTTTGCATTAGACAGAATTCACCCGTGTCCTCTTGAGGGAGGTCAGCTAAGGTCCGCTTAGCCAAACAAAGAGGATATGTTTTACATATCGATATATCTTGCACTCAATTATGGACCCTCGCTGCGTGCTGGAGGACTGTTTTGACATTTTTTTTGGGGGGGGGGGAGAGTGAACCTGCTTGTTCATGTTCTTGATGTTCTTACCATGTCTCCTTCGAGTGTGGCCGCTACTTTTAAAGACCACAACGTCAGGAAAAGCAGCGCATGAGTAAATGAATTAGTTCAGTTCGTACAATGTGACAAATTGTCTAATCCAGGCGTCGCACAACATGTTGAAAGAGCCATATTGGACCAAAAAATGAATAAAAATCTGTCTGGAGCCGCAAAAATTTTAAAAGTCTATATAGGTGTTATAATGAAGACAACATATGATGTAAGTGTCTATATTAGCTATATTAGCCTACTGTCAAAATGATTTTAAAAGTCTTATATAAGTGTTATAATGAAGACAACACATGATGTAAGTGTCTATATTAGCTATATTAGCCTACTATCAAAATGACTTTAAAAGCCTTATATAAGTGTTATAATGAAGACAACACATGATGTAAGTGTCTATATTAGCCTACTGTCAAAATGACTTTAAAAGTCGTATATAAGTGTTATAATGAAGACAACACATGATGTCAGTGTCTATATTAGCCTACTGTCAAAATGACTTTAAAAGTCTTATATAAGTGTTATAATGAAGGCAACACATGATGTAAGTGTCTATATTAGCTATATTAGCCTACTATCAAAATGACTTTAAAAGTCTTATATAAGTGTTATAATGAAGGCAACACATGATGTAAGTGTCTATATTAGCTATATTAGCCTACTGTCAAAATGACTTTAAAAGTCTTATATAAGTGTTATGATGAAGACAACACATGATGTAAGTGTCTATATTGGTTGTATTAGCCTACTGTCAAAATTACTTTAAAAGTTTTGTATAAGTGTTATAATGAAGACAACACATGATGTAAGTGTCTATATTAGCTATATTAGCCTACTATCAAAATGACTTTAAAAGTCTTATATAAGTGTTATAATGAAGGCAACACATGCCGTAAGTGTCTATTTTAGCTATATTAGCCTACTATCAAAATGACTTTAAAAGTCTTATATAAGTGTTATAATGAAGGCAACACATGCCGTAAGTGTCTATATTAGCTATATTAGCCTACTGTCAAAATTACTTTAAAAGTCGTATATAAGTGTTATAATGAAGGCAACACATGATGTAAGTGTCTATATTAGCTATATTAGCCTACTATCAAAGGCTGACGCAAATCCTCGTTGACAGAAATGTTGTATTTAAATTTTTATTCTACACATTTTTACAACATTGGAAATCATTAGTAAAATGGAGGCTTCTCATTGGATGAGATAACTCCTGGAAATGACTGTCTTAGAATGGCCAAAAGTATAGATGTGTGTGTACAAGTTAAAGGAAACGGCAGGCTGTCTTCTTCTAATGGATTTATTACAATCTTTGCAAGCTGGGTAACGTTTGCTGTGGTCTGGAACAACATGGCACACAAACAACTATCAGAAATGCAGCCAATATTACACACAGATAATGTGTCACGAGACATGCAAATATAAATTAAATACACAAGGACATAAGGAAGGAAATTAAATGAGCTCAGATATACCTACAAACGAGGCATAATGATGCACATGCAGCTAGCCTGAATAGCATGTTAGCATCGATTAGCTTGCCGTCATGGATTGACCAAATATGCCTCATAGGCACTCCAGCAAATCAATAAAATCAACAAAGCTCACTTTTGTGTATTCACGCACAGCATAAAACGTTTGGTGGACAAAAATGAGACAAAGAAGGAGTGGCATAAAACACATCTTTCTGTGGCAGGACCGGAGAAAGTTGTACATATAAACAAACTGAGTTCAAGGATCGCTGAAATTAGTAAGACAAAACGGTGCTTGCCAAATCCTCTCATCAGTGAAGCATGTTTAATATAAACCAGACCTGGGCATTGTACGGCCCGCGGGCCGCATCCGGCCCTTTGCGCATCCCTGTCCGGCCCGCGTGAGGCCAATCATAAATTACAAAATAAATTTAAAAAAGTATCTATTTCGAGTGTGCAATACAACAGTGCTGCTTTTGTTTTGAAAAGCGTTATTTGTATTACTTCCGTGTGGACGTATGCGTGTGTGCGATTGTGAGTGAATTGAACGGCGCAATTACAAATTACAAAATAAAGTTTAAAAAACATCTATGTCGTGCGCGCAATACAACTGTGCTGCTTTTATTTTGAAATGTGTTATTTATGCCGTATGTCCGGAGGGAACCTGTGAGTGAAGGTGCATAGAGACAAGTGATGAGACGCTAAAAAAAAGAAAAGTTGATGAGGAATGGCGTGTTTCCAACAAGAGATGGACTGCCAAGTATTTCTTTACATAAATTAATGGTAAAGCCGTGTGCTTAATGTGTGGTACACAGGTTGCTGTGTTTAAATATCATTTTAATCGCCACTACACGAAGAAACACGAGGGAAAATACCGGGATGTGTCTGATGAAGCGCGCGCAAGGGAGGCTGATGCGTTGATGGTAAAACTGCAAACCCAACAAGGACTTTGTGCCATATTTCACACCCCCAGAGATGCAGCCGTCAGGACAAGTTTCGTCATTTCTCACAAAAGCGCCAGAAAAAGTAAGGCGTTTTCTGACGGAGAGTTTATTAAGGAGTGCTTATTGGACTTTGTTGCGCTGATAATGCCCGGAGACATGGACTGTTTTTCGCTAACTTTGGATGAGAGCTCTGATGCAGTCAATTAAAGAGACAACCACAGGTAATGACTTGTTCACAGAGGTAAATGCGTGTTGGGACAAGCTGGCAGGTGTGACAATCCAATCCACTTTATTTATATAGCACATTTAAACAACAAAATGTTTCCAAAGTGCTGCACAACAATATTACAAACAATATTCAAATATTATCCTTAGCTCCACCAATGACTGAATAAAAAGAAAAAAACAATTACATATAAAACCAATATAAAAAACAATATAGAATAGATATGATTAAAAACTATTTTTAACAACAGATGGTTGTCCAAATCTGATGGGGAAAAATGTTGGATAATGCAGGATAAAGTGACCTTAAAAAGCAATCTGCTTTTGTATAAAGTTAAGTTAGGTTAAATGAAATTATTATTATTATTATTATTATTAATTATTATCATCATTATTATTTATCTTATGGTATATCAAAAATAATATTGAGCAAAATTTAATTGAAATATTGTCGTGTGGCCCTCCAGCAGTGCTCGGGTTGCTTATGCGGCCCCCGGTGAAAATTAATTGCCCACCCCTGATATAAACTGTGGGATTTCTAACAATTAGGAAGGTTTGTGTCATGTTTGTTCTCACACAGAAAATATATTAAAACTAAAATATATATTTCATTTTTTTTTCCATTTTCACACATCTCTGAAAGAGGTCCAGGGAGCCACTAGGGCGGCGCTAAAGAGACGCATGCGGCCCTAGAGCCGCGGGTTGCTGACCCCTGGTCTAATCGAAGTCATCTCTTCAAGGCGTGAGTTAAGATTAAGGATGTCAAAAATAACCAGTTTACTCTTGTGATTTATCTTTAAAAAATGTAAAAATGAGCTGAAACTTTTGAATGAAAGAAAATGTGTCCACTAGATGTCGCAACAGCAATTCCTTATTTCCCTTTCAGAGAGAGCGGAGCTATGTGTCGTGTTAAGATAGAGGCAACACTTCTGTGTTACTCACGCTGCTTATTAGTGATAGTATACAAAATGTGGATAGTTACGTTGATGCATAGATTGTCAAAGTATTTGTTGGTAATTTTATTTTATTTTACAAACCCTGTTTCCAATTCCATATGAGTTGGGAAATTGTGTTAGATGTAAATATAAACGCAATACAATGATTTGCAAATCCTTTTCAAGCCATATTCAGTTGAATGCACTACAAAGACAACATATTTGATGTTCAAACTCATAAACTTTATTTTTTTTTTGCAAATAATAATTAACTTAGAATTTCATGGCTGCAACACGTGCCAAAATAGTTGGGAAAGGGCATGTTCACCACTGTGTTACATGGCCTTTCCTTTTAACAACACTCAGTAAACGTTTGGGAACTGAGGAGACACATTTTTGAAGCTTCTCAGCTGGAATTCTTTCCCATTCTTGCTTGATGTACAGCTTAAGTTGTTCAACAGTCCGGGGGTCTCCCTTCTGCTATTTTAGGCTTCATAATGCGCCACACATTTTCAACGGGAGACAGGTCTGGACTACAGGCAGGCCAGTCTAGTACCCGCACTCTTTTACTATGAAGCCACGTTGATGTAACACGTGGCTTGGCATTGTCTTGCTGAAATAAGCAGGGGCGTCCATGGTAACGTTGCTTGGATGGCAACATATGTTGCTCCAAAACCTGTATGTACCTTTCAGCATTAATGGCGCCTTCACAGATGTGTAAGTTACCCATGTCTTGGGCACTAATACACCCCCATACCATCACACATGCTGGCTTTTCAACTTTGCGCCTATAACAATCCGGATGGTTCTTTTCCTCTTTGGTCCGGAGGACACGACGTCTACAGTTTCCAAAAACAATTTGAAATGTGGACTCGTCAGGCCACAGAACACTTTTCCACTTTGTATCAGTCCATCTTAGATGAGCTCAGGCCCAGCGAAGCCGACGGCGTTTCTGGGTGTTGTTGATAAACGTTTTTCGCCTTGCATAGGAGAGTTTTAACTTGCACTTACAGATGTAGCGACCAACTGTAGTTACTGAAAGTGGGTTTCTGAAGTGTTCCTGAGCCCATGTGGTGATATCCTTTACACACTGATGTCGCTTGTTGATGCAGTACAGCCTGAGGGATGGAAGGTCACGGGCTTAGCTGCTTACGTGCAGTGATTTCTCCAGATTCTCTCAACCCTTTGATGATATTACGGAGCGTAGATGGTGAAATCCCTAAATTCCTTGCAATAGCTGGTTGAGAAAGGTTTTTCTTAAACTGTTCAACAATTTGCTCACGCATTTGTTGACAAAGTGGTGACCCTCGCCCCATCCTTGTTTGTGAATGACTGAGCATTTCATGGAATCTACTTTTATACCCAATCATGGCACCCACCTGTTCCCAATTTGCTAAGTGTTTGATGAGCATTCCTCAACTTTATCAGTATTTATTGCCACCTTTCCCAACTTCTTTGTCACGTGTTGCTGCCATCAAATTCTAAAGTTAATGATTATTTGCAAAACAAAAATGTGTTATCAGTTTGAACATCAAATATGTTGTCTTTGTAGCATATTCAACTGAATATGGGTTGAAAATGATTTGCAAATCATTGTATTCCGTTTATATTTACATCTAACACAATTTCCCAACTCATATGGAAACGGGGTTTGTACATTTAAACCCCCAAAAATGCTTTTGATAATCTGTACATTTCGTGTTGTACTTATGACTGTGGGGACACATTTTCTGTGCGCACATAAATATGCTGAAATAATATGTATCCCCTTCTAACTTCATGTGAGATTAATGATATGAGTCCAAATGTACAAGCTTTGTTGTAGATGATGCTGCATATGTACAGAATAACCACATGATGTTAGTACATCAGTTGAGAAACATGAGTAAATTACATTAATAACATCTTGTAATTTCATTTTGATATTAGTATTAATTTCATCTTTTAATAGATTAAAAAAAAACGCTGATGGGAGCATTTTAAAATAACCACCATTTATTATCACATCATTTATTCAGAAAGTATAAATAACGACAAATGAAGATAAAATACTATAAACTGCAACATTTAAGTGTAAAAAAAACAAAAAAACATTATGGTTTGTACATTTCTACAATGTGCTTGGTCTTTTTTTAAACAAAGAAAACAATCTGAAGTTGTCTTTATTTTTACGTTATCATGCCATGATTTTACCAGTCCGGCCCACTGGGGAATAGATTTTCCTCTATGTGTTGGCCCTGCGATGAGGTGGGGACTTGTCCAGGATGTACCCCACCTTCCGCCCGAATGCAGCTGAGATAGGCTCCAGCGACCCCGAAAGGGACAAGCGGTAGAAAATGGATGGATGGATGGCCCCTAGGCAAAAATGAGTTCCACACCCTTGATGTACAGCAATATTTCCTCACTAGAGGACCCTAAAAGTATCTGTTTCGCCGCCGTACTCAGTTGTAATACACTTTTCCACCACTTGTGGCAGTAATGACAATCTTAAACAAACAGAAGAAGACTGGAGCTAAAGTCATAGAAGAGCTTAAGCGCAAAAATTATGACTAAAGTGTGGAAGCTGTATTTACATTAGCACTTAAATTTTATTGACAGTTTATTTAAAGGCCTACTGAAAGCCACTACTAGCGACCACGCAGTCTGATAGTTTATATATCAATGATGAAATCTTAACATTGCAACACATGCCAATACGGCCGGGTTAACTTATAAAGTGACATTTTAAATTTCCGGGGAAATATCCGGCTGAAACGTCTCGGTATGATGACGTATGCGCGTGACGTAGTCAGTTAAACGGAAGTATTGGTACCCCGTAGAATCCTATACAAAAAGCTCTGTTTTCATTTCATAATTCTAGAGTATTCTGGACATCTTTTGCAATTTGTTTAATGAACAATGAAGGCTGCAAAGAAGAAAGTTGTAGGTGGGATCGGTGTATTAGCGGCGGCAGCGGCGGACTACAGCAACACAACCGGAGGACTTTCTTGGAGAGCAGACACGCTAGCCGGTGACCTCACCTTGACTTCCTACGTCTCCGGGCCGCCAACCGCATCTGTGATCGGGTGAAGTCCTTCGTCGCACCGTCGACCGCTGGAACGCAGGTGAGCACGGGTGTTGATGAGCAGATGAAGGCTGGCTGGCGTAGGTGGAGAGCTAATGTTTTTAGCATAGCTCTGTGAGGTCCGGTTGCTAAGTTAGCTTCAATGGCGTTGTTAGCAACAGCATTGTTAACCTTCGCCAGGCTGGAAAGCATTAACCGTGTAGTTACATGTCCCTGGTTTAATAGTATTGTTGATCTTCTGTCTATCCTTCCAGTCAGGGGCTTATTTCTTTTGTTTCTATATGCAGTTAAAGCACGATGCTATCACGTTAGCTCCGTAGCTAAAGAGTTTCGCCGATGTATTGTCGTGGAGATAAAAGTCACTGTGAATGTCCATTTCGCGTTCTCGACTCTCATTTTCAAGAGGATATAGTATCCGAGGTGGTTTAAAATACAAATCTGTGATCCACAATAGAAAAAGGAGAGAGTGTGGAATCCAATGAGCCAGCTTGTACCTAAGTTACGGTCAGAGCGAAAAAAGATATGTCTTGAACTGCACTCTAACGTTCCTCATCCACGAATCTTTCATCCTCGCTCAAATTAATGGGGAAATCGTCGCTTTCTCGGTCCGAATCGCTCTCACTTCTGGCCGCCATCACTGTAAACAATAGGGAACTTTGTGGAAATATTCAGCTGACTACGTCACGCTACTTCCGGTAGGGGCAAGGCTTTTTTTTGTCAGACACCAAAAGTTGCGATCTTTATCGTCGTTTTTCTCTACTAAATCCTTTCAGCAAAAATATGGCAATATAGCGAAATGATCAAGTATGACACATAGAATAGATCTGCTATCCCCGTTTAAATAAAAAAAATTCATTTCAGTAGGCCTTTAAGAAACATATATGTTAACATCATTTATTACCGCATTTTTCGGACTATAAGTCGCAGTTTTTTTCATAGTTTGGCCGGGGGTGCGACTTATACTCAGGAGCGACTTATGTGTGAAATTATTAACACATTAGCGTAAAATATCAAATAATATTATTTAGCTCATTCACGTAAGAGACTAGACGTATAAGATTTCATGGGATTTAGCGATTAGGAGTGACAGATTGTTTGGTAAACGTATAGCATGTTCTATATGTTATAGTTATTTGAATGACTCTTACCATAATATGTTACGTTAACATACCAGTTGGTTATTTATGCCTCATATAACGTACACTTATTCAGCCTGTTGTTCACTATTCTTGATTTATTTTAAATTGCCTTTCAAATGTCTATTCTTGGTGTTGGCTTTTATCAAATACATTTCCCCAAAACATGCGACTTATACTCCAATGCGACTTATATATGTTTTTTCCCTTCTTTATTATGCATTTTCGGCCGGGCCGGTGCGACTTATATTCCGAAAAATACGGTACTTTGGTTAACATGCATTTATCTTAGCACTGCAACCCACGCAGAACATGCAAACCCCACACAGAAAAATCCCGAGCGCAGGATCGAACCCAGGACCTTCGTACTGTGAGGCAGACGCACTAACCCCCTCTTCCACCGTGCTGCCCTAGAGGTAGGGTTGCTGTATTTTATTTTATTAGGTTGTTTAACATAGTGTGTTTTTGTAAATATAAATAATGGGGGGGGATAAAAACCTGGAAATTTGTCATTATATTTTTGCCAGTGGCAGAGCAGGAAGCTACGGAGCCCCTAAAGGGACATGGGAATTTTTTTTTTTTAGACATGTATCTCGTGGCCACGAGAAAGTATCTCGTGGCCACGAGAAACTTTCTCGTGGCCACGAGAAACTTTTTATAAAAAAAAAAAAAAAAAAATTGATATTTTTTTTTTTTTTTTTTTTTTTTATAAAAAGTTTCTCGTGGCCACGAGAAACTTTCTCGTGGCCACGAGAAACTTTCTCGTGCGCACGAGAAACTTTCTCGTGGCCACGAGAAACTTTCTCGTGGCCACGAGAAACTTTCTCGTGGCCACGAGAAAGCATTGGATGCGTGCTGATGGTTTAGTGTGTGTTAAAATGGCAGTTTAGGAGTTAATATGGCTGTATTTCCAGATAGGACTTTCCCCCATGTGTGTTGTGGCAAAATGTGAATGCTTGATTAGTAGGTGTGAGACAAACACTTTATCTTCCTGGTTATTGTAACGCTACGTGTTTGACATTATTTAAGACTTTATCATGCCCGGGAAAGGACAGTTTTCCTCTTCTGTGGCTGTGGGGAGTGGGCGTGGCTTGCGGACCTGCAGTGAAGCGGGGTGTGTCAGTTAGTCCCATGTTGATGTGATCAAACTTCTTTCTTGCTTGGAAGACACACACACAATTGTAACTGTTATTTCTTCCTGCAAATAATAAATATGTACAACGTGTTTGGATGTATTCATTTATGTAAAATTGTCATTAAATGTAATATTGCCTGACAAAAAGTGATACGACGTACGTAATATTTTGATATTTACACATCGCATATTTACACACGCGCATCTGACTAGAATACCCTTATGTGCATTACATATCAACATCAACTACCTACTGTACTGTTTACTTGTTGAAATACCCTTTTTAGAGCAAATATCTACCCACATAATTTATATGTGTATATATAATATATATATATATATGTGTATGTATGTATGTATGTGTATCTATATATATATATATATATATATATATATATATATATATATATATATATATATATATATATATATATATATATATACAGTATATACACGCACACACACACATATACATGTATACTGTATAGGAAGAAACACACATAAATATATACAGTATACATATATACACACAAACACTAAATTTGACAAACAAAATAACTACTATTTTTAAGAACAAGTTACAGTAATATAATATATATATATATACACTCCCGTTCAAAAGTTTGGGGTCACCCAAACAATTTTGTGGAATAGCCTTCATTTCTAAGAACAAGAATAGACTGTCGAGTTTCAGATGAAAGTTCTCTTTTTCTGGCCATTTTGAGCGTTTAATTGACCCCACAAATGTGATGCTCCAGAAACTCAATCTGCTCAAAGGAAGGTCCGTTTTGTAGCTTCTGTAACGAGCTAAAGTGTTTTCAGATGTGTGAACATGATTGCACAAGGGTTTTCTAATCATCAATTAGCCTTCTGAGCCAATGAGCAAACACATTGTACCATTAGAACACTGGAGTGATAGTTGCTGGAAATGGGCCTCTATACACCTATGTAGATATTGCACCAAAAACCAGACATTTGCAGCTAGAATAGTCATTTACCACATTAGCAATGTATAGAGTGTATTTCTTTAAAGTTAAGACTAGTTGAAAGTTATCTTCATTGAAAAGTACAGTGCTTTTCCTTCAAAAATAAGGACATTTCAATGTGACCCCAAACTTTTAAACGGTAGAGTATATATATACATGCTTATACATAATATGTATATATATATATATATATATATATATATATATATATATATATATATATATATATATATATATATATATATATATATATATATATATATATATATATATATATATATATATATATGTATGTATATATATGTATATATATGTCTATATATATATATATATATATATATATATATATATATATATATATATATATACACATATACATATATATATACATATATATATATATATATATATATATATATATATATATATATAGATACACATATATACATATATATATATAGATACACATATATATATATATATATAGATACACATACATATATATATATATATATATATATATATATATATATATATATATATATATATATATATATATATATATATATATATATATATACATACATACATACATACACATATATATATATATATTATATATACACATATAAATTATGTGGGTAGATATTTGCTCTAAAAAGGGTATTTCAACAAGTAAACAGTACAGTAGGTAGTTGATGTTGATATATGTAATGCACATAAGGGTATTCTAGTCAGATGCGCGTGTGTAAATATGCGATGTGTAAATATCAAAATATTACGTACGTCGTATCACTTTTTGTCAGGCAATATTACATTTAATGACAATTTTACATAAATGAATACATCCAAACACGTTGTACATATTTATTATGTGCAGGAAGAAATAACAGTTACAATTGTGTGTGTATCTTCCAAGCAAGAAAGAAGTTTGATCACATCAACATCGGACTAACTGACACACTCCGCTTCGCTGCAGGTCCGCAAGCCACGCCCACCCCCCACAGCCACAGAAGAGGAAAACTGTCCTTTCCCGGGCATGATAAAGTCTTAAATAATGTCAAACACGTAGCGTTACAATAACCAGGAAGATAAAGTGTTTGTCTCACACCTACTAATCAAGCATTCACATTTTGCCACAACACACATGGGGGAAAGTCCTATCTGGAAATACAGCCATATTAACTCCTAAACTGCCATTTTAACACACACTAAACCATCAGCACGCATCCAATGCTTTCTCGTGGCCACGAGAAAGTTTCTCGTGGCCACGAGAAAGTTTCTCGTGCGCACGAGAAAGTTTCTCGTGGCCACGAGAAAGTTTCTCGTGGCCACGAGAAACTTTTTATAAAAAAAAAAATAAAAAAAAAAAAAAATCAATTTTTTTTTTTTTTTTTTTTTTTTTTTTTTATAAAAAGTTTCTCGTGGCCACGAGAAAGTTTCTCGTGGCCACGAGATACTTTCTCGTGGCCACGAGATACTTTCTCGTGGCCACGAGATACATGTCTAAAAAAAAAAAAATTCCCATGTCCCTTTAGGGGCTCCGTAGGAAGCGGCTAGGAAAAAGTATGCAGTAAAATTTCTGTCATTCATTAATTGGCAATTTACAAACCCCATTTCCATATGAGTTGGGAAATTGTGTTAGATGTAAATATAAATGGAATACAATGATTTGCAAATAATTTTCAACCCATATTCAGTTGAATATGCTACAAAGACAACATATTTGATGTTCAAACTGATAACACATTTTTTTTTTGCAAATAATCATTAACTTTAGAATTTGATGCCAGCAACACGTGACAAAGAAGTTGGGAAAGGTGGCAATAAATACTGATAAAGTTGAGGGATGCTCATCAAACACTTATTTGGAACATCCCACAGGTGAGCAGGCAAATTGGGAACAGGTGGGTGCCATGATTGGGTATAAAAGTAGATTCCATGAAATGCTCAGTCGTTCACAAACAAGGATGGGGCGAGGGTCACCACTTTGTCAACAAATGTGTGAGCAAATTGTTGAACAGTTTAAGAAAAACCTTTCTCAACCAGCTATTGCAAGGAATTTAGGGATTTCACCATCTACGCTCCGTAATATCATCAAAGGGTTCAGAGAATCTGGAGAAATCACTGCACGTAAGCAGCTAAGCCCGTGACCTTCCATCCCTCAGGCTGTACTGCATCAACAAGCGACATCAGTGTGTAAAGGATATCACCATATGGGCTCAGGAACACTTCAGAAACCCACTGTCAGTAACTACAGTTGGTCGCTACATCTGTAAGTGCAAGTTAAAACTCTCCTATGCAAGGCAAAAAAACGTTTATCAACAACACCCAGAAACGCCGTCGGCTTCGCTGGGCCTGAGCTCATCTAAGATGGACTGATACAAAGTGGTAAAGTGTTCTGTGGTCTGAAGAGTCCACATTTCAAATGGTTTTTGGAAACTGTGGACGTCGTGTCCTCCGGACCAAAGAGGAAAAGAACCATCCGGATTGTTATAGGCGCAAAGTTGAAAAGCCAGCATCTGTGATGGTATGGGGGTGTATTAGTGCCCAAGACATGGGTAACTTACACATCTGTGAAGGCGCCATTAATGCTGAAAGGTACATACAGGTTTTGGAGCAACATATGTTGCCATCCAAGCAACGTTATCATGGACGCCCCTGCTTATTTCAGCTAGACAATGCCAAGCCACGTGTTACATCAACGTGGCTTCATAGTAAAAGAGTGCGGGTACTAGACTGGCCTGCCTGTAGTCCAGACCTGTCTCCCATTGAAAATGTGTTTGGCATTATGAAGCCTAAAATAGCACAAGGGAGACCTCCGGACTGTTGAACAACTTAAGCTGTACATCAAGCAAGAATGGGAAAGAATTCCACCTGAGAAGCTTCAAAAATGTGTCTCCTCAGTTCCCAAATGTTTACTGAGTGTTGTTAAAAGGAAAGGCCATGTAACACAGTGGTGAAAAATGCCCCTGTGCCAACTTTTTTGCAATGTGTTGCTGCCATTAAATTCTAAGTTAATGATTGTTATATTGAAAGAGAAAGAAATCAAGCACAGGAGATACTTAACAAGTCCCCATTATGTTTAATCATGTGATCTGCTATCAGGTTCTTGTAGAAACCCTCTTAACCTCAGCCGTGGGAGGGCCCCAAAAGATGATTGTACTACATCATGCTTAATAGAGCCACTAAAGAGTGGGGGTCAGGGGGGTCAACGCCGAGCACGTCCTAAAAAAAAAGTTGCAGGCAAGGAGGCTCACACTCCCAGTGAGAGAAGAGCGTGGCGCTATCATCTGTTCTTGTTTTACCTTTTGTCCAGCAGCATGTGGAAAATGATCTTCGCTGTGAGTTATTTGCAGAGCTGGATTCCGTGTTATTTCATTCCCAAGCAGAGACATAACAGAGAGGGTCTCCACTTTCATGCAGGTGGTCCCTCGGCCTTGTTCAAGGGCGCTTGTGCGGAGGAGGGCGGGTGGCTGTTTTTGAGACGGACAGATGCATGCGGACTGAACCGGTGACTTTAACCGCGTAAAGATGGCGCTAATTAATGCCCCTAAGGTTGTGCGAAGTCGCTCGTATGTGAGGAAGAAAACCAACATTTGCTGTACAAATGACTTACATGTGTGCTTGGGAGGAGGAGGGAAAAAAAGATGTCTTACTTCTTTTCTGTTGTTGTTGTTGTTGCTCAGTGGGAATATTTCACAGTCCCTTCATGCAGGGCTGCAGGGTTGAGGTTTTTATTTTACATATTTTACAGTCCCTTCATGCAGGGCTGCAGGGTTGAGGTTTTTATTTTACATATTTTACAGTCCCTTCATGCAGGGCCGCAGGGTTGAGGGTTTTTTTACGTCAACAGAACAGCAACAATACTTCAAGCACACCTGTGAAGTGAAAACCATTTCTCTTGAAAAACTAGAATATAGAACATATTTTCAGTTATCTCACCTATTTTTGTTAAGTACTGTCATGTCTGCGTGATCATGTTTTGTTTGGCCGTGTGCTTTTTTGGATTTTGTCAGTTCCTGTTTTTTCACTCCCTGTTTTGTTCCCATGACAACCCATTCGTTTTCACCTGTCCTCATGTCACACACCTGATTCATTTGCACTCACGCACCTGTTGTTAATCATGTCTGTGTTATTTAAGCCTTTCATTTTCTGTTGGTCGGCCTGGCGACATTAACTCTGTGACCCCTGTTTACCTCTGATGACTTCTGCTACCCATGTTTCCATAGTTCCATGCCAAGTAAGTTTTTGTTATTGATGCCACAGTTAGTGACATTTTGCTTCATAGTTTCTGCCTTTGTGCAAGTTTTTGTTTCATTAGCCAAGTTTTTGTACTTCCGCCTTGTGCGCGCCTTTTGTTCCTTTTTTATAGTAATAATTAAAATATGTCTTTACCCTCACGCCTTGCCCGCGCCAACTTTCCTTTGCCTTCCGGGAAAACAAAACCCCCCAAAGTCCCCTTGTTGACAAGTACATAACTCCACATGTGTTCATTCATAGTTTTGATGCTTTCAGTGACAATCTACAATGTAAATAGTCATGAAAATAAAGAAAACACTATGAATGAGAAGGTGTGTCCAAACTTTTGGCCTGTACTGTACTTTAGAGCAGTGTTTTTCAACCTTTTTTGAGCCAAGGCACATTTTTTGCGTTAAAAAAATCCGGAGGCACACCACCAGCAGAAATCATAAACTCAGTTGACAGTTAAAAGTCATTGTCGCAATTGTTGGATATGACTTTAAACCATAACCAAGCATGCATCAGTATAGGTCTTGTCTCAAAGTAGGTGTACTGTCACGACCTGTCACATCATGCCATGACTTATTTGGAGGTTTTTTTTGCTGTTTTCCTGTGTGTAGTGTTTTAGTTCTTGTCTTGCGCTCCTATTTTGGTGCCTTTTTTTTTTTGTTGGTATTTTCCTGTAGCAGTTTCATGTCTTCCTTTGAGTGATAAATCCCGCATCTACTTTGTTTTAGCAATCAAGAATATTTCAGTTGTTTTTATCCTTCTTTATGGGGACATTGTTGATTGTCATGTCATGTTCGGATGTACATTGTGGATACCGTCTTTGCTCCACAGTAAGTTTTTGCTGCTGTCCAGCATTCTGTTTTTGTTTACTTTCTAGCCGGTTCAGTTTTAGTTTAGTTCTGCATAGCCTTCCCTATAAGCTTCAATGCCTTTTCTTTAGGGCACTCACCTTTTGTTTATTTTTGGTTTAAGCATAAGACGCCTTTTTACCTGCATTTACAAAGCAATTAGCTACCGGCTGCCACCTACTGATATGGAAGAGTATTACACGGTTACTCTGCCGAGCTCCAGACAGCACCGACAATCAACAACAACAACCCATAACTTGGAGACTACAATTACTGATTTGCAAAAAATGTTTTTAACCCAAATATGTGAAATTAGATAATCTCCCACGGCACACCAGACTGTATCTCACGGCACACTTGTGTGCCGCGGCACAGTGGTTGAAAAACACTGCTTTAGAGTAGTCAGTGTACAGCTGGTATGCAAAGTGTCATTTCTATAGTTTTGAAGATTATTTGTTTTATTTACCCGTCTTCAGCATCAATTATTTGTAACTGTGAAAGTTACTGCGTTTTCTCGCGTGAAGGCCGACTATTAGTACTTTCCTTGCAGTAATACACTAATAATAAGCGTATTTTGCATGATGTTTTTTGCTCTGTTTGTCAACTACTTCACGCAGTCTTTTTGTTTGTATTTCTTCAAATTTCCCCATTATAATAGGGGAAATCAAAACCATTTGATTGCAACTTTCACATTTATTGCCACAAACACCTAAAAAAACACTACACTTGTCATTGTATTTTTGGGGGAAAGCCTTCTACAAAAAAAGAAAATCTCAAAAAATGCCCGCAAAATCTTAGGGAAACTGATAAATTACTGTCGATGTCCAAAGACGGACGGACACACCCTGCACGATCAACCGGTAGCTAGCGATCGACGTAATGGGCACCCCTGCTGTACGTTGTTGGAAGCCTTCAGCTACCTGATTGGCTAATGGCCTACTAAAGAAATAAAACAGGCTTTGATTTAAACTTACCAAAATGGCGTGAACACACCAACAGGTACCAGGTGATGGCGTTAAAAGTCATGTTTGATTGTCTCACGGCTGCTGTCTCACCGTCTCTTTATTAGCTTGATAACCCGATTTCCTTCGGCTTTGCTTTCACAAACACGGAAATGAGAAAAATCTCATCAAATCATTTTTTCCCCTCGATTGTGGCAGTTAATGATGCTGCACGTTTGCACCATGTTTTCAACTTTTTTAAGAAAAGAACACAACTTTAGCACAAAGTCTTGCATTCAGCCATGTGAATAAGCCAGACCTAGACAAAATGATGGCCCGGGGGCCGCATTCAACCCGTTAAGCTTTTCAATCTGGCCCGCCAAACATTCCCAAATATTTTTTTAGATCTTTAAGATGGAAAGTGTAGCTGCAGTGATGTTTTCAAATGACCGTAAGTCTTGAACTATACAAAGTATTTCAATGGTTGGAGTCTGCGCTATTGCATGATATACTAGATACTATGGTAATCTAATTAATTACTATGGTAATCTAAGTCACAGCAGCTCAGACGAGGCACCAAGCAGTGTGGGTGGGGAGCGTTTCCACAGAGTGTTTCCAGAGCGGACAACCTGAAATGCGGGTGTCAGGGACAGACGCGGAAGGAGATTTTTACAACAAAGTTCTAAAGTTTAGTGATATATCACATATATCAGATTGTAGGTGGGTTTATTTTTACCTTTCGCGTTCATATTTCGATTTGTTTGTTGCATTTTGTCGTGTTTCGCTTGATTGTAAAATATCAATCAATCAATCAATCAATGTTTATTTATATAGCTCTAAATCACAAGTGTCTCAAAGGGCTGTACAAGCCACAACGACATCCTCGGTACAGAACCCACATACGGGCAAGGAAAACTCACCCCAGTGGGACGTCAATGTGAATGACTATGAGAAACCTTGGAGAGGACCGCATATGTGAGTAACCCCCCCACCCCCTCTAAGGGAGACCGAAAGCAATGGATGTCGAGTGGGTCTGACATAATATTGTGAAAGTCCAACACATCAGCGAAAGTCCAGTCCATAGTGGGGCCAGCAGGAACCATCCCGAGCGGAGACGGGTCAGCAGCGTAGAGATGTCCCCACCCGATGCACAGGCTAGTGGTCCACCCCGGGTTGGGAGCAGAGTAGAAAAGAAAAGAAAAGAAACGGCAGATCAACTGGTCTAAAAAGGGAGTCTATTTAAAGGCTAGAGTATACAGATGAGTTTTAAGATGAGACTTAAATGCTTCTACTGAGGTAGCATCTCTAACTTTTACCGGGAGGGCATTCCATAGTATTGGAGCCCGAATAGAAAACGCTCTATAGCCCGCAGACTAATAAGCCGGAGTTCTTTGAACGCAGATTTCTTGCCGGGACATATGGTACAATACCATCGGCAAGATAGGCAGGAGCTTGACCGTGTAGTATTTTATACGTAAGTAGTAAAACCTTAAAGTCGCATCTTAAGTGCACAGGAAGCCAGTGCAAGTGAGCCAGTATAGGCGTAATATGATCAAACTTTCTTGTTTTTGTCAAAAGCCTTGCAGCCGCATTTTGTACCAACTGTAATCTTTTAATGCTAGACATAGGGAGGCCCGAAAATAAAACGTTACAGTAATCGAGACGAGACGTAACGAACGCATGGATAATGATCTCAGCATTGCTTGTGGACTAAATGGAACGAATTTTAGCGATATTACGGAGATGAAAGAAGGCCGTTTTAGTAACACTCTTAATGTGTGACTCAAACGAGAGAGTTGGGTCGAAGATAATACCCAGATTCTTTACCGAGTCACCTTGTTTAATTGTTTGGTTGTCAAATGTTAAGGTGGTATTATTAAATAGATGTCGGTGTCTAGCAGGACCGATAATCAGCATTTCCGTTTTCTTAGCGTTGAGTTGCACTCAACATCCATTGTTTAATTTCATTAAGACACGCCTCCAGCTGACTACAGTCCGGCGTGTTGGTCAGCTTTAGGGGTATGTAGAGTTGAGTGTCATCAGCATAACAGTGAAAGCTAACACCGTATTTGCGTATGATGTCACCTAGCGGCAGCATGTAAATACTAAAGAGTGCAGGGCCAAGAACCGAACCCTGGGGAACTCCGCACGCTACCTTAACATAGTCCGAGGTCACATTGTTATGGGAGACACACTGCATCCTGTCAGTAAGATAAGAGTTAAACCAAGACAAGGCTAAGTCTGACATACCAATACGTGTTTTGATACGCTCTAATAAAATATTATGATCAACAGTATCGAAAGCGGCGCTAAAATCAAGAAGCAGCAAAAAATATGTCGATTGAGAGGCGGTGTGACGTTCATATGTTGTCAATATTCAGCGTTTTATCGTTCATAGTTAATATTGTAAATCCCACATTCTTTATTTTCATGTACATTCTGGGTGTCTCGTTCAGTAAAAAAAATTAAACTCCATTCCGATTTTTTAACGCGGCCGGTCATAACGTTTTTAGCATTCAATCAGACATTATTGTGAGGTTTTGTATTAGTGTTCCTAAAAATAGATATGCCGGCCCCCAGACACATTTTTTTCTCTAGATTTGGCCCTCTGAGTCAAAATAATTGCTCAGGCCTGGAATGAGCGATTCAAAGTCCAGCAAGACTCACAATGCGATGCTTTCTCATGCTTTAAACGTTGTTGTTCTTCGCCTCATCTTCATCCATCCATCCATTTTCAACCGCTTGTCCCTTTCGGGGTCGCGGGGGGGTGCTGGAGCCTATCTCAGCTGCATTCGGGCGGAAGGCGGGGTACACCCTGGACAAGTCGCCACCTCGTCGCAGGGCCAACACAGATAGACAGACAACATTCCCACTCACATTCACACACTAGGGCCAATTTAGTGTTGCCAATCAACCTATCCCCAGGTGCATGTCTTTGGAGGTGGGAGGAAGCCGGAGTACCTGGAAGGAACCCACGCAGTCACGGGGAGAACATGCAAACTCCATACAGAAAGATCCCGAGCCCGGGATTGAACTCAGGACCTTCTTCGTATTGTGAGGCACATGCACTAACCCCTGTTCCACTGTGATTCATCTTAATAAGAAACAAATATAAGTGTTAATTACCGTATATTTCGGACTATAAGTCGCTCCGGAGTATAAGTCGCACCGGCCGAAAATGCATAATAAAGAAGGAAAAAAACATATATAAGTCGCACTGGAGTATACACTACCGTTCAAAAGTTTGGGGTCACCCAAACAATTTTGTGGAATAGCCCTCATTTCTAAGAACAAGAATAGACTGTCGAGTTTCAGATGAAAGTTCTCTTTTTCTGGCCATTTTGAGCGTTTAATTGACTCCACAAATGTGATGCTCCAGAAACTCAATCTGCTCAAAGGAAGGTCAGTTTTGTAGCTTCTGTAACAAGCTAAACTGTTTTAAGATGTGTGAACATGATTGCACAAGGGTTGTCTAATCATCAATTAGCCTTCTGAGCCAATGAGCAAACACATTGTACCATTAGAACACTGGAGTGATAGTTGCTGGAAATGGGCCTCTATACACCTATGTAGATATTGCACCAAAAACCAGACATTTGCAGCTAGAATAGTCATTTACCACATTAGCAATGTATAGAGTGTATTTCTTTAAAGTTAAGACTAGTTTAAAGTTATCTTCATTGAAAAGTACAGTGCTTTTCCTTCAAAAATAAGGACATTTCAATGTGACCCCAAACTTTTGAATGGTAGTGTAAGTCGCATTTTTTGGGGAAATGTATTTGATAAAACCCAACACCAAGAATAGACATTTGAAAGGCAATTTAAAATAAATAAAGAATAGTGAACAACAGGCTGAATAAGTGTACGTTATATGAGGCATAAATAACCAACTGAGAACGTGCCTGGTATGTTAACGTAACATATTATGGTAAGAGTCATTCAAATAACTACAACATATAGAACATGCTATACGTTTACCAAACAATCTGTCACTCCTAATCGCTAAATCCCATGAAATCTTATACGTCTAGTCTCTTACGTGAATGAGCTAAATAATATTATTTGATATTTTACGGTAATGTGTTAATAATTTCACACATTCGTCGCTCCTGAGTATAAGTCGCACCCCCGGCCAAACTATTAAAAAAACAGCGACTTATAGTCCGAAAAATACGGTAGTCAGTTGATGTGCACACGTTTGAGCGCACTCAGAGACCTATGATTGGGCGAAAATGATGCCGATTGGCCAAAATGTAGAGGGAAGTTACGGGCATTGGACGAAGTTGCTATTAGGGTTTTGTTGAATTGGTAAAATCACAGAAAATTGATTTAAGAAAAGCAAAAACTGCTATCAATCAATCAAAGTTTACTTATGTAGCCCTAAATCACGAGTGTCTCAAAGGGCTGCACAAGCCACAACGACATCCTCGGCTCAGATCCCACATCAGGGCAAGGAAAAACTCAACACAATGGCCAATTGGCTCTCTTTCAAATCTGTTTAAGCTCTGCGTAAACAATACACACTTGTATTGCAGCGCTTCTCTCTCCAGTTTGACGTGAGTTAACTGCCACTGCAAATGTATGATAGGAACATCAAACTTTATCGCTTTGCCATAGAACAGTGTGATGTTGACGCGTGATGATGATCCTGTCCGCTGAGGGAACTATGAGCCGAGACTGGTCTCCTCGCCCCAACCCAGCGCAAGGATCCAGCCTCCAACAGATGTTCGGAGGCCTTTGTAGAGGCCTTGGCAGGCCGCCCAGGCCTACCTATCTGCACAGCTATTTACATCCAGCTGCTCGCTCGGCCTGTGTCTCACATATTTGCATGCCCCCTCTCTCCCCACCCCCGCTGTTTGAAATGAAATACCCGCTCACGTATAAACTTTGATCAATCAAAGCCACTAATTTGTTTAGCCGAGAAGACAGCTGAAGTACTGATGCAGGTTCGCTTACAGCGGAATGAAAAAGGCCAGGCGGTCCGGATCCCAGAATATCTTCGTGCTGACGCAAACCTTTACCCCACAATTTATTTTTAGTCATTTTTCCCCCCTTGCAGAAAAGCCTTGCTGATATTCTTACCTGCTGCAGTCTTGTGGGATATATGCGAGGGAAGGACTGGGGAGTCTGCTTTCTCACTTATTATGTGAGCTGATGGGGGAAGCGCTGTCAGTCATTGGTCGCTCACTGGATTTATTCTTCATGAAAATGAAAAACATATATATACACTACCGTTCAAAACAGCAAGGCATACTTGGTCAACAGCCACACAGCTTACACTGACGGTGGCCGTATAAAACAACTTTAACACTGTTACGTTACAAATATGCGCCACACTGTGAACCCACACCAAAAAAAGAATGACAAACACATTTCTGGAGAACCTCCGCACCGTAACACAACATAAACACAACACAACAATTACCCAGAATCCCATGCAGCCCTAGCTACCACCAAACCCCCCACACCTCAATCCCCCCCTCCCTCCGTGCGTCGGTTGAGGTGGGCGGGGTTTGGTGGTGGCGGGGGTGTATAATGTAGACCGGAAGAGTTAGAGCTGCATGGGATTCTGGGTTTTTGTTGTGTTGTGTTTATGTTGTGTTACAGTGTGGATGTTCTCAAGAAATGTGTTTGTCATTCTTTTTTGGTGTGGGTTCAAAGTGTGGCACATATTTGTAACGTAACAGTGTTAAAGTTGTTTTATACGGTCACCGTCAGTGTGAGCTGTGTGGCTGTTGACCAAGTATGCCTTGCTGTCTCTAACGTACGCCAGCCAAAGCTGCATTCGAAATGTACCCGAGCAGGTGTGCTGTTTGAGCATACTGTAGAGGGCGCTAAAAGCAGTGTCATCACGCCCCGGAATTCGGTAGTCTCCCGGAAAAATTGTGGGGGTTGGCAAGTATGACGTTCACATGCGCCATTCATTAAAAACTTGCGGGCCGCACTATCATTAAGTTTCATATTAAGGTGTGGGCCGCACTATCAATTAATTTCATATTAAGGTGTGGGCCGCACTATCAATTAATTTCATATTAAGGTGTGGGCCGGGGCGTGTGTCTGAGACCCCTGGTTAAAACATAGCAAAAAAAGCTTTGTATGCAGTGTTACATCATTTTAAATAGTCAAAAGAGTTTTGTGGCTCCCATTGTTTTCTTTAATTTGTGAAATTTGTTAAAATGGCTCTTTGAGTGGTAAAGGTTGCCGACCCCTGGACTAGACGTATAAGATTTCATGGGATTTAGCGATTAGGAGTGACAGATTGTTTGGTAAACGTATAGCATGTTCTATATGTTATAGTTATGTGAATGACTCTTACCATAATATGTTACGTTAACATACCAGGCACCTTCTCAGTTGGTTATTTATGCCTCATATAACGTACACTTATTCAGCCTGTTGTTCACTATTCTTGATTTATTTTAAATTGCCTTTCAAATGTCTATTCTTGGTGTTAGCTTTTATCAAATAAATTTCCCCCAAAAATGCGACTTATACTCCAGTGCGACTTATATATGTTTTTTCCCGTCTTTATTATGCATTTTCGGCCGGTGCGACTTATACTCCGGAGCAACTTATAGTCCGAAAAATACGGTACTAAGATCCAAATACCACGCACTAAACAGCGTGTGCAAACTATTATATTGTGTGTACTATTAGTTGGCTTGTTGTGTGTGATCTACTAAGACTGCGTGTGCAATTGATGACTGTGGTTTGTGTTTGTGTGCGTGTGGTTTGTGCTGTGGCCATTGAAACACTCATTTCCCTCCACATTCATGTTATTGTGCTCTTCAGCCCTGTTGAACTACAGTAGCAGCAAACATCTATAATCTGCAACACCTTGCCTGCAATATAGAATCGCAATTAGGATAACAGAAAGTATTTTTAGCTTTCTCTGCAGGTAGGCGGTGGGCCATCACAACATCATCTGGAATGATCCAAACACAAGAAAATGCGTATTGCAAGATGTTTTTCAGGTAGGGCAGGGGTCACCAACCTTTTTGAAACCAAGAGCTACTTCTTGGGTACTGATTAATGCGAAGGGCTACCAGTTTGATACACACTTAAATAAATTGCCAGAAATAGCCAATTTGCTCAATTTACCTTTAACTCTATGTTATTATTAATAATTAATGATATTTACACTTAATTGAACGGTTTAAAAGAGGAGAAAACACGAAAAAAATTACAATTAAATTTTGAAACATAGTTTATCTTCAATTTCGACTCTTTAAAATTTAAAATTCAACCGTAAAAAAGAAGAGAAAAACTAGCTAATTCGAATCTTTTTGAAAAAATTAAAAAAAGAATTTATGGAACATCATTAGTAATTTTTCCTGATTAAGATTAATTTTAGAATTTTGATGTTTTAAATGAGTTAAAATCCGATCTGCACTTTGTTAGAATATATAACAAATTGGACCAAGCTATATTTCTAACAAAGACAAATCATTATTTCTTCTCGATTTTCCAGAACAAAAATTTTAAAAGAAATTCAAAAGACTTTGAAATAAGATTTAAATTTGATTTTACAGATTTTCTAGATTTGCCAGAATAATTGTTTTGAATTTTAATCATAATAAGTTTGAAGAAATATTTCACAAATATTCTTCGTCGAAAAAACAGAAGCTAAAATGAACAATTAAATTAAAATGTATTTATTATTCTTTACAATAAAACAAATAAATTTACTTGAGCATTGATTTAAATAGTCAGGAAAGAAGAGGAAGGAATTTAAAAGGTAAAAAGGTATATGTGTTTAAAAATCCTAAAATCATTTTTAAGGTTGTATTTTTTCTCTAAAATTGTCTTTATGAAAGTTATAAGAAGCAAAGTAAAAAAAAATTATGAATTTATTTAAACAAAAAGGACCAAGTCTTTAAAATATTTTCTTGGATTTTCAAATTCTATTTGAGTTTTGTCTCTCTTAGAATTAAAAATGTCGGGCAAAGCGAGACCAGCTTGCTAGTAAATAAATAACATTTGAAAAATAGAGACAGCTCACTGGTAAGTGCTGCTATTTGAGCTATTTTTAGAACAGGCCAGCGGGCTACTCATCTGGTCCTTACGGGCTACCTGGTGCCCGCGGGCACCGCGTTGGTGACCCCTGAGATAGGGGATATATACTGTGTATATATGTATACTATATATATATATATATATATATATATATACTTTCCCGTTGGACAAAAACCATCTCCGAACTTCCCCAAGTGTTCCCTTTCTGAAAGAAAATAATGTCACTGTGGTAAAAAAGTCACATTTGGAGTCTAATTACCAGAAGCTAATTCTCGCTAGCAATGACAGCAGCCAAGGCAAAACAAATGGATGCCATAAAAGTTGATCGGCAATGAGTTTGACAGGGGAGTGATCAGGCACACTGGTATCTATTGGTTTAGTCTGTATGAAACTGTTGGGAAGTTGCTGTCGTTCACTGTGATAATGACACGGGACAAAGAGCGTTTTTTGTTTTATATTTATAAATGTAAGTTTCTCAATACCCGACCTATTTTTTGTGCCTTTAAAAAAGAATTAGTAATATATGTATATGTATATGTATATGTATATGTATATGTATATGTATATGTATATGTATATGTATATGTGTATATATATATGTATATATATATATATATATATATATATATATATATATATATATATATATACATACATATATATATGTATAACAAAGTGCAAAGCCATATATATATATATCCATCCATCCATTTCTACCGCTTGTCCCTTTCTCAGCTGCATTTGGGTGGGGTACGGAAGGCGGGGTACACCCTGGACAAGTCGCCAACTCATAAATATATATATATATACATATTTATATATGTAAAACAAAGTGCAAAGCCATAGGCTCACACAAGTTCAGTAAATAATTTAAATTTGGAACACAGCATCATCGTTTTCACAGCTTTTTGGTTGTTAGAGGTAGAGAGTGTTTTAACGTATAGTTCTAATTCTTTTTTAAAGGCACAAAAAACAGGTCGGGTATTGAGAAACTTACATTTATGAATATACAACTTAGCCAAAGAAAAAACGCTCTTTGTCCTGTGTCATTATCACCATAGACATCTTACAAGTAGACGCGGCATTGGCTGCTGTGACGCGAGAAATTGTGGCGCCATTTTGAAGTGGTGATGAGGAGCCGGCGAGCAGCCTAAACTGACAGTTGACAGGTAGAAAACAAAGATGCCGGGCTGGTGTACAGCGTTTTCCTGCTCAAATGAGCGGACTGTTGAAAATAGGAATCGGGGGATTACTTTTCACAAGTAAGATTTAACATTAACGTACTATTGGTTGTATTTATGTAGTTTTGTATTTATATATTTTTATAATATTCAAATACTAACATTGTTGGGTAAGACACAATTTGGTTTTATTCTGAATCTGTTAAATGTTGTGTTTGGATTGCACCCTTACTCATTGCATTACGGTACCTATTGTGTTGTGCTGTATGTTCTATATGTTTACGGTACGTACACAGGATGTGACGTCATTACGCTCTCATTGTGAGACGCGCCATTTTTCAGTCGCTACTTGAAATAAATATGCCATTAGGCTAAAGATTAAGAGTATTACTTTATTCTCCGATACGTGTGGACACTGTGCACTGAAACGTGACAGGTTATGGGCCCAGGCAGAGTTGGAGGAAGTTTAACGTGACGGATTAACACGGAGCTTCTGTGGACAACTTGGAGATAAAGTGAGTAAAGCTCGGAAGAAGACATAAGTTTTGTGGTCAGTAAATTATCCCAATACTTTGCTGAGCCAACAGTGGAACACTGGAACACAGTAAAACATGTGTTTAGATACCTCAAAGGTACAGCAGAAAACAAGTTATGTTTCAAAGGAAATGAAACTGAAAAACTGGGATTGAGAGTGTACAGTGACGCTGACTGGGCGTCAGATGTGTCTGACAGGAGAAGCACATCAGGTTATTGTGCTAGTCTAAGTGAAGGTAGCTCTCTAATCTCATGGAAAACAAGAAAACAAGCTACTGTTGCTTTATCTACATGTGAGGCAGAGTACATGTCTTTGGCATCAGCCATTCAAGAATGTATCTACCTAGGACAGCTACTCAGAGGCATTGACAAATACCCTTATGCACAAACAAAGGTATTTGAAGATAATCAAGGCACTATTGCACTAGCCAAAAAACCCAGTGAACAGGCAACGGTGTAAACACATAGATATCAAGTACCATTTCATAAGGGAAACTATAAAAAGTGGCAGAGTGATTTTGGAGTACTGTCCTACTGAAAATATGATTGCCGATGTTCTGACAAAACCAGCCACCAAGATGAAGCTAAAAAGGTTCAAACAGGACATGTTTGGCACTTAGGAGTGCAGTGTGTTTTTCTGTTTATTTGGGAAGGGACAACATGTGATCCCTATTTTCTTTTCTTGCATTGTAATTTCTTTCTCAGGGTAACCATTTGAGTTAATGGCGAGTGGGGGTGTTAAACGTTGTGTTTGGATTGCGCCCTTACTCATTGCATTACGGTACCTATTGTGTTGTGCTGTATGTTCTATATCAGGAGTCACCAACGCGGTGCCCGCGGGCACCAGGTCGCCCGTAAGGACCAGATGAGTCGCCCGCTGGCCTGTTCTAAAAATAGCTCAAATAGCAGCACTTACCAGTGAGCTGCCTCTATTTTTTAAATTGTATTTATTTACTAGTGTGACAGTCCTAACTGTCGTGCAGGTTCTCAGGACCATCCAGGGAAGACATTGTCGTGAGACGGTTTAGACTTCTTTATTATTTCAATCACAGAGTCTTTTGCGTGCTTTTCAGCAGCTGCCTTTTTTCTCACGTGAGCACACGAATGGTTTCCTCCCGTCCGCCGTCTGCTTTTCAGCAGCACGTCGCCGTCGTTTGCGTGGCAGCAGAGGATGGTTTCCTCCCGTCCGCCGTCTTTCTCCGTCTCCTTTCTTGATGTTCACGTCTCTCGCCCTTTTATACGGTCCGAGAGGGTGATTGCACTGTCCACAGCTGCGCGCTCCACGCACCTTGTGCTGATGGCGGCGTCGCTCCCAGCGCACCCCGCCTTGCCGCTCGCTCGTCCACGCCTCCTCGCCGCCATCTTGGAACGGGCGCCGTCGGTCCGCCGGCCCCGCCTCCCCACAACTAGCAAGCTGGTCTCGCTTTGCTCGACATTTTTAATTCTAAGAGAGACAAAACTCAAATAGAATTTGAAAATCCAAGAAAATATTTTAAAGACTTGGTCTTCACCTGTTTAAATACATTCATTTATTTTTTTACTTTGCTTCTTATAACTTTCAGAAAGACAGTTTTAGAGAAAAAATACAACCTTAAAAATTATTTTAGGATTTTTAAACACATATACCTTTTTACCTTTTAAATTCCTTCCTCTTCTTTCCTGACAATTTAAATCAATGTTCAAGTAAATTTATTTCTTAAAGAATAATAAACAAATTGTAATTTAATTCTTCATTTTAGCTTCTGTTTTTTCAACAAAGAATATTTGTGAAATATTTCTTCAAACTTATTATGATTAAAATTCAAAAAAAATATTCTGGCAAATCTAGAAAATCTGTAGAATCAAATTAAAATCTTATTTCAAAGTCTTTTGAATTTCTTTTAAAATTTTTGTTCTGGAAAATCTAGAAGACATAATGATTTGTCTTTGTTAGAAATATAGCTTGGTCCAATTTGTTATATATTCTAACAAAGTGCAGATTGGATTTTAACCTATTTAAAACATGTCATCAAAATTCTAAAATTAATCTTAATCAGGAAAAATTACTAATGATGTTCCATAAATTATTTCTATTTTTATTTTTTTATTTTACATGAGTTATTATTTGTACAAACATGGTGCAAAGTAATTCATGATTTGTTAAAAAATTTTTAGTGGCTCGCTAGTTAAAATGGGATATTGTGATTTCACAAGACTGTCTTAGAAGTGATCATTTGAAAATGTTCAATTTGAAAAATGTGCACTTAGAGAAAATATAAAAATAAAGTGTTGCATATTGATATTTATCTGTTTCTATATATATTTAATGTGAGAAATCATTAAGATGATCAGTGTTTCCACAATGATAAATATAATTAATTATTAATAATAACATAGAGTTAAAGGTAAATTGAGCAAATTTGCTATTTCTGGCAATTTATTTAAGTGTGTATCAAACTGGTAGCCCTTCGCATTAATCAGTACCCAAGAAGTAGCTCTTGGTTTCAAAAAGGTTGGTGACCCCTGTTCTATATGTTTACGGTACGTACACAGGATGTGACGTCATTACGCTCTCATTGTGAGACGCGCCATTTTTCAGTCGCTACTTGAAATAAATATGCCATTAGGCTAAAGATTAAGAGTACTTTATTCTCCGATACGTGTGGACACTGTGCACTGAAACGTGACAGAATCCAGTGAAACAGATTGGTGGTTTTAGCTGATTTAAAGACTTTCAGGTGTTTATATATGTTTATGTTTAAGTATTTGGCAGATGCTTTTATCCAAAGCGACATACATAAAAAATACATATAAAACAATCACTGTAAACATTATCATTTAAGGGAAGAATGTAATACAAAATATGAATACAAAGTGTCAAGACAGAATAAACTCTCTGCTGCTGCAGCAACAGAGATACAGTCTGCAGGTCCCTAAGATATATAGCTATCTAATGTATTCATACATTGTTTATGTAGGATATACGCATGTATGTATAACCTAATCATATTGTTTCTTCATTTTAAGAATAGCTGACCGTTTTTTACCCCCTTCTCTGGGATTATATTCCCAGTTTTGACGTCTGGTCATTTATAGCATATAAGAATATTATATTACTGTTAAGCAAACTATGAATAATAAAACACACCAAAACATGTGTCCTTTATCATAGCTACACGTATGACAAAAAAAGCGCGTGAAAATCAGTGGTATTCAGTGAGGTAATATGAATTAAATGCGCTGACAGTTCATTGCTCCTGCCAAATGAATTGCACTGAGTGGAGCGGATCACCACTCCAAGATGGCGGCCCCGCGTCTCGTCAGCGCCAGTAGGCAGTAGCGCTCGATACTGCGTCTACTTATTTATTTTTTATTTTTTTAAACTTTTATTTATAAATTTCAACATTTACAAACAGGCAAGAAACAATCAAAATAAGTACAAAATAGTACAAAACAGTACACAAATAGTACAACGCAGCGCCAGGGGGTTATAAATTACTGCGTCTCCTTATAAGATGTGTATGATTATCACAGTGAACGACAGCAACTTCCCAACAGTCTCATACAGACTAAACCAGTAGATGCCAGTGTGCCTGATCACTCCCCTATCAAACTCATTGCCGATCAACTTTTCTGGCATCCATTTGTTTTGCTTTGGCTGCTGTCATTGCTAGCGAGAATTAGCTGCCTAGCTTCTGGTAATTAGACTCCAAATGTGACTTTTTTACCACAGTGAAATTAATTTCTTTCGAAAAAGGAACACTTGGGGAAGTTCGGAGATGGTTTTTGTCCAACGGGGAAGCTACGTGTGGCGTATGCGTCAATGAGGTACGTCCTAACTTACAGTAATAGCATCATTTAGCAACTCTGCTCTCTTGTTGTCAATGTCTTGTTGTCAAAACACGAGTTGTGTATCACTACAGGAACACAATAACTTATCAAACAGCCAAATAGTATTTGCTCAAACTCTTAGTAAATTCATCAACTATTCACTTCTGCCATTATGCTTCTGTTTAATGACACATTATGGCAATGTAGCATAAATACAATGACCGCACTGTTTGAGTCATATTCATAAAACATAAATACTTTTGGTCAAAGTAGTTCTCATAACGTTGAAAGTTGGAGACCTGCTCTATCATAAAGCTGCACACTTAATTGATTCAGTTTTAAATATAGCAGCAATCAACATTGATACAGCGTTGATTATACTTGCATGTCCTTTAAAACTGACTTTGAAACAACGTTGCAAAATAGTTGTGTTTGTAAATTGAGACAATGTTGATGTCCAACTATGGACCCACTTTGTTGGTTGGGAAATGACCAAATTTCAATGGTCAAATCAACGTCATTAGACTTAGACTTAAAGTAAGGCTGGGCGATATGGCCTTTTTTTAATATCTCAATATTTTCAGGCCATATCGCGATACACGATATATATCTCGATATTTTGCCTTAGCCTTGAATGAACACTTGATGCATATAATCACAGCAGTATGATGATTCTATGTGTCTACATTAAAACATTCTTCTTCATACTGCATTAATATATGCTCATTTTAAACTTTCATGCAGAGAGGGAAATCACAACTAAGTCAATTTACCAAAAGTGTATTTATTAAGCAGTGGCACAAACATTCATGTCATTTCCAAAACAGAAAGTGCAAGATTGTCAGAGACATTTAAAAACAAGCTATTATTGCACTTTTGTGCATGATGACACTAAGATGACAAATCAAAACAACACTAAATTAAAGTGCACTTTTTGTACAGAACGCCACTACAATAGTTTAAAACACATAAAGTGCACTTCTGTGTAGGGTTGGGTATCGAGTATCGAGTATCGATTGGAATCGGGACTAACTTTCCGATTCTCCCGGAATCGTTCAAAAGTTTAAATTTCGATTCCTAGTTTCGATACCCTGTCCGCCGACCGGAAAAAAAGAATAAGTCCGCCGACCGGAAGTGTTAGCATAGCCGAGCCTATGTAGCCGAGCGAGTCAGTCAAGCATGGATAGCGGGCGTCGGCGGTCGAAAGTGTGGCTTTATTTTACTAAAAAAAATTAAATATTGGCGAAATGTAACACGTGCGACAGGACTGTTTCGTGCTTAGGAGGGTGCACGTCGAACATGATGAAGCACCTCCGAGTTCATGGAGTACAAATAAATGCGTGTCCCGTCTTCGACGCGCTGCGCCGACCGTCCTCCTCTGCCTCTTCCTCTGGCTTCGACGCCTAGCCTGGCACCTCGGTGACTGCACTGCAGTCCGAATCCGGTAAGTAAAACAGTATATATGCAATAAATAATGTGTTTTGCGCCAACGTCGAGGCAGCTAACAAATTAGCCCGTGTATTTTTTCATAGACAATTTACAACCTGCTAGCCAGGCTCCGCGATGTGCTCAGCGTACTCCGTTCACCGTAGCGGCAATGGGGAAGATGTCGGTGCCACAGAAAGGTCACTGCACACATAGTCAAAAGACTGCATCCCTTTTCAGAGGTGGAATCTCCAAAATTTAGGTTAGTTAAGCAACAACGTTAGAGCTAAGTTAATTGATAATGGGCTAAACAGTAACAGCAACATTACATGTGTGTTTATGTTTACAGGGATATGGTGAAAACTCTAATCCCAAAATACATACCACCTTCCAGGGACTACCTGTCAAACACATTGATCCCGGCATGGTACAAGAAGAATCGGAATCGAGAATAGCCAGGAATCGGAATCGAAACAAAGAATCGGAATCGTTCAAATTCAAACGATACCCAACCCTACTTCTGTGCATGATGTCACACAAGATATGTCAATAACTGTCAAATAAAAATGAGCTGCACAATAGGAAATCAAATTGTGTACGTCCTTCGCTATGTGGTAGGTTCCGTCGGACGTTATCTCCTTATGTCGTGGACTATTTTTTTCATACGGTGTTGATGTGGAAATGGTTGCTCGGCCTTTTGTTGGTGTGGCACCGAACGGAGATGTTGACATGCGGAGTTTCAAACACTCTTCATTCTCTAGCGGGTGACTTTTCAAATGATGCTACATATTAGCAGTAATGCTACTTTTTGTAGCAACGCTTTCACCCCCACACTTGACAAATTACGGTTGTCTGTTCGACATATTCCCACTTGAAGCCAAACCACCGCCAGACGATGGACCCCTGCTGTTTTTCTTAGGAATTAATTCTTCCTTCATTTGTTACCAGATTCGCACCTTCTTTCTCTCGTATTACCACTCGCACCACAGCTAACTTTAGCCATGCTGCTACCTTTCTGCTCCGCGAGGGCGTATACGTGCGTGACGTATGTAAGAAGGTGCGCTTGTTTTACGCCTCTGTGAGAAGGAGAGACAAGAAAGAGTGAGAAACGCCTGTAGTGTAATGCCCGCAGCTAAAAGCAAATGCGTGAGAACGTATACTCGATTATCACGATATAGTCATTTTCTATATCGCACAGAGACAAACCCGCGATATATTGAGTATATCGTTATATATCGCACAGCCCTAACTTGAACTTAAACAAACTTTATTGATCCACAAGGGAAATTGTTCCAGACAGTAGCTCGGTTACAAAGGATTGAAAGGCTAAGGATGGAAAGGATAATGCAGGTGTAAAGTAGACAAAAATGTTACCATACTAGCAATATAATCAATCAATGTTTACTTATATAGCCCTAAATCATGAGTGTCTCAAAGGGCTGCACAAGCCACAACGGCAATCCTCGGCTCAGATCCACACAAATAAAATATAACATATATGTGATATTTACATATTATATATACAGTATATAATATATACTGATATATTATATTATTATATTATATTATATATTTTTTATAATATACACAATATATAACAAATCCCAATGACCATGTACAGTATTACAGTATATGTAACAGCTGCAGCAAAAAAAGGGCAGCATAACCAACATTGAATAAATGTCGTCAAAAAGAATGTTGTTTCAAAGTTGTATTTGTGTTGTAAAATATTGGTTAATAAATGACTACAATTAAATGGTCAAATCAGCGTCAGAATCCAACATTGATAAAACGTAGTCAAAAAGCATGTTTTTTTCAACGTTATGTTTGACTTGCTCAACGTCAGGACCTAATTGAACAAGTTCTTTAAGTTGTTTTAATGTCTTGTGCCTGCTGGCTTTAAGCATATGTTTATTTGTATTCTGTTAAGATAAGCAGGAACAATTTTGTATTCAAGACAAAAATTTTATTTTTTTCTATTAACTTTGTTGCACAAAAAAAAAAGTATTATTGAACAATTTATTTCCCATGTTTTGGTTTTACTCCAAAAACCTGCGCATCTAATCAAATTCTGCCTGGAATCAATTAGTATAAAAATATGGATGTGTAGATTGTTAGTCATCAGCTCATGCAACTCTGAAACTTATTCAACAAACAAAAGGAGTCCAGTTGCCTCAATTTAACCTTTGTGGACATGATAAAACTTTTTTTAACACAAATAAAAATGGCCAAAATAAATTAGGTCGACCAGCCTTGCAAGGTGTCTCTTATTTTATTTCAGGGAGTTGGCAACCCTTGCTACAAGAGTAAGATTGTTCATTTAGCTTTTCTTCACTGAATATGCTAACCTACTATGATATGTCTGTGCAAATGTGAGTAAAATGTTAGCACTGTGGCTAACATTGCTATGTTAATGTTGCTAACTCGAAGCGAGTATGACGGTCCTCCTGGTAGGGGGGTATCCCTTATGGAGGATGCCTGTGCGTGACTTTGTTTAACGTGGGGAGACTGGTGCACAGACAGTCACCACACGATCCTTGACAGATCCAGGTCAGTGTCCAATGGCATGGAGTCCAAGACGACTGGGGACCCTTTTCTGCTGCAGCCTTCATCCGCCATCCCAGCCGTTGTGACGCTCCATAGGGGTTAGCAATCATCCTCCGGCTGTTCCACCGTTGAGGTCTTGGGTTGTTATTTCCCATAACTGGGCCCACATGGTTGTGGGGGTGCCTTCTTCCGCCATCGTAGCTGTTGTGGTAGTTCTTACATCTACCGTCTTCCGCCTGCTCCGCCGTTGAGGTCTTCACCGTATCCCTGGCTAGGGGGCAGTCAGGTACCAGGCTTTTGCCAAGGGCCACCGTATTTTGATAATTTTGATCAATGCCGGGACTGATTTCTGTTTCCATAGCAGCTCGCCTCTGACTTCTGGCACTATTTGTTACCAGATTGGCACCTTTTCTCTCTCGTATTACCACCTGCCACAGCTAACTTTACCCATGACGCTACCTCTCTGCTGTGCGAGAGCGTATGACGTTACACACGCGACAGTATGCGACGGAGGTAAGAAGGTGCGCTGGTTTTATCTCTCTGTGAGAAGGAGAGACAAGAAAGAGTGAGAAAAGCCTGCAGTTTAAAGGCCTACTGAAATGAATTTTTTTTATTTAAACGGGAATAGCAGATACATTCTATGTGTCATACTTGATCATTTCGCGATATTGCCATATTTTTGCTGAAAGGATTTAGTAGAGAAAATCGACGATAAAGTTCGCAACTTTTGCTCGCTGATAAAAAAAACCTTGCCTGTACCGGAAGTAGCGTGACGTCACAGGAGGTAATATTCCTCACAATTTTCCTTTGTTTACAATGGAGCGAGAGAGATTTGGAGCGACAAAGCGACGATTACCCCATTAATTTGAGCGAGGATGAAAGATTCGTGGATGAGGAACGTTAGAGTGAAGAACTAGAGGCAGTGCAGGACGTATCTTTTTTCGCTCTGACTGTAACTTAGGTACAAGCTGGCTCATTGGATTCCACACTCTCTCCTTTTTCTATTGTGGATCACGGATTTGTATTTTAAACCACCTCGGATACTATATCCTCTTGAAAATGAGAGTCGAGCACGCGAAATGGACATTTAAAGTGACTTTTATCTCCACGACAATACATCGGTGACACGCTTAGCTACTGAGCTAACGTGATAGCATCGTTCTCAAATGAAGATAGAAACAAAAGAAATAAACCCCTGACTGGAAGGATAAACAGAAGATCAACAATACTATTAAAACATGTACATGTAACTACACGGTTAAAAATTCTCAGCCTGGTAAGGCTTAACAATGCTGTTGCTAACGATGCTAAGGCTAATTTAGCAACTTAGAAACGGGACCTCACAGAACTATGATAAAAACATTAGCGCTCCACCTACGCCAGCCAGCCCTCATCTTCCCATCAACAGCCGTGCTCACCTGCATTCCAGCGATCGACGGCGCGACGAAGGACTTCATCCGTTGGTTTGGCGGCAAGCATCGGCTAGGCCAGGGGTCGGCAACCTTTACCACTCAAAGAGCCATTTTGGCAAGTTTCACACATTAAAGAAAGTAATGGGAGCCACAAAATATGTTTTTAAAATTTAAAATGAAAAACACCGCATACAAAGCTTAAACGCTTTGTGCTATGTTAACCAGGGGTCTCAGACACACGCACCGGCACGTACTTTAATGTGGAAATTTGATGTTAGTGCAGCCCGCGAGTTTTGAATGAGTGTCGCTTGCGTCATACTTGCCGACCCTCTCATTTTTCCCGGGAGACTCCCGAATATCATAGCGTGGTGACACTGCATTTGGCGCCCTCTAGAGTCTGCCCAAACAGTGTATCTGCTCGGCCACAAGTGGAATGCAGCTTTGGCTTGATAGCGTTACAGACAGCAAGGCGTACTACCTCAGCAGCCACACATCTTACACTGACGGTACCAATACCCAGAATCCCATGCAGCCCTAACTCTTCCGCTCAACCAACGCACGGAGAGGGGGGGGGGTTGATGTGTGGGGGGATTTGGTGGTAGCGGGGGTGTATAATGTAGACCGGAAGAGTTAGGGCTGCATGGGATTCTGGGTAATGGTTGTGTTGTTTTATGTTGTGTTACAGTGGGATGTTCTGCAGAAATGTGTTTTTCATTCTTTTTTGGTGTGGGTTCACAGTGTGGCGCATATTTGTAACGTAACAATGTTAAAGTTGTTTGATACGGCTACCGTCAGTGTAAGCTGTGTGGCTGATGAGTAAGTATGCTTTGCTGTCTCCTGTGTGAGCAAGTAATAACAACATGCAACATGTGGCTGGACTGGCACGCTGTATGTAAATGCTATGGAGGACAATTACTGCAGTGCTACTGCAGTGCAATTAGGGCATGCCCTTTATATAATAATTAGAGTGTAAATAGGATTCTATTTTCCTGGGAGTAGTCTATGAGAGACACTGACATCCATAAGTCTCCTGGGAAAATCGGGGGGGTCGGCATGTATGTAGCTGAGCCGCATCAGAGTGGTCAAGGAGCCGCATGCGGCTCCGGAGCCGCGGGTTGCCGACCCCTGGGCTAGGCGTAGTAAGTAGTCCTTGTTGTGTTGCTGTAAGTATTGTACTTAGCCGCTAATACACCGATCGATCCCACCTACAACGTTCTTCTTTGCAGCCTCCATTGTTCACTAAACAAATTGCAAAAGATTCACCAACACAGATGTCCACAATACTGTGGAATTTTGTCGAAGAAATCAAGAGGTTTTTGTATCGGGTCGATGGGGTACAACCACTTCCGTGGATTTTGTGACGTCACGCGCATAAATCATATCCAAAGGAGTTTTTCAACCGGAAGTGTGGCGGGAATTTTACAATTGCACTTTATAAGTTAACCCGGCCGTATTGGCATGTGTTGCAATGTTAAGATTTCATCATTGATATATAAACTATCAGACTGCGTGGTCGGTAGTAGTGGCTTTCAGTAGGTCTTTAATGCCCGCAGCTAAAAGCAACTGCATGAGAACGTATACTCCAATACTCACAAAATAGTCATTTTCTACATCGCACAGAGACAAACCCGCGATATATCGAGTATATTCCATATATCGCCCACCCTACGTAGTGCCGCTGCTGTTGTTGACATACGTGGTGGAGGTCTTTTTCTGTCTAGTGTGATGCACACTTTGGAAATGATGATGTCAGCTGGTGCATGAGAATGCTTACACTTTGTTTACCAAATAGGATTAACAGAAGACATGGCTTTCCTACGCTAATGGACATAAAGCAGAAACATTCCAGAGACATTTTAATTGGCTTTGAAGGGCGTTTTGGCAATCAGGGAGCACAAAATAAGGGAAGGAGCCAGCGGGTCCATTGTTGATGAACTGTGCTGGAGGACAGAATGGAAAGGAAAGCCATTGTTTCCATGTGAAGTCCGCAACATCTTTGATGCTATAGGGGCAAATAGTTGTCAGGTTGAGACAATCTCTCCGCTGGCAGAAAGCAGAGCGGAGGCTGAAACAGGTGCACACACTGATGGACCAGAGCGAGGGCCAAAGTGTTGTTCTCAGCATATTGGAAGTGTTTGCAAGCAGATGGCAAACGTTAGCCGCTCACCACATCAAGCAAGAAGGGAAAGAACAATATTTGAATTACAAGAAGGACACAAGGTGGAAAGAGAGAAGGTTTGTTTGAATGTTGACGGAGATCATTTGTCAGATTCCGGGTTCTTCCAGGGTTTGGCAGTAACATCAACTGTTAAATTATGTAAACTACAAGCTTGTTAAATCATTTAACTTCGAAAGCTGCTAGAGACCCAAAATTATTGTCACAAAACACATTTTTTAGAGAACTACAAACGCACTTGGACAATGCAGACCTAAGCCAGACCCTACTTCCCAATAGTAGGAAAAAAATTACTCCTGAATCTAGACAGTAATCCGGACCAACTCCAAAAAATGTAATCACTTGTCCCTCTTTCCATTTTGTCACATTTCCTGAAAGTTAGATGAAAATTCACTCATAACCTTTTGATCTATCTAAAGTGGAAGGAATACTCTGTTATTGAACCGCGAGCAGACATGCACAGAAACGTGAAAGTAAGATAACGCAGTAGAAATTATCCAGATCGACCTAAAATTTAAGCAGTTGTTTTATTTCCCATTTCCGACATTTTCCGAAAGTTTCGTGAAAATCCGGCCGGACACTTTTGGAGTTATTTGATAACGGACGCGCTGACTTTTTGATTGATTGATTGAAACTTGTATTAGTAGATTGCACAGTACAGTACATATTCCGTACAATTGACCACTAAATGGTAACACCCGAATAAGTTTTTCAACTTGTTTAAGTCCAAGTAAATCAATTCATGGTACAAATATATACTGTCATCATAATACAGTCATCACACAAGTTAATCATCAGAGTATATACATTGAATTATTTACATTATTTACAATAGTTACAATCCGGGGGGTGGGATGAGGAGGGTTTGGTTGATATCAGCACTTCAGTCATCAACAATTGCATCATCAGAGAAATGGACATTGTAACAGAGTAGGTCTGACTTGGTAGGATATGTACAGCGAGCAGAGAACATAGTGAGCTCAGAAAGCATAAGAACAAGTATATACATTTGATTATTTACATTTGGTTATTTACAATCCGGGGAGGTGGGATGTGGAGGGGGAAGGGTGTTAGTTTAGGGTTGAAGTGTCCTGGAGGTGTTCTTTTAGTGCGGTTTTGAAGGAGGATAGAGATGCACTTTCTTTTACACCTGTTGGGAGTGCATTCCATATTGATGTGGCATAGAAGGAGAATGAGTTAAGACCTTTGTTAGATCGGAATCTGGGTTTAACGTGGTTAGTGGAGCTCCCCCTGGTGTTGTGGTTATGGCGGTCATTTACGGTTTGGAAGTAGTTTGACATGTACTTCGGTACTTCGACTGACTCATAACCTGTTGGCTAAAGTAATAAACATGCAGAAAATAATGCAAAATACATATAAATGACAAAATGAAATGGATAAATAAACAAGTTATTTCTTTAATTCAATATTGTTTCTCGCCTTCTTCATTCAACTGCTAGCACTTGCAGCTTTCTTTGGCCCCATTATGGCTTATTTTTCAGTTGCACTCTAACAAAAAAAAAAGCACAAAGACAGAATCATAAACCATGGGATTTTTATTTAGTCAGTAGAATCCATATGTAGCCTGACTAGTTCATTACAGGCAGTGTTTGACTGTACGATAACTGAGACTGGGCAATATTTTGGCGTAAAGTCGGTGCGTGCGAAAGCCGAGCTACTACTGTCAGCGTAAATATTCTGCTACTTACTCGCTACATTTACAAAAAAGAGCAGTCAGTATGCTTTTATTCTTGCAATGTTTGTATCATGCCGAAATTGTGTGACTGATGCAACGCCACAGTTTTGCATTTCTTTTTTATTTTTATTTTTTTATTTTATTTTATTTTATTTTTTTTTTTTAATTTTAATTTAGTTTTGCATTTGTAAATGTAAATATACTGCTGATTTTAGTTGACATCTACACTTTTAGTCCCGGGCCGCCAGTTGAATAGCCCTGACATAGGCACACAGCGGGTAGAACCAGAGACAATCTAAAAAACTTTTAAATAAGGGATTGAAACACTTTTTTTTAAATTGATTTTTGAAAATTATGAATTGATTCAGAAATGGCATAACAGGAATCGCGATTCTGATGAGAATGTGATCGCTTTCACTAAACCGCAAAGTGACGAGGGAACACTTTACCCCGGTTTGCTGTCATTGGGTCGGATTTAAAAGATCCAAATACCCCGCCCTAAACAGCGTGTGCAATCAATAAAATAGTGTGAACTATTAGTGGCCGTGTTGCATGCGATTTGCTAAGACTGCATGTGCAATTGTAGAGTGGTGCAGACCGTCTTTATTTAAATGATGATTTTGCGTGTACTATACGGGGCATCATCACAGAGACACTTTCAATTACTGCACATTCATGTTGTCATGTGGTGTTTAGTAGGGCTGCGAATCTTTGGGTGTCCCACGATTCGATTCAATATCGATTCTTGGGGTCACGGTTCGATTATAAATCACATTTTTCGATTCGACGCGATTCTCGATTCAAAAACGTTATTTTTCCGATTCGAAACGATTCTCTATTCATTCAATACATAGGATTTCAGCAGGATCTACCCCAGTCTGCTGACATGCAAGCAGAGTAGTAGATTTTTGTAAAAAGCTTTTATAATTAAGATTAAAGATTAAAGTACCAATGATTGTCACACACACACTAGATGTGGTGAAATTTGTCCTCTGCATTTGACCCATCCCCTTGGGGAGCAGTGGGCAGCAGCGGCGCCGCGCCCGGGAATCATTTTGGTGATTTAACCTCCAACTCCAACCCTTGATGCTGAGTGCCAAGCAGGGAGGTAATGGGTCCCATTTTTATAGTCTTTGGTATGACTCGGCTGGGATTTGAACTCCAACCTACCGATCAATTCCATCCATCCATCCATTTTCTACGGCTTTTTCCCTTCGGGGTCGCGGGGGGCGCTGGAGCCAATATCAGCTACAATCGGGCGGAAGGCGGGGTACACCCTGGACAAGTCGCCACCTCATCGCAGGCTTTTATAATTGTAAAGGACAATGTTTTATCAACTGATTGCAATAATGTAAATTTGTTTTAACTATTAAATTAACCAAAAATATGACTTATTTTATCTTTGTGAAAATATTGGACACAGTGTGTTGCAAGTGTAAGCCACTGTGACACTTTTGTTCATATTTTTATTTTTTTTTATTTTTTATAAATGTCTAATGATAATGTCAATGAGGGATTTTTAATCACTGCTATGTTGAAATTGTAACTAATATTGATACTGTTGTTGATAATATTCATTTTTGTTTCAATGCTTTTGCATTGTTCTGTGTTGTGTTTGTGTGTCCTCTCAATTGCTCTGTTTATTGCAGTTCTGAGTGTTGCTGGGTCGGATTTGGTTTTGGAATTGGATTGCATTGTGTATTGTTTTGTTGGATTGATTAATAAAAATAAAAAAATAAAAAAAATAAAATAACATTAAAAAAAAAATCGATTTTTGAAAAATGAGAATCGATACGTACAACGTGAGAATGGCGATTTGAATTTGAATCGATTTTTTCCCACACCCCTAGTGTTTAGGTAGGTTTTCAAACATGCAGGAGACATTTACCACTTTTTATGGGCATTTTAGAAGCTGCATCTACATTGACACCACTTTTATTCATTCATTTATTTACAGCTGAAGGTGCACTCATTGGAGAGAGGCTACACTCAAGAAGCAACAAAATGCACACTTAAAAAAGTTTTTTTTTCATAGAAGAGATATTTTAATAATATATATATGTGAAATAATGAACGTCATAAAAAAAAAATACTAAAGGACACCAAAACGCATCAATGGAATTTGTTTTATTCAGCCACTCAAGTCCTCTAGCAGCTGTGAAATTATAAAATGATGTTGCTGAATAATATTTTTTTATTTATACTGTCCAAAATGTTGACACACAATTGTATGTCGGAGGTGAGGGGAGCAGTGGGCAGCAGCGGTGCCGCGCCCGTGAATCATTTTTGGTGATTTAACCCCCAATTCCAACCCTTGATGCTGAGTGCTGAGGGAGATAATGGGTCCCATTTTTATAGTCTTTGGTATGACTCGGCCGGGGTTTGAACTCACAACCTACTGATCTCAGGGCGGACACTCTAACCACTAGGCCACTGAGTAGGTAGGTGCTCACAAAACTGTGAGGAGTGTTGATAAATTACATTGCGCTTGCTTTGATTGATTGATTGAGACTTTTATTAGTAGATTGCACATATTACATATTCCGTACAATTGACCACTAAATGGTAACACCCAAATAAGTTTTTCAACTTGTTTAAGTCGGGGTCCACGTTAATCAATTCATGGTAGATGCTAAATTATTATATTTGCATCTTCTCCTCCCAGCACTGTGGGCGTTTTGATGATCCGCATATATTTAGCATATTAATGAAGACAGCGACGTAAAATGGATTAAAAGCCTTATTCTGCTCACTTAACAAACACAATTGTTTGCACACGTTTAGCAGATCAGCTTTGCGTGTGCTATCAAGTTTGTATGTGTTTTAGTGCACACAAACCTTTAGTAAATCGGGCCCACTGTTTTTACTTTCTATTTGTACCAAAAGGATAACAATTTATTGTATTTTTCTATTTGTTTAATTCTATTTATAATCTATTCTAGAGATGTCCGATAATATCGGCAGTCCGATATTATCGGCCGATAAATGCTTTAAAATGTAATATGGGAAATTATCGGTATCGCTTTCAAAAAGTACAATTTATGACTTTTTAAAACGCCGCTGTACGAAGTGGTACACGGACATAGGGAGAAGTACAGAGCAGTTGCGTCTCCCAGTCATACTTGCCAACCCTCCCGATTTTCCCGGGAGACTTCCGAATTTCAGTGCCCCTCCCGAAAATGTCCCGGGGCAAACATTCTCCCGAATTTCTCCCAGACAACAATATTGGAGGCGTGCCTTAAAGGCACTGCCTTTGCGTGCCGGCCCAGTCACATAATATCTACGGCTTTTCACACACACAAGTGAATGCAAAGCATACTTGGTCAACAGCCATACAGGTCACACTGAGGGTAGAGGTATAAACAACTTTAACACTGTTACAAATATGCGCCACACTGTGAACCCACACCAAACAAGAATGACAAACACATTTCGGGAGAACATCCGCACCGTAACACAACATAAACACAACAGAAGAAATACCCAGAACCCCTTGCAGCACTAACTCTTCCGGGACGCTACAATATACACCCCCCGCTACCGCCTTCATTCGGCTAAATCTGGGACCTCGGGTACTACATTTCGTGCCATCTAATGTGTGCTGTTATGACAGTAAAGATATTTGAATAATTTGTAAAACAAACTCTAGTGTAGTTAAATAAAGAAACCAAAATATCAGAATAAAATGGGGCTAGTCTATTAAGAACCAAATACTAAACAGCGTGTGCAAACTATAAATGTGTGTGTACTATTAGTGGGCGTGTTGAGTGTGATCTACTAACACTGTATGGACAATTGAAAAGGGGTGCAGACCGCCTTATTTAAATGAGGTTTGTGTGTTTACTACTGGCAGTATGTGCCCTCCTCATTCATCGTTATCACATTGTTTTATAAATATCTCCGCCATGTCTCCATGGTTTGATTTCAAATTGTCAGTTTTTATGCAGATCCCAAATACACAAGAACAGGCAAGAAAAGTTGGTTTTGCGTAACAGGTCCCAAGGTTTATAGCGACCGCAGAACATTGATCAGCCTTGATAAATCACACTGTGTGTGCTGAATGATTATATTTGCATCTCCCCCTCCCAGTACTGTGGGTGTTCTGATGATCAGCATATATTTTACATATTCATGAAGACAGACACGCTGAATGAATGGCGCTCCTTTCTTTGTTCACCTATGAAACTCAGTCCTCTGCGCACAAGTTTAGTAGATCAGCTTTGCGTGCCATGTCAAGTTTGCACTACCGTAATTTCCGGACTATAAGCCGCTACTTTTCCCCCTCGTTCTGGTCCCTGCGGCTTATACAACGGCGCGGCTTATGTACGACCTGTTCTTCTCCGACACCGACAAAGAGGATTTTGGTGGTTTTAGTACGCAGGAGGAAGACGATGACACAATGATTAAAGACTGACTTTTCATATACCGGTAGGCTGGTTATTTTGATAACGTACAGGCGAGCACTTTGTATTACTTTGCACCGTTGTATTATTTGTACTCTGCACGAATGCTGTTCGCCATGTCAAAGATGTGAAAGTTTGATTGAATGATTGAAAGATTTATTGTTAATAAATGGGACGCTTTGCGTTCCCAAACAGTCATCTCTGTCCCGACAATCCCCTCCGTGGTAGCAGGAACCCCTATATACTACGCTAATTACACATCAAAACCCTGCGGCTTATAGTCGGGTGCGGCTTATATATGGAACAATCTGTTTTTTCCCCTAAATTTAGCTGGTGCGGCTTATAGTCAGGTGCGGCTTATAGTCCGGAAATTACGGTAGTTTTAATTAGGGATGTCCCGATACAACTTTTTCACTTCCGATACGATATTGTAGCCTTGAGTATTGGCCGTTACCGATATCAATACGATACGATATAGGCACGAATCATACATATATCTATTCCTTATTTTGTTGTGTGGAATGTTAGAAAAGGCTTGATAAAGTCATGTTACTGTTACTGATGTTGTAGTGTTAAAACAGAAAACAATAGTCAGCAAGAGTAAGTATAGGAAAAACTGACCCATTTATTGTTAACCAATTGGTTATATACATTTTAACCTTCAACATAAGAGTACTACCTCAACAAATCTAATAAAAACAAAATGTTATATTTAAAGTGCAAAATAACCACTAATACCAACATAATTATACAATTGAATAGAATAAATTAAAAATAAATTAGAAGACCCTGAAAAATAACCTAAATAAATCCAATTAAAAAACCCAAAACGTTTTAAAGTGCAAACAATTCAAGTTCACTTCAGTTATTTTTTTACTGTCAGCATATGTTGGAAACAACTGTGGGCAGGGACAAAAACAACACAATATTGTCCACTGTCCAACTGCTCTAAGTTAAGAGTTCACAGCTCCAGTATCACTGACTGACTGTGCCCAAAACAATGTAGTACCGTATTTTCCGCACCATAAGCCGCCCCGTGTTATAAGCCGCACATTCAATGAATGGCATATTTCAAAACTTTGTTTACCTATTAGCCGCCCCGTGTTATTAGCCGCACCTACGCTGCGCTAAAGGGAATGTCAAAAAAACAGTCAGATAGGTCAGTCAAACTTTAATAATATATTACAAACCAGCGTTCTAACAACTCTGTTCACTCCCTAAATGTAATGTGCAAATGTGCAATCACAAAAATAGTAACACTCAAAATAGTGCAGAGCAATAGCAACATCAATAACTCAACGTTGCTCGAACGTTAATGTCGCACGACACACAAAATAAACATTTAAAGCTGACTTTCTGAAGTTATTACTCATCCACAAATCCCTCGAAATCCTCTTCTTCGGTGTGCTTCACTTGTTTTTTGACACCATCTGTGATGTGGACGCGCATGCAGTCGTAGATCAACAGGAACGGCGCTGCGTGAAAAAAGTCACCCGGTCTCTTCGCGTAAACGTCTATCAACCACTCGCTCATCTTTTCTTCATCCATCCATCCCTTCGAGTTAGCTTTTATGATGACGCCGGCTGGAAAGTTCTCTTTTGGCAAGGTCTTCCTTTTGAATATCACCATGGGTGGAAGTTTCTGGCCGTTAACATGGCAAGCTAGAACCACAGCGAAGGACGACTTCTCATTCCCTGTGGTGCGAATATTCACCGTACGTGCTCCCGTTGTATCCACAGTGCGGTTCACAGGAATATCAAAAGTCAGTGGAACCTTGTACGCGTGTCTCTTAGTAGGAGACATTTTGTGGTCTTTACAGAAACACACAAATGAAATGAAAGGTAATATCCGCGCGCTTCTTCTTCTACGGGGGCGGGTGCTCACCTTGGCGGTTGCTTACCGTAGAAGAAGAAGCACTTCCTCTTCTATGGGGGCGGTTGCTTACCGTAGAAAAAGAAGCGCTTCCTCTTCTACGGGGAAAAAAGATGGCGGCTGTTTACCGTAGTTGCGAGACCTAAACTTTATGAAAATAAATATTAATATTAATTCATATATAAGGCGCACCGGGTTATTAGCCGCACTGTCAGCTTTTGAGAAAATTTGTGGTTTTTAGGTGCGGCTTATGGTGCGGAAAATACGGTAATTACTCTTACTCTTCACTGAAGAATAGTGTAAACACAATAAACATATCACTCTAATAACAAGAGCATAAAACAAATGATAATCAGTGAGTGCTGACTACCCTTACTACTCCTCCTCCTCCTCCTCCACTTTCTGCAGTCCGAACATAATGTGGAGATTTTTTTTTAAGAAGATAAGCATTTTGGCATGCTGTGTACTTTTTAACCTCTTTGTGCATCTGGGGTATAGTTTTGTCTACAATGTAGTGGCGGCTAGGAATAATGTAGCGAGGTTCGAGGTGCTCCATTAAGCGTTTAAACCCGACATTACTCACCACCGACAGGGGCTGGTCATCAAGCACAATAAACTGGGCTATCTTTTCTGTTATGGCCATTGCCTTTTTGCTGTCCCGTGGTAGTTTGTCACGTCTTGCAAAGCTTTCGACCAGCGTGTGTTGCTGAAGCGAGCCAGAGGTTTGTTGCTTCGCCTTGTTGCTCTCGCCAAAATCCTCATGTTCTTTTTTGTGGTGTTTTTTCAAATGTGCGATGAGGTTGCTTGTATTGAACCTTCCCGGTTCTGTCCCTCCACGGGACACTTGCGCCTGACAAATGTTGCATTTAGCGGCAACGTCTCTGTCCGAGTTTAGGTTAAAATACTTCCACACAGCCGACATCACTACACTTTGTTGCAAGCACATGCGTTGTCGTTGTTGTGATCACGTGGGCTGTGCATGCTGGATCAGAGTCGCTCTTCTTCCGTGGCCGGCACCAACGTTAATTAAGGGGCATTGTCGCCACCTACTGTGTTGGAGTGTGATCAAACCAGAGTCACCTATTATAGACGTGCTGCAGCGGTAAATGGACAGCTTATATCGGAGCGCTTATATCGGAGTTTTTAGATTCAGTCCGATAAAATCCGATATTCACTTTTTTGGCTAATATCGGACTGAATTCCGATATCAATATCGGATCGGGACATCCCTAGTTTTAATACATTAAATCAGGGGTCACCAACCTTTTTGAAAGCAAGAGCTACTTCTTGGGTAGTGATTAATGCGAAGAGCTACCAGTTTGATACACACTTAAATAAATAGCCAGAAATAGCCAATTTGCTCAATTTACCTTTAACTCTATGTTATTATTAATAATTAATGATATTTACACTTAATTGAACGGTTTAAAAGAGGAGAAAACACGAATAAAATGACAATTACATTTTGAAACATAGTTTATCTTCAATTTCGACTCTTTAAAACTCAAAATTCAACCGAAAAAAAGAAGAGAAAAACTAGGTATTTTGAATCTTTTTGAAAAAATTAAAAAAAGAATTTATGGAACATCATTAGTAATTTTTCCTGATTAAGACTAATTTTAGAATTTTGATGACATGTCTTAAATAGGTTAAAATCCAATCTACACTTTGTTAGAATATATAACAAATTGGACCAAGCTATATTTCTAACAAAGACAAATCATTATTTCTTCTAGATTTTCCAGAACAACATTTTTAAAAGAAATTCAAAAGACTTTGAAATAAGATTTAAATTTGATTCTACAGATTTTCTAGATTTGCCAGAATCATTTTTTTGAATTTTAATCATAATAAGTTTGAAGAAATATTTCACAAATATTCTTCGTCGAAAAAACAGAAGCTAAAATGAAGAATTAAATTAAAATGTATTTATTATTCTTTACAATAAAAAAAATAAATTCACTTGAACATTGATTTAAATTGTCAGGAAAGAAGAGGAAGGAATTTAAAAGGTAAAAAGGTCTATGTGTTTAAAAATCCTAAAAATAATTTTTGAGGTTGTATTTTTTCTCTAAAATTGTCTTTCTGGAAGTTATAAGAAGCAAAGTAAAAAAAGTAATGAATTTATTTAAACAAGTGAAGACCAAGTCTTTAAAATATTTTCTTGGATTTTCAAATTCTATTTGAGTTTTGTCTCTCTTAGAATTAAAAATGTCGAGCAAAGCGAGACCAGCTTGCTAGTAAAGAAATACAATTTAAAAAATAGAGGCAGCACTGGTAAGTGCTGCTATTTGAGCTATTTTTAGAACAGGCCAGCGGGCTACTCATCTGGTCCTTACGGGCTACCTGGTGCCCGCGGGCACCGCGTTGGTGACCCCTGCATTAAATTCTTTAGTGCCGCGAATGAATTATCTATGTCACCCGGGATGATATTTGATTAGTATTAGAACTGGCCCGCAGGCCACAGCCGCCTGCTGCTGTTTTGCACGCACCAATACTCCATCAGTGTTGGCGCTAGGAATTTTCAAAATGGGGTCCCAGGGACCCCATCAAGTCATAAAAATGGGGTCCCACAGTAAATTTTTGTGATCCCACTTTTTTGTAACCGTTTTGAAAACAAATGATGATAAATGTGTGCATTATCCTGTTATATCTCATATTCTATATTGTGTTTTGGTAAAGGTTGTCATCTATGCATTCATCTTGATATTAAGGAAAATATAACATTTTTGAAGGACATTTACTGATGACACCTATTAAACAGACAAAGAAGCAAGGAATTAAACAGAGACTGTTATGTCTTGGTGATCATGTTTAGTTTGGCTATGTTCTGTTTGGTTTTTGGATTTTGTCAGTTCTTATTTTTTCACTCCGTTTTGTTTCCATGACAACCCATTAGTTTTCACCTGTCTTCATGTCACGCACCTGTTGTTAATCACGTCACCACTATTTAAGCCTGCAGTTGCCAGGCAGTCAGCCTGGCGACATCACATTCATGCTCTGCTATCTGCTGTTACCCTCGTCACTCATGTGTTCATTCCATGCCATTGTTCCATGATCGTTTCCATGCTTGTTACAAAGTAAGTTTTTGTTTATTCATGTCACGTTTAGCAGTTCTTTTGTTTCATGTCCTTAGACATGAAACATAAAATAGACCATTCATCGGCAGTGCACCCTATGGTCCGGAAAATACGGTGTATAAAATTCCCCAATTTAGCAGTAATTGTGCTTTTCTGTCTATAATGTGTCATATTTTCTAGCATTCCTCAGCCGTGTTTGCTCTCCTGAGCGTGCACACACACACACACACACACACACACGCGCCTCCATCTTCAAAGTTTGCGTCGCAGCTTTATTTCTCTTGTAAGGTCACGCAGCAGCAGCACAGCTGGCATCAATATGGCAGACGTCTCTGTCAGTCCAGTGCTGGAAACTTATATTCATAGGACTAATCAGTTGAAAAGATAATGAAAACAGAGATTGTTTACAGAGATTAGTCCTTTGGAAATGGAGTAATCAGTGTTTTGAAAGGGACCTGACAGGAAGCGAGCGACGTCGCTGCAGCTCCGCATGTCTGACAGGCTCTCTGAGGCCTGATGTCATGGGAGATAGAAGATGGAGGACGCTCTCTCGCGCTCCTCTCTCCATTCGCTCCTCTCTGCTGGAATGATATTAGTCGACGTGTAATAGACGCATGCAGCACCTGTCAGCCAGATGTGTTTGAGTAATGAGCAGAGCGGTGCATGAAGTAAGCGTTTTGACAAAAATGCGGAGAGAAAAATTAATCTGGGGCCTAATTTCACCCCAAATATGTGTTGGAGTTTATGTGGGCGACTTCATAGAGGTGCTACATATTCAACATTATACACTTCAATGGAGAACATTAGCAAACAACGTGTGGTTTGTTGCCCCGGCAGTTTGATCCCATTTCCGTTTTTATTAGGGATGTCCGATAATATCGGACTGCCGATTTTATCGGCCGATAAATGCTTTAAAATCTAATATCGGAAATTATCGGTATCGGTTTCATAATTATCGGATTTGGTTTCAAAAAGTAACATTTATGACTTTTATGACAGAGTGGTACACGGACGTAGGGAGAAGTACAGAGCGCCAATAAACCTTAAAGGCTTACTGAAATGAAATGTTTTTATTTAAACGGGGATAGCAGATCCATTCTATGTGTCATACTTGATCATTTCGCGATATTGCCATATTTTTGCTGAAAGGATTTAGTATAGAACAGGGGTCGGCAACCCAAAATGTTGAAAGAGCCATATTGGACCAAAAATACAAAAACAAATCTGTCTGGAGCCGCAAAAAATTAAAAGCCATATTACATACAGGTAGTGTGTCATGAGTTATAAATTGAATTAAGATGACTTAAAGGAAACTAAATGAGCTCAAATATAGCTACAAATGAGGCATAATGCTGCAATATGTACATATAGCTAGCCTAAATAGCATGTTAGCATCGATTAGCTTGCAGTCATGCAGTGGCCAAATATGTCTGATTAGCACTCCACACAAGTCAATAACATCAACAAAACTCATCTTTGTGCATTCATGCACAACATTAAAAGTTTGGTGGACAAAATGAGATAGAAAAAGAAGTGGCATAAAACACGTCCTAGAAAGTCGGAGAAAGTTATACTTGTAAACAAACTAAGGTGAGTTCAAGGACCGCCAAAATTAGTAGGACAAAACGGCGCTCGCCAAATACTCAAATCAGTGAAGCATGTTTAATACAAACAGTGTGCTTTATAACAATTAGGGAGGTTTGCGTCATGTTTGTCCTCCTACGGAAACCATATTAAAACAAAAACTTATTTTTTTTCCCTCATCTTTTTCCATTTTTCATACATTTTTAAAAAAGCTCCAGAGAGCCACTAGGGCGGCGCTAAAGAGCCGCATGCTAGAGCCGCGGGTTGCCGACCCCTGGTATAGAACAACGACGATAAAGTTCGCAACTTTTGGTCGCTGATAAAAAAAAAGCCCTGCCTGTACCGGAAGTAGCGTGACGTCACAGGAGGAAGGATTCCTCACAATACCCCGTTGTTTACAATGGAGCGAGAGAGATTCGGACCGAGAAAGCGACGATTATCCCATTAATTTGAGCGAGGATGAAAGATTCGTAGATGAGGTACGTTAGAGTGAAAAACTAGAGAGGCAGTGCAGGGTGTATCTTTTTTCGCTCTGACCGTAACTTAGGTACAAGGTCTCATTGGATTCCACACTCTCTCCTTTTTCTATTGTGGATCACGGATTTGTATTTTAAACCACCTCGGATACTATATCCTCTTGAAAATGAGAGTCGAGAACGCGAAATGGACATTCACAGTGACTTTTATCTCCACGACAATACATCAGCGAAGCTCTTTAGCTACTGAGCTAACTTGATAGCATCTGGCTCAAATGCAGATAGAAACAAAATAAATAAATCCCTGACTGGAAGGATAGACAGAAGATCAACAATACTATTAAACCATGGACATGTAACTACACGGTTAATAATTCTCAGCCTGGCAAAGCTTAACAATGCTGTTGCTAACGACGCTGAAGCTAACTTAGCAACCGGACCTCACAGAGCTATGATAAAAACATTAGCGCTCCACCTACGCCAGCCAGCCCTCATCTGCTCATCAACACCCGTGCTCACCTGCGTTCCAGCGATCGACGGCGCGACGAAGGACTTCACTCAATCATCCGTGCGGTTGGCGGCTAGCATCGGCTAGGCGTCTGCTATCCAAGTAAGTACTCATTGTTGTGTTGCTACAGCCAGCCGCTGATACTCCGATCCCACCTACAACTTTCTTCTTTGCATTCTCCATTGTTCATTAAACAAATTGCAAAAGATTTACCAACACAGATGTCCAGAATACTGTGGAATTGTTCGATGAAAACAGAGCAGTTTGTATGGTGACACATCGGGTACGAATACTTCCGTTGCCGTCGTGACGTCACGCGCATACGCATCATACATAGACGTTTCCAACCGGAAGTTTAGCGGGAAATTAAAAATTGCACTTTATAAGTTAACCCGGCCGTATTGGCATGTGTTGCAATGTTAAGATTTCATCATTGATATATAAACTATCAGACTGCGTGGTCGGTAGTAGTGGCTTTCAGTAGGCCTTTAAAGGGACTGTCTTTGCGTGGCGGCCCACTCACATAATATCTACGGCTTTTCACACACACAAGTGAATGCAAGCATACTTGGTCAACAGCCATACAGGTCATGCTGAGGGTGACCGTATAAACAACTTTAACACTGTTACAAATATGCGCCACACTGTGAACCCACACCAAACAAGAATGACAAACACATTTCGGGAGAACATCCGCACCGTAACACAACATAAACACTACAGAACAAATACCCAGCATCCCTTCCAGCACTAACTCTTCCGGGACGCTACAATATACAAGTGTCTCAAAGGGCAGCACAAGCTTCAACGACATCCTCGGTACAGATCCCACATCAGGGCAAGGAAAAAGTCAACCCAATGGGATGACAATGAGAAACCTTGGAGAGGACTGCAGATGTGGGGACACCCCCCTAGGGCGACCGGTGCAATGGACGTCGAGTGGGTCTAGCTTAACATTGTGAGAGTCCAGTCCATAGTGGATCTAACATAACAGTGAGAGTCCAGTCCATAGTGGGGCCAGCAGGGGACCATCCCGAGCGGAGACGGGTCAGCAGCGCAGAGATGTCCCCAACCGGTGCACAGGCGGGCGGTCCACCCCGGGTCCTGACTTTGGACAGCCAGCACTTCATCCGTGGCCACCGAACTTATGCCCCCCCCTCCAAAAGGGAGAGGGGGGCAGAGCAGAAAAGAAAAGAAACGGCAGGTCCACCGGTTCTAAAAGGGGGGTCTATTTAAAGGCAAGAGTATACAAATGAGTTTTAAGATGGGACTTAAATGCTTCTACTGAGGTAGCATCTCTAACTGTTACCGGGAGGGCATTCCAGAGTACTGGAGCCCGAATAGAAAACGCTCTATAGCCCGCAGACTTTTTTGGGGCTCTGGGAATCACTAATAAGCCGGAGTTCTTTGAACGCCGGGACATATGGTACAATACAATCAGCAAGATAGGCTGGAGCTAGACCCTTTAGTATTTTATACGTAAGTAGTAAAACCTTAAAGTCACATCTTAAGTGCACAGGAAGCCAGTGCAGGTGAGCCAGTATAGGTATGTATATAGGTATATATGTATATAAAGGTATATACAGTATAGGCGTAATATGATCAAACTTTCTTGTTCTTGTCAAAAGTCTAGCAGCCGCATTTTGTACCAACCGTAATCTTTTAATGCTAGACATAGTATAGTGCTGGTGCCTCACAATAAGAAGGTCCTGGGTTCGATCCCCGGGCTCGTGTGGAGTTTGCATGTTGCGTGGGTTCCCTCCGGGTATTTCGGCTTCCTCCCACCTCCTAAGACTGTTGTTCGGCAACACTAAACTGGTCCTAGTGTGTGAATGTTGTCTGTCTGTGTTGGCCCTGCCATGAGGTGGCGACTTGTCCAGGGTGTACCACGCCTTCCGCTTGAATGCAGATGGATGACAATTAAAACTCAAATGAATCTACATTAAAAAATGTGCTCTGGTGTGAATTTTGCGTACATTTTGCTCCACAAAATGTAGATACGTTCCCAGACTACAAATGAAACCTGATCAGCTCTTCCTCCAAACTGACATGAGGCTCTAAGGTTGCTTTAATTAATTGACATTAATTATCACACTGCCATCGCCCCCTTGTGGTCGTATACTATAACAGTCTTAACTTTCTTAGCCATGCTCCGATCTTCCTGACATTTTTGATGGTGGGTCGGGGTGTTGGGTGGGATGCAACTGCATGACTGCTGGGGCGCCATTATCGCCCTCTTGTGGTGGTATATTATAACAGTCATAACTTTCTACCACGTGCCGATCTTCCTAAAATTTTTAATGGTGGGTTGGGGTGTTGGTTGGAACGCAACAGCGTCACTGCAGTGGTGCCAATATCGCCCCTTTGTGGTGGAAAATTGTAACTTCCTTCATAATGGTCCTATCTTCCTGAATTTTTGATGGTGGTTCGGGGTGTTGGGTGGGACGCAACTGCATGACTACTGCGGTGCCCTATCGCCGCCTTGTGGTGAAATACTTTAACTGTCATAACTTCCTCACGCATGCTCCGATCTTTCTGAAATGTTTGATGGTAGGTCGGGGTGCTGGGTGGGACGCAACTACTTGACTACTGGGGCGCCATTATTGCCCCCTTGTGGGGGTATACTGTAACAGTCATAACTTCCTTACACATGTGCCGATCTTCCTGAAATTTTTGATGGTGGGTTGGGGTGTTGGGTGGGACGCAACTGCATGACTACTGGGGTGCCATTATCGCCCCCTTGTAGTGGTATACTATAACAGTCATAACTTTTTTACACATGCTCCGATCTTCCTGACATTTTCGATGGTGGGTTGGGGTGTTGGGTGGGACGCAACAGGTTGACTACTGGGGCGCCATTATCGCCCCCTTGTAGTGGTATACTATAACTGTCTTAACTTTCTTACACATGCTACGATCTTCCTGACATTTTCGATGGTGGTTCGGGGTTTTGGGTGGGACGCAACAGCTTGACTACTGGAGCGCCATTATCGCCCCCTTGTGGTGGTATACTATAACAGTCATAACTTTCTTACACATGCTCCGATCTTCCTGACATTTTTGATGGTGGTTTGGAGTGTTGGGTGAAACGCAACTGCTTGACTACTGGGGCGCCATTATCGCCCCCTTGTGGTGGTATACTATAACTGTCTTAACTTTCTTACACATGCTCCGATCTTCCTAAAATTTTTGATGGTGGTCCGGGGTGTTGGGTGGGACGCAACTGCATGACTACTGGGGCACCATTATCGCCCCCTTGTGATGGTATACTATAACAGTCATAACTTTCTTACACATGCTTTGATATTCCTGAAATTTTTGATGGTGTGTCAGGGTGCTGGGTGGGACGCAACTGCATGACTACTTTGGCGCATTCTTGCCGCCTTGTGGTGGAATACTATAACTGTGATAACTTCCTTACGCATGCTCCGATCTTCCTAAAATTTTTGGTGGCGGGTCAGGGCATCGGGAAGGACGTGACCGCATACGTCATGCGTGCCCGCCAACACGCATGAACCCCACGGTAAAAGGGGGGCGAGGGTCCGTTCAACGCTGCTCGCAGCTTTAATTCTCAATAAAATACATGTATGTACCACTTATAGTATCCCATTAATAATGAATAATTGTGCTTTAATCTCTAAAAAACAAACTGCAGTCCTTAAATGGGTCCCGGGTCAGATTGTGGACACCCCTGCTCTTTAGGTTACATTAGTATATGTCTGCCTTTGAAATGGACATTTATCATGCATATTTCCATAGCTGAACTCACATCATCAGACTTTTTATGAGAGTAATTCATATGTCACATGAGACTTAAGTGAAGTCTGTTTAGTGTCCTTTTTTTCAACTCCCGACTTGTTATTGCATACTTTCGGGCAAGGTCTCCTTCTGGAAAGGAGCACAAGGGTGTGAATCTTTTGTCTGTGTCTGATCACACGCTTTCACTGCGAGGTGAACCTGGGCCCGCCGCCTCTGATACTTATGGCATCCTCAGCTATTGCACCAGAGGGAACCTTCAACCTGATGTGAATACGCGGCAGACAAGTCACATAAAGCTGCATAAACAAAAAGCACCGCGCTCTTTTCAAAAAGGTCGGATACAACCGTCACTTTTTCAAGCGCCGTCAGGCTCGTATCAAGGGTGTGTTTAAGTGTTACACGTATTCCAACCCGTCTCCTGCGCTCTGTTGCTCTTATTTGACAAATCCGCCCATTGACTTGTGAGAGAGACCCTGACGGTGCACGCCATCCATTTCCTTCCCAGAGGAGCTTGACAGGAGGCGGCCTGTTCTACGCCGCGCCAATAAGAGCTCAGAGTTGGGTGGTCTGTCCGTCAACAGCAGATTTGAGGCAGGGCCTGAGAAAAGCAGCTCGGCCGTATCACTTTCAAAGACTGAAACCCAAAGCAAGCGGCTGCTCTCCACAGCCTGCCGCAGCTCCGCGTGCACAAAGACACCTGTTGTTCAGCCTCCATAGGAAGACTTGATCCATGGAGGTGTTCAGATACATGCCATCTTGTTTTCACTTGGTTAGGTTGCACATGATAAATTAAGTGTGGTGCTGAAACCACCCTTTGTCGGAAACAGCTTGAAGCAAAAGGCGGAATGTAACTGTAGCTCAGACACAAGATTTAGTGTTCATTCAGCGCAGAGTCCGCAGGAAAGTCATTCAGAAAGTGGCACAGTTTTTCCAATATTTTTTTAATATAATACAGAGTGCGTGGTAAAGAGTTTTATGAGAACTCTTTACAATAGAATAACGATTGCACTAATGCACTGTAAGCTAAAGATCTATTTTTTCTTCCCCTTTAGGTTTGCTTAGGAAGTTTGTAAAAAAATTTTCCTTATTCCTCACTGCTTACCGGACGGACACGTTCTTAAAAAACCTGCACTACTGTGTTACTTTTTGTGGTATTCTAATGTATCACTCACGGGGTCTTTCTGTGCGGAGTTTGCAAGTTCTGACTGCGTGGGTTCTCTCACCTTCAAATACATGCACCTGAGGGCAACACTAAATTAGCCCTATAGTGTAGGCCTGGGCAATTATTTTGACTCGGGGGGCCAAATTTAGAGAAGAAAATGTGTCTGGGGGCCGATATATCTGATTTTTAGGAACACTAATACAAAACCTCACAATAATGTCTGATTTAATGCTAAAAACGTTATGACAGACCGCCTTAAAGGCCTACTGAAAGCCACTACTACCGACCACGCAGTCTGATAGTTTATATATCAATGATGAAATCTTAACATTGCAACACATGCCAATACGGCCGGGTTAACTTATAAAGTGCAATTTTAAATTTCCCGGGGAACTTCCGGTTCAAAACGCCTCTGAGGATGACGTATGCGCGTGACGTAGCCAGTAGAACACAGGTATGGCTCCCACATTGAAGCCAATATGAAATAGCTGTTTTCATCTCATTCTGGATGTATTCTGGACATCTGTGTTGGAGAATCTGTTGCAATTTGTTCATTGCATTATGGAGAAAGAAGCTGAGCATGCAAAGAAGAAAGTCGGTGCGAAGCGGAGTATTTTGTGAGGGAAGTCAGCAACACAACACAGTCGGTGTTTCATTGTTTACATTCCCGAAAGATGCAATCAAGATCGAAGAACTCGGACAACAGAGACTCTTACCAGGAGGACTTTGACTTCGTTAACAGACGCAGACGCGATACCGTGAGTACGCTTCCAAACATTTGATCGCTTGCTATAACTACCTCGAGCTAGTAGCTAGTAGCTAGGAGCTAGCATAACAAACACCTAGGTGTTTTTATGCGGGATTAATTTGTGGCATATTAAATATAAGCCTGGTTGTGTTGTAGCTAATAGAGTATATATATGTCTTGTGTTTATTTAGTGTTTTAGTCATTCCCAGCTGAATATCAGGTCACCCCCGGCTCTCACAGCATCTTCCCTATCTGAATCGCTTCCACTCCCCACTAGTCCTTCACTTGCACTTTACTCATCCACAAATCTTTCTTCATCCTCGCTCAAATTAATGGGGAAATCGTCGCTTTCTCTGTCCGAATCTCTCTCACTTCATGCGGCCATCATTGTAAACAATAGGGAACTTTGCGTATATGTTCAATTGACTACGTCACGCTACTTCCGGTAGGGGCAAGCCTTTTTTTAATCAGATACCAAAAGTTGCGATCTTTATCGTCGTTGTTCTATACTAAATCCTTTCAGCAAAAATATGGCAATATCGCGAAATGATCAAGTATGACACATAGAATAGATCTGCTATCCCCGTTTGAATAAAAAAAATTCATTTCAGTAGGCCTTTAAAAAATGAAATGGAATTTTATGTTTTTTTGTACATAAAAATAAATAATGTGGGATTTACAATATTAACTACCGTATTTTTCGGACTATAAGTTGCTCCGGAGTATACGTCGCACCGGCCGAAAATGCACAATAAAGAAGGAAAAAAACATATATACGTCGCACTGGAGTATAAGTCGCATTTTTGGGGGAAATTTATTTGATAAAAGCCAACACCAAGAATAGACATTTGAAAGGCAATTTAAAATAAATAAAGAATAGTGAACAACAGGCTGAATAAGTGTACGTTATATGAGGCATAAATAACCAACTGAGAACGTGCCTGGTATGTTAACGTAACATATTATGGTAAGAGTCATTCAAATAACTATAACATATAGAACATGCTATACTTTTACCAAACAATCTGTCACTCCCGATCGCTAAATCCGATAAAATCTTCCTCCCCGGTGTCGCTCCTGGTATGCGCTGTTTCCTTTCTTTCTGCTGCTCGATCTGCGTTTTCTGCTTCATATTTCACTACGTCCGGCTTGTAATCTGCAGTATATGATTTCCTTTTCAGTGCCATTTTAGTTCAGCCCTTCTCAGTTTTTATAAGTTACCGCCAATGTTGAAATAATCCATTTTAATAGCTACGGATGTAGCAGCAGTTAGCATCCCATGACCCACAATGCACTTCTGCCATGACCCGCCCCCGCCGAATTCTTATTGGTTGACGTTGACGACATATTTTACGGTAATGTGTTAATAATTTCACACATAAGTCGCTCCTGAGTATATGTCGCACCCCCGGCCAAACTATGAAAAGAAACTGCGACTTATCATCCGAAAAATACGGTATGACTAATAAAACACTGAATATTGACAACATATGAACGTCACTCCCCCTCTCTATCAACATATTTTACCATCAAGCGAAACGCAACAAAAGTGCAACAAACACAGCGAAATATGAACGTGAAAGGTAAAAAAAACCCCACCTACAATCTGATATATGTGATACATCACTAAGCTTTAGAACTTTGTTGTAAAAATCTCCTTCCGTGTCTGTCCCTGACACCCGCATTTCAGGCTGGCCGCTCCGGAAAAACTCTGTGGAAACGCTCCCCACCCACACTGCTTGGTGCCTCGTCTGAGCTGCTGTGACTTAAATGACCATAGTAACTAATTAGATGACCATAGTAACTAGTTACAGTGTTTCCCATAAACTGCCAAGATACCTGTGGCGGTGGGGGCGTGGCTATGGGCGTGGCTATGGGCGTGGTCACCATGACATCATCGAGCAATTTGCATAATTTACTACAATGATTTGATTTTCTCTAAAAAGGCTCAAAAAATGTATACTTACTAATGAATAATAACAGTTTTGTTTTAAAGGTCCATCCATCCATCCATTTTACAATATAATTACAACACTTTATGTACATATTTATATACAGATTTGAACAATAAGTTATTCACTGAAATATATTTATTAATTGTGGTTCTTACAAAAAATATATCTTATAAAATTTAAAAGCTAAAATGTCTCAAAGCTCTGCCCCTTTAATTAGTGCATATTAAATAGTTTAACTTTAGCCTACTACTACAACCATATTATTTACCAGCAACATAAAGTGAAACAGAGGCAGAGGTATCCTGCCACAGTCAGTAACAAATAAACAGAAAACAGTAGTGGTGGTAGATAGACACAAAGCTTCATCAAACATCTGATCCACTGAACAAAGAGCTCCAAAAATCTTGAACTTTAGACTGCCATCAGTTTTACTCCCTACACTTAACCATGTGTTTCCTACTGCCTGCAGACTTTGCACCCTTTGTTATATACACATGTTGTGTTTCTAATATAAATACATTTAATAAAGTCAAATACAAATAAGGCAACAAGAGAAGTATCCTACACTTCTCTTTTGTAAAGTAAATCTGAACAGCCGATATGGGCATCTACATCAACTATATGATTTGCCTGAGAAGCTGGAGAGGACAAAAAAAATAAAAAATAAAAAATAAAAATTATATATATTTTTTTAATTTTAATTTTTTTATTTTTATTTTTTTTATTTGTGGCGGACGTAATTCTTTCGTGGCGGGCCGCCACAAATAAATGAATGTGTGGGAAACCCTGAATTAGATGACCATAGTAACTAGTATATCATGCAATAGCGCAGATTCCAACCATTGAAATACTTTGTATAGTTCAAGACTTACGGTCATTTGAAAACATCACTGCACATCATAATGGCAGCTACACTTTCCATCTTAAAGATGTAAAAACATTATTTAGGAATGTCCGGCGGGCCAGATTGAAAAGCTTAACAGGCCGCATGTGGCCCCCGGGCCTTAATTTGCCCAGGTCTGGTATAGTGTGTGAATGTGAGTGTGAGTGTTGTCTATTTGTGTTGGCTCTGCCATGAGGTGGCCACTTGACCAGGGTGTACACCGCCTTCCGCATGAGTGCACCTGGGATAGGCTCCAGCCCCCCGCGCCCCTGAGAGGAACAAGCGGTAAAAAATGGATGGATGTATTTAAATATGTGCATTTTTTTTTACTGAACTTTGGGAAAGAAAAGAAACGTTCAATAGAAATTGGCTCCATTAAAATTCTTATCATTTGGGATGTTTAGCTTTTTTGAGGTTAAACAAAGTCCATCCATCAATTTTCTACCGCTTGTCCCTTTTGGGGTCGCGGGAGGTCGCTGGAGCCTATCTCAGCTGCATTCGGGCGGTAGGCGGGGTACACCCTGGACAAGTCGCCACCTCATCGCAGGCCATTAAACAAAGTACACATCTTATATAATGTACGTAGTAATACTGTATTATTGTACTCATTGTGTGCATGAGTTGACAACGTTTAGCTCATTGGCTAGCACCCCTCAACTTAACTTGGTGTTCTTAGGGCCTGATTTACTAAAGGTTTGTGTGTACTAAAACACGTGCAAACTTAATAGCACTTGGAAAGCTGATCTACTAAACGCGTGCAAAGTGGATTGCGTCTGTTTGGTGATCAGAACAAGGCGCGCAGTACATTTTGCGTCCGTCTCTTCATTAATATGCACAATCTATGCTGCTCATCAAAACGCAACAAAAGATGCAATATAATTATATGGCACGCTCAATGCGATTTATCGACACTCACCACGGTTTTGCGAGCACTGCGTTGTATTTAGCACGCGTCAGAAGGACGTGCAAACTGACAGTTTCACACACGGCTGCAGGATTAGCGCTCGCGCTGCACAGACAGATGACGGACAGACAAAAAAATCATCTGTCATACGTGTGTGTCAACATTTTGGATGGTCAAAAATAAACATGAACATTGTCTATACAGCAACACAATTGTATAATTGTATTGCTACTAGAAGACTTAAGAAGCTGAATAAAACAAATTAAATTGATGCGTTTTGGTGTCATTTAGTATTTTTTTTAATGACGTTTGTTTTTTTCACATAGAATATCTTTCATTAACATATTTCTTGTATTAAAAATTTTTTTTTTAAAGGCCTACTGAAATGATTTTTAAAAAATTTAAACGGGGATAGCAGATCCATTCTATGTGTCATACTTGATAATTTTGCGATATTGCCATATTTTTGCTGAACGGATTTAGTATAGAACATCGACGATAAAGTTCGCAACTTTTGGTCGCTGATAAAAAAAAAGCCTTGCCTGTACCGGAAGTAGCGTGACGTCACATGTTGAAAGGCTCCTCACATTTCCCCATTGTTTACAATGCAGCTAGAGCGATTCGGACCGAGAAAGCGACGATTTCCCCATTAATTTGAGCCAGGATGAAAGATTCGTGGATGAGGAACGTGAGAGTGAAGGATTAGAGTGCAGTGCAGAACGTTTCTTTTTTCGCTCTGACCGTAACTTAGGTACAAGCTGGCTCATTGGATTCCACACTCTCTCCTTTTTCTATTGTGGATCACAGATTTGTATTTTAAACCACCTCGGATACTATATCCTCTTGAAAATGAGAGTCGAGAACGTGAAATGGACATTCACAGTGACTTTTATCTCCACGACAATACATCGGCGAAGCACTTTAGCTACGGAGCTAACGTGATAGCATCGGGCTTAAATGCAGATAGAAACAAAAGAAATAAGCCCCTGACTGGAAGGATAGACAGAAGATCCACAATACTACCAAACTCTGGACCTGTAACCACACGGTTAATGCTGTACCGCCTGGTGAAGCCTAGCAATGCTGTTGCTAATGACGCCATTGAAGCCAACTTAGCTATGGGACCTCGACAAAGCTATGCTAAAAACATTAGCTATCCACCTACGCCAGCCCTCATCTGCTCAACACCCGTGCTCACCTGCGTTCCAGCGATCGACGGCGCGACAAAGGACTTCACCCGATCATCGATGCGGTCGGCGGCCCGTAGACGGAGGAAGTCAAGGTGAGAACAGCGGCGCAGCGGCGGGCGTTGTAGCTTTCGACGACACCCCGGGCGCCATCAGAGTCGGCAAGAAACATATATTTCCCCAAAGTTACGTACGTGACATGCACATAGCGACACGCACGTACGGGCAAGCGATCAAATGTTTGGAAGCCAAAGCTGTACTCACGGTAGCGCGTCTGCTATCAACTCAAAGTCCTCCTGGTTGTGTTGCTGCAGCCAGCCACTAATACACCGATCCCACCTACAGCTTTCTTCTTTGCTGTCTCCATTGTTCATTAAACAAATTGCAAAAGATTCACCAACACAGATGTCCAGAATACTGTGGAATTTTGCGATGAAAACAGAGCTGTTTGTATTGGGATACAATGTGTCCCAATACTTCCGCTTCAACCATTGACGTCACACGCAAACGGCATCATACCTAGACGTTTTCAACCGGAAGTTTCCCGTTAAATTTAAAATTGCACTTTATGAGTTAACCCGGCCGTATTGGCATGTGTTGCAATGTTACGATTTCATCATTGATATATAAACTATCAGACTGCGTGGTCGGTAGTAGTGGCTTTCAGTAGGCCTTTAAGTACCGGTATGCATTTTTTTGCATCTTGAGCGTACTAAGTGAAGCCTCTCTCCAATGAGCAAACCTTTGGCGGTAAAAACAATTAAAAAGTGGTTTCATTGCAGATGCAATGCAGGACTGCGTCTAAAATGCCCATAAAAAGTGGTACGTGTGTCCTGCATGTTTGAAAACAGAGCAAAACGCCACAGGTGGAGCATGACAACATGAATGTGCAGTAAATCAGGATCAGAATCAATGAGTGTCTTCATGATGATGCCCCTTATAGTACACGCAAAATAGTCATTTAAATAAGGCGGTCTGCACTAATTTACAATTGTACACGCAGTCTTAGATCAGACGCAACACGCCCACTAATAGTACACGCTATTTTATAGATTGCACACGCTGTTTAACTTGTAGTGTTTGGATTTAATCGGGCCCTTAGTGTGTAGCTTCCTGTTATTGTAGCTGGGCTTTTTTCATTGGCTGAGGGAGAATTAGTTGTAATTCTGCCGAGCAACAAACAGCCAGACAAACGAGTGTCAGTGACCAGAATTGATCATAATGAGTTACGCACATCTGTGTTGTCTATTATCCTGCGTAGCCTACCTGAGTGGTGGTCCGCTACCAGGGTTTCCACTTAGTATAACTGAATGTGGCGCAACGCCACGGCAATATCATGGCCGCCACACCTTGAAAATATGTTTTTTTTTAACGTGAAAACAAATGAAAGTAAAACAATATATTGTAGCCCCCAGAAGAAATCACACAAAGGCCGAAGCTATTTTTAACTTTTATTGCCAATCTTATGAAAACAAATGGCACAAATCCAACAGGTGTTACCTCCCGTTCGTCTCTGTGCTTCCCCAGACACACGATACTTCCTCATTCTCTGCCTATCCGCTTTCAGGCTTGGACGGTGTGTTTGTAGTCGTGGGAGAAATTAATATCAAAGCAAAACTACACAAACATGAAACATTACCACCAGCAGGTCGTTACAGTATGAATTGATATGTATAGCCTATTATATTCTCATTATTGGGATCTTTCTGTGTGGAGTTTGCATGTTCTCCCCGTGACTCCGTGGGTTCCCTCCGGGTACTGCGGCTTCCTCCCACCTCCAAAGACATGCACCTGGGGATAGGTTGATTGGCAACACTAAATTGGCCCTAGTGTGTGAATGTGAGTGTGAATGTTGTCTGTCTATCTGTGTTGGCCCTGTGATGAGGCGGCGACTTGTCCAGGCTGTACCCCGCCTTCCGCCCGAATGCAGCTGAGATAGGCTCCAGCACCCCCCTCAACCCCAAAAGGGACAAGCCGTATAAAATGGATGGATGGATGACAAGTGATGCACCGAAAAACGCTAACGAAACCGGACGTCCTGCTTGACACTCCGCATCAAGGGTTGGAATTGGGGGTTAAATCACCAAAAATGATTCCCGGGCACGGCCACCGCTGCTGCCCACTGATCCCCTCACCTCCCAGGGGGTGATCAAGGGTGATGGGTCAAATGCAGAGAATACTTTCGCCACACCTAGTGTGTGTGTGACAATCATGAGTACTTTAACTTAAGTAAACAAGACGCACGCCATTGTCTGGAGCGTTGTCAGCATGTCTGTGATGTGGCCCTAACTTTGATAAATCCCAGATATACACACAGACAGTGATCTACAAAATGCAGCTCGCCTCTTTCGTCGGGGACATCGAGGGACAGAAGTAGAGTCTCTAAACACGAGTACATTTTAAAATAACACCAGGAAAAAATGCTGGATTTGTTTCTTGTCGTTTCTAATTGAAAAAGTCATTAAAAATCTTTACACTTGAAAAATTCTCAACAAAGTGCATTGTACAATAAGCAGCAATAATTGGAAATATGGCAAAACGAAATAAAATGTTAATACTAATTTAAAATAACGGATTTGTTTTTAAATTTATGTATACATTTTGTGAGCCTTTTTAAAGAAAATCATATCATAGCAGATTATGCGATGATGTCACATGACCACGCCCCTAATCACGCCCACACCGCCACAGGTGTCTTGGCACCAAAAGACCGTACTTATCAAGCTTCTTAGAGTGCCATTTTACACTTAAGTCCTGAGAATTTGCGAAATTTAGTCCTACTCTCAAACTTAAGAATAAAAGCTTTTTATCAACGTTCTTAAGTCTAAGAATCACTCCTACTCTCCACGATATTTAAGAGACCTTCAGAGGTGTCTTAAGTGGTTAGGAGTTGCCAGCAGGGAATGGCACTGAGGCGAGAGAGACGTGCGCGAACGTTCAGGGAACGGAACAATGTTTTTTTTTTATTTTTATGACGAGCAGCTGATCAAACGGTATCGTTTAGACAGAGCGGATATTATTTTTGTCACAGATTTAATACTTTTCGATTCCTTGTTGATTTCTGCATGTGTCTGCAGTGGGCTAGTATATATAGAGCCACCCACACCAGTTTCAAATTAGTTGCCTAATTAATGAATTGGAAAGAAAATGTTATGACAGTAGCGTATGTGTGTGGCCGTGAGGTGAGTGACGTCAGTGAGTGTGTGGGCGATAGAAGAGAGGGAGCGGTAGCGTGAGTGCCGGCGGGGACTAGTTTGTTTTGTATTATTTTGTAGTTTATTGTCAAAATATACACTCCCATTGTCCATTTAAATATTTCCAAGATATTTCTTTATTCTTAGACAACGGATTCCATTCCGTGATTGGTCATTTCTATGGACACAGAAATGACGTCACCTAAAATTCTGTTTACGGCACATAGTAATGTCGTAATTCAGCTCTGAGTGTGACACTTAAGATTCAGTCCTACACTTCGCTGAAAGTGTGAGTAAGACGCTTGATAACTAACTTTTAAGTGCAGCTTTCAGCGAAGAATTTATTTACTCTTAAGTCAACTCTTAGCAGACTTCTTAGGAGTAATTCTAAGAAGCTTGATAAGTACGGCCCCTGATGCTCAGCTTTAGTTAAGTGTAATGTATTGAAATGTATTCAAGCTTGATGCAAGCACCAAACAATTCTTGCACGAATGCTGGCCTTTTCCTTTGTTTTAATGGTTTGTGTCAGACAAACTGCAGATGTGTGACAATTAAGAATGTTAGACACGCATTCTACTTTTAATGAGAAGCGACATTCCCAGTAATTTCATTGATTGTGTCTGGACAACACAGCTTTATTGTGCAGCAGTTGGGCGTCGCCGCCTTGTGAAGGCCAGACACTTTAGCCAGCCTGAAATAAACAGATACACACACAATAGCTCTGAAAAACTTGTTCGAATACACAGCATGTTGTATTTGCTCAACAGTTGAAGAGAATTAAGAGAACTGCTGCATGTTAGATCAAAGTATATTTTGTCTTTTAAAATCTCCTTGCTGTTTTTACTTCAATCTAGTGGTTAACAAGAGGGTAATTAAAGTGAGGAAAGCTTGAAAATGAGAGAAGGTGAAGTGAAGTCTGTAAGTCACAGGTGTCAAACTCAAGGCGCTTGAAAGTCTGTAAACAACAAGTGTCAATAAAGTAGTGTTACTTTTCTTACTAAATGTATCCTTTCTTTCTATTTTGGGAGAAAAAAAATATATGTACTGCATGTAATCGCAAATTATGTTAACTTCAATATTATCTAATTATGCAAAAATTTAGACTACCGTTCAAAAGTTTGGGGTAACCCAAACAATTTTGTGGAATAGCCTTCATTTCTAAGAACAAGAATAGACTGTCGAGTTTCAGATGAAAGTTCTCTTTTTCTGGCCATTTTGAGCGTTTAATTGACCCCACAAATGTGATGCTCCAGAAACTCAATCTGCTCAAAGGAAGGTCAGTTTTGTAGCTTCTGTAACGAGCTAATCTGTTTTCAGATGTGTGAACATGATTGCACAAGGGTTTTCTAATCATCAATTAGCCTTCTGAGCCAATGAGCAAACACATTGTACCATTAGAACACTGGAGTGATAGTTGCTGGAAATGGGCCTCTATACACCTATGTAGATATTGCACCAAAAACCAGACATTTGCAGCTAGAATAGTCATTTACCACATTAGCAATGTAGAGAGTGTATTTCTTTAAAGTTAAGACTAGTTTAAAGTTATCTTCATTGAAAAGTACAGTGCTTTTCCTTCAAAAATAAGGACATTTCAATGTGACCCCAAACTTTTGAACGGTAGCGTATGATCAAACATTCAAACCATTTTTTAAATAGGAATACATACTGATACTAAGCAAGTTAGCCATCAAATTCTGCAATGTAAAAGTAGCAATAGATTTCATGGTAAAATTGGGAAATTTACTGTGGTTTTTACAGCATTTTTCTCTAAATAGAAAAAAAACCAGTACTTTTTTTACTGTAATAAACTGTAGTGCCGTTTTGGCATTAACAGTAATACACCGAAAAATCTACAGTTGTTGATTTGCGGTAAAAAAAACCCCCAAAAAAACTGGCAGCTCAGGTGCCAACATTTTACTGTAAAAAAACAAATGTAAATTTTACAGTAAAATTCTAACAACTGCCTTTTTTTTTTTTTTTTTTTTTTACCATAAAAACAGCATTACTGTTTTTCCATTTACAGTAAAATACACTACATTCTGAGGTGAAATGATTGCAACTTAACATTTTTTTTTTTACATTTTAGTTTTTAAAAACTCTACTAATAAAATGCATAAAACAATTGAGTAGTAATAGTATTCACTGTTCCAAGCGGCCCTTTAGGGCCAAACATAACTACGATGTGACCCTCGGTGAAAACGACTTTGACACCTCTGCTGTAAGTCGAGTGTAATTTGAAGAGGCTTGGTTAGTGTGCCAAATGGACTTCTGGGAATTAAATGCACATTTTCATTTCCTCATCCATCTATTTTTTTGTAATTCAACTCAAAAGATTTCCAGAGGTGTACCCCAAGGATCCGTCCTTTGCCCACTTCATTATCTACCTCTTGGCAATAGTTCCGTATCTTTGATATCCTATCCACTGCTAAACACCAAATACACCCCCTACCCTTCCATTTCCACTTCCACGTCCACAGTAGCCGCTTTTTAGTGTTCTCAGATTACAAATGACAAATGGTTGTACCGTATTCTTAAAATAATTTCATTTTGAGGAAGATTATCGCACATTTGATATTGCATCTACAGCTTAGCATTACCACAGACTTTCTACAGCATAGATCTTATAATGTCGTAAATTCACAGTTCTGTTGGAAAAAAGGTTGCCACTGGCGGAATAGCACCACCCCCTGGCAATTAGATACACGTTTTTATTTCCTTATCTATTTTTTTTTAAGGTTTCCACATGTGTACCCCAAGGATCTGTCCTTTGCCCACTTCATTATCTACATTCTACCGTTTGGCAATATATTCCGTTCTAACGATATATATTCATTGATGATGCGGGTGACACCCAGCTCGACCTGGACAACAAATACACCACCATCCTCCCAATTAACTCCTATAGTAGCAGCACCACCAGCTGGCTGTAAAAAGGCACGTGAGACAATGCACAACATCTGGCGCACTGCAGCATGTCCTCTGTGTTTGCTTTTTCATTGTGATTTTTTTTTTCTGTTTGTGTTTGCTATTAATCATGTATCAAAAGGGTCAACAACAATATTGCACATTTGGACATTTATTGAATTATCGATGGTACAAATTATCGCGCTGGTACAATATTTATTGTATGCTTGACAACATCTTTGCCTTTTACACAGAATATAGTTGCAACTGTATACAACTGTATGCAGCAACAGGCAGATGAGAAATAAAATATTTACCGTATTTTCCGTACTATAAGGCGCACTTAAAAAAATTTTTTTTCTCAAAACTCGACAGTGCTCCTTATAACCCGGTGCGCCTAATGTACGGAGTAATTCTGGTTTTGCTTACCGACCTCGAAGCAATTTTATTTGGTACATGGTGTAATGATAAGTGTGAGCAGTAGATGGCAGTCAAACATAAGAGATACACTACCCTTCAAAAGTTTGGGGTCACCCAAACAATTTTGTGGAATAGCCTTCATTTCTAAGAACAAGAATAGACTGTCGAGTTTCAGATGAAAGTTCTCTTTTTCTGGCCATTTTGAGCGTTTAATTGATCCCATAAATGTGATGCTCCAGAAACTCAATCTGCTCAAAGGAAGGTCAGTTTTGTAGCTTCTGTAACGAGCTAAAGTGTTTTCAGATGTGTGAACATGATTGCACAAGGGTTTTCTAATCATCAATTAGCCTTCTGAGCCAATGAGCAAACACATTGTACCATTAGAACACTGGAGTGATAGTTGCTGGAAATGGGCATCTATACACCTATGTAGATATTGCACCAAAAACCAGACATTTGCAGCTAGAATAGTCATTTACCACATTAGCAATGTATAGAGTGTATTTCTTTAAAGTTAAGACTAGTTTAAAGTTATCTTCATTGAAAAGTACAGTGCTTTTCCTTCAAAAATAAGGACATTTCAAAGTGACCCCAAACTTTTGAACGGTAGTGTACGTGTAGACTGCACTATGATGGCAATATGACTCAAGTAAACAACACCAACATTTTATATGTTCCATTGAAAACATAGAACATTACACACGGCGCTCAAAAATCTATTAAAATGTTTCAGTACGATTTTGGTAAGCTATGAAGCCGCACCGCTTGATGGATTGTACTGTGCTTCAACACACAACTATTATTATGGTGTGTGTATAAGGTAAGACGTATTATCTGGCGTTTTGTTTCGCAATATTATGCAAAAGAAACTTTTCTTACCTTCTGGTAGCTGCTGATCTGTATTTGGGATCTGCATAAATCCTGAAAAATTGCACACGTCCGCCTTAGTAGTCTGTGCTCCACATTTCCGGTGTTGTTGTTGTTTCCGGATGAGGAGATGCTGCTCCGTTATTGATTATAGTAAAATATGAATGTCATTAAAACAGTTAGCGCCATCTTTTGACACTTCTTCCACTCCCGTCCTTGCACGCTACACCGCTACAACAAAGATGACAGGGAGAAGACGCTGCCAAAGATGAGCCACGTAAATAAGACCGCCCCTGCGACCCGACCTCGGATAAGCGGAAGAAGATGGATGGATGGATGGATGTTGGCCTGTTTGGGGATGGGAATTATTGTAGCGGTTTTAAAACAGGCAGGGACCAAGCATGTAGACGGTGACGGATTAAAAATTGCAAATACATCCGTCAGTTCGTCCGTGCAGTGCTTAAGCACATGGCCCAGAACGCCATCAGGTCTAGCTGCTTTCCTTGGGTTGATGTTAGGCAAGGTGAGTCTTACTCAGAGTAGCCAGAAATTGTACTCAAGTAAGAGTACTGTTACTTTAGAGATTTATTACTCAAGTAAAAGTAAGGAGTAGTCACCCAAATATTTACTTGAGTAAAAGTAAAAAGTATTGAGTAACTGATGAGTAACCTGTTCGTTTAATGATGACGGCAACAAATAATGCACAAAAACATAAAAATAGCAATGAGCAAATTCAGAGCCAGGAATATCTCTTAAGCAACTAAAACTTAGACTTAGACTTCCTTTTTATTGTTATTAAAATTTGAACTTTACAGTACAGATAAGAACAAAATGTTGTTGCATTAGCTCATGGTAGTACAGGATAAAAAGCAATAAGGTGCAGATTTAAATAAATTAATAAATAGGTTACTGTACAGATAAATATATTGCAGTTTTTCATATGCATCCGCGTTTATGGATGTATGTTATATTGTATTTTTGATTCCAGCGAGTTAATCCATTTTGGGGGGAGTTGAGGGGATAATTATGATGCGTTCAAGAGCAAACAATAATATATATTAAATAATAATACATTAACATAAAAAAAATTAAGGCAAATTGAGCCACAATAACTTAACAGCACCATAGGCTCAGTAGGCAGAGATTACAAAGGAAAATAACAAGTTAGCCTTCACGCAAACCATAAACTGATAGGTGTGGACTGCATCTGGGAACACACTGATTGGTGTTTCTATGCATGTGTGTGTGTGTGTGTGTGTGTGTGTGTGTGTGTGTGTGCGACTGTGCGTGTGCGTGTGTGTGTGTGTGTGTGTGTGTGTGTCTATGAGGCTGCAGTGCGTTAATAAATGTCCCCACACGATGTACATTTGACAGTGATTCATAGCAGGGAAGCTAACATTAGCCTACGGTGATAGCCAAAATATCTACTAACGTTACTTACCGCCATGTGCTTCCTCAAATTTGACGTTGAGTTCATGTAAGCTTAAGCTTGTTAATCATGTGACCGCCTGGCTCTGTTTGATTGGTGAAACGGTGTCAAACGTCACCAGTGACTGCATTTGATTGGTGAAACGGAGTCAAACGTCACCAGTGACTGCATTTGATTGGTGAAACGGAGTCAAACGTCACCAGTGATTGCATTTGATTGGTGAAACGGAGTCAAACGTCACCAGTGACTGCATTTGATTTTCTGAAACGGAGTCAAACGTCACCAGTGACTGCATTTGATTGGTGAAACGGAGTCAAACGTCACCAGTGACTGCATTTGATTGGTGAAACGGAGTCAAACGTCACCAGTGACTGCATTTGATTGGTGAAACGGAGTCAAACGTCACCAGTGACTGCATTTGATTGGTGAAACGCAGGCATGCGATAGATCCTACTTTGAAGGTCTGTCTGACAAACCAAAACAAACAAAGCGTGCATTAACAGATCAATAAAAATCAGTAGCGAGTAGCGAGCTGAATGTAGATAAATGGAGCGGAGTAAAAGTAGCGTTTCTTCTCTATAAATATACTCAAGTAAAAGTAAAAGTATGTTGCAATAAAACTACTCTTAGAAATACAATTTATCCCAAAAGTTACTCAAGTAGATGTAACGGAGTAGATGTAACGGAGTAAATGTAGCGCGTTGCTACCCACCTCTGGTCTTACTTCATGCGGGCTGAGGACTGTGGCCGTGTCAGTGTTTTTTACACATCAGAGACTCTGCGAAAAGGTGGAAACAGGCTGATTGTTGTCTTTACTGACCAACGTGTCTACGTAATCTCACAATGAACGTCAGCAGCTACGTAGTGTCGTCAATGAAAGTAAGATGTGTAACATGCAGCACAACCGGCTGTGACGTCTTCTGACACAAAACGGCCGTTGAAGTACTTTCTACACGATTTCTACTTTTTCTCTCTCAAATATTCTAGTGCTGCCTCGTTTTCATGTCTGTATTCAACGTCGTCACGTTCTGAAATTCCGAAAACATTCCTCTTATATCACCTCTGTATCATCTTACTCAAGGCTCGCGAAGTCCAGCTATGAGACAGCTGACGTATATGTTCTCCATCTTTCATCCCCCCACCTTCTCCCTCTTGCATGTTTATGTCCATGTGTGCTCCCCAGCTTTCATCTACGTGTGCTTCGGTGTCGTCATGTTCTGAAAGTCTGACAACATTCCTCTCCCATCGCCCTTTACTCTCCCTGACATCATTTCACGTCCCTGTAAATGTTCCCGTATTATACCGAGCACACGAAAGCCTGTCGCTCCGAGCCCACCGGGGACTTTATTGGACCAAAACTACTTGATGTAACGTGGGACTGTTTAAAATGCAACATGTTCTCACTCCAAGAAAGAGCCTGATTTACCAAGATGTAAATACCCCGTGCTAAACAGCGTGTGCAATAATTGCATGTACTTTCAGTGGGTGTGTTGGGTGCGTGCAATTTACTAAAACTCTGTGCAATTGAAAAGTGGTGCAGACCGCCTTATGTAAATGAGTATTTTGTGTGTACTATACGGTGCATCACCAGGGAAACACTCATTTACTGCACATTCATATTATCATGCTCCTACTTGTGGCGTTTTGCTACTTTTTCAAAAATGCAGATGACATGCACCACTTGTTATTAAGTTAAAGTTAAAGTACCAATGATTGTTACACACACACACTAGGTGTGGTGAAATTTGACCCACCCCTTGTTCACCCCCTGAGAGGTGAGGGGAGCAGTGAGCAGCAGCGGTGGCCTGGGAATCATTATGGGCATTTTAGCAGCAATCCTGCTGTGCATCTACAATAAAAAACTTTTTTTTTTTTTTTTTTTACAGCTGAAAGTGTGTTTATTGGAGAGAGGCTGCACTTCTCAAAATGCAAAAAATGCATACTTGAAGTTTTTTATCCAAAACCCAAAACCAGTGAAGTTGGCACGTTGTGTAATTCATAAATAAAAACAGAATACAATGATTTGCAAATCCTTTTCAACTTATATTCAATTTAATAGACTATAAAGACAAGATATTTAATGTTCGAACTGAGAAACTTAATTTTTTTTTCAAATAATCATTAACTTAGAATTTAATGGCAGCAACACATTGCAAAAAAGTTGGCACAGGGGCATTTTTACCACTGTGTTACATGGCCTTTCCTTTTAACAACACTCAGTAAACGTTTGGGAACTGAGGAGACCAATTTTGAAGCTTTTCAGGTGGAATTCTTTCCCATTCTTGCTTGATGTACAGCTTAAGTTGTTCAGTCCGGGTTCTCCGTTGTGGTATTTTAGGCTTCATAATGCGCCACACATTTTCAACGGGAGACAGGTCTGGACTACAGGCAGGCCAGTCTAGTACCCGCACTCTTTTACTATGAAGCCACGTTGATGTAACACGTGGGTTGGCATTGTCTTGCTGAAATAAGCAGGGGCGTCCATGGTAACGTTGCTTGGATGGCAACATATGTTGCTCCAAAACCTGTATGTACCTTTCAGCATTAATGGCGCCTTCACAGATGTGTAAGTTACCCATGCCTTGGGCACTAATACACCCCCATACCATCACACATGCTGGCTTTTGAACTTTGCGTCTGTAACAATCCGGATGGTTCTTTTCCTCTTTGTTCCGGAGGACACGACGTCCACAGTTTCCAAAAAACTATTTGAAATGTGGACTCGTCAGACCACAGAACACTATTCCACTTTGCATCAGTCCTTCTTAGATGAGCTCAGGCCCAGAGAAGCCGGCGTTTCTGGGTGTTGTTGATAAATGGCTTTCGCTTTGCATAGTAAAGTTTTAACTTGCACTTACAGATGTAGTGACAAACTGTAGTTACTGACAGTGGTTTTCTGAAGTGTTCCTGAGTCCATGTGGTGATATCCTTTACAAACTGATGTCGCTTTTTGATGCAGTACCGCCTGAGGGATCAAAGGTCACGGGCATTCAATGTTGGTATTCGACCTTGCCACTTACGTGCAGTGATTTCTCCAGATTCTCTGAACCTTTTGATGATATTACGAACCGTAGATGGTGAAATCCCTAAATTCCTCGCAATAGCTCGTTGAGAAATATTGTTCTTAAACTGTTCGACAATTTGCTCACGCATTTGTTGACAAAGTGGTGACCCTCGCCCCATCCTTGTTTTTGAATGACTGAGCATTTCATGGAAGCTGCCTTTATACCCAATCATGGCACCCACCTGTTCCCAATTTGCCTGTTCACCTGTGGGATGTTCCAAATAAGTGTTTGATGAGCAATCCTCAACTTTCTTAGTCTTTTTTGCCACTTGTGCCACCTTTTTTGAAACATGTTGCAGGCATCAAATTCCAAATGAGCAAAAATTAGCAAAAAATAACTAAGTGTACCAGTTCAGACGTTATCTATCTTGTCTTTGCAGTCTATTCAATTGAATATAGGTTGAAAAGGATTTGTAAATCATTGTAATCTGTTCTTATTTACCATTTACACAATGTGACAACTTCACTGGTTTTGGGTTTTTTTAGTTAGGTGGGCCCCGCTCCATCTCGCCAACACTTTGGGTGTCCTTGGTCTGGGAAACGTTGAAGACCCCAGATTTAGTACATGTTGAAATTTTGATTGATTGAAACTTTTATTAGTAGATTGGATAGTTCAGTACATATTCCGTACAATTGACCACTAAATGGTAACACCCGAATAAGTTTTTCAACTTGTTTAAGTCGGGGTCCACGTAAATCAATCCATGGTACAGACATATACTGTTAGCATAATACAGTCATCACACAAGTTAATTATCAGAATATTTACATTGAATTATTTACATTATTTACAATCCGGAGGATGGGATGAGAAGGGTTTAGTTCAGGGGTCGGCAACCTTTACCACTCAAAGAGCCATTTTGGCAAGTTTCACAAATTAAAGAAAGTAATGGGAGCCACAAAAAAAAATTTAAAATGAAAAACACCGCATACAAAGCTTAAACGCTTTGTGCTATGTTAACCAGGGGTCTCCGACACACGCACCGGCACGCACTTTAATGTGGAAATTTGATGTTAGTGCAGCCCGCGACTTTTGAATGAATGGCGCTTGATAGCGTCATACTTGCCAACCCTCTCATTTTTCCCGGGAGACTCCCGAATATCAGAGCGTGATGACACTGCATTTGGCGCCCTCTACAGTCTGCCCTAACAGTGTACCTGTTCGACCACACGTAGAATGCAATTTCAGCTTGCTCACGTAAGTGACAGCAAGGCGTACTAACTCAGCAGCCACACATCTTACACTGACGGTACCAATACCCAGAATCCCATGCAGCCCTAACTCTTCCGCTCAACCAACGCACGGAGAGGGGGGGGGGGGAGGGGTTGATGTGGGGGGGGATTTGGTGGTAGCGGGGGTGTATAATGTAGACCGGAAGAGTTGGGGCTGCATGGGATTCTGGGTAATGGTTGTGTTGTGTTTATGTTGTGTTACGGTGGGATGTTCCTTAGAAATGTGTTTTTCATTCTTTTTTGGTGTGGGTTCACAGTGTGGCGCATATTTGTAACGTAACAATGTTAAAGTTGTTTGATACGGCTACCGTCAGTGTAAGTTGTGTGGCTGATGACTAAGTATGCTTTGCTGTCTCCTTTGTGTGCAAGTAATAACAACATGCAACATGTGGCTGGACTGGCACGCTGTATGTAAATGCTATAGAGGACAATTACTGCAGTGCAATTAGGGCACGCCCTTTATTTAGTAATTAGAGTGTAAATAGGATTATTTTTTCCCTGGGAGTAATCTATGAGGGACACTGAGATCCATAAATCTCCTGGGAAAATCGGGGGGGTCGGCATGTATGTAGCTGAGCCGCATCAGAGTGGTCAAGGAGCCGCATGCGGCTCCGGAGCCGCGGGTTGCCGACCCCTGGTTTAGTTGATATCAGCACTTAAGTCATCAACAATTGCATCATCAGAGAAATGGGCATTGAAACAGTGTAGGTCTGACTTGGTAGGATATGTACAGCGAGCAGAGAACATAGTGAGTTCAGAAAATATAAGAACAAGTATGTACGTTAGAAATACATTTGATTATTTACATTTGGTTATTTACAATCCGGGGAGGTGGGATGTGGTGGGGGGAGGGTGTTAGTCAAGGGTTGAAGTTGCCTGGAGGTGTTGTTTTAGTGCGGTTTTGAAGGAGGATAGAGATGCCCTTTCTTTTACATGTAAACATTAACTGAGTACAGAGGTAGTTTTTGAGGGCTGAATTTGCTTCCCAGAAAGACACGTGACTTCTTCAAGCTTGGAAAAGGAAAAGATGACAAAAACTTGCGACGTTTCCGTCGTCTTTCCGCAGACTGCCACGCCGAGTCAGACTGAGGGGGCGAGGTGTGAATGTCGTCTGGGACTTTTGCTCCTGTGCAGTGAGACCCCAGTCATCATGAGCCTAACAGATGGGCTCCCAATCGCCGTCCCCGGCTGCCATGGCAACCGCTCAGTTGTTGTCCTGTCGGGGGGCTTCAGCCCAGGGAGGAGAGGTCGGGGCCTTGCGTGCGCTCTGCTCGCAGTTTACGCATCGTTGTGTCAGGCTGAAGACAACAGTGATCTCCAGGGCTGATATCTGCTTTCATTAGAAAGAAGCACCAGGGTGAAGCTAACTAATGCCAGGCCTCCAATAAATAAAGGGTTATCTATAGCTCTTTAATTGGAACCACCTTTTGAGGTTTGTTTCTCTCTTGTGAACGCTTTCATGGCAGAACCAGATGTGAGTCAGATTCATTCTGGTTCGTCCTTTTGATTGAAAGCCTTGTAGATGCTCAAGCTGATGACATCTTGCTTGCCTGCGAACATATTCCTCTTCGGATTTATGGACTGTCTGCTCGCGCTTCCAACTCCTGCTGCAGCTGTCACATCAAACAACCCCACACTCCCACATTCGCCACTCCACCATTCGATGTACGGTAAATGTGTGACATAATGTTGACGTAGAGGAGGAATAGTAGTGTAAGTAATCCAAGAAAGACATCATCTTTACAGGTCATTCTCTCTTCACTATACGGTATTAGGACACTATATTAGGTACACACTCTGATGTTTTTACAAAGATAACATTGGCCAGTTTGAAGTATTAATGTTTAAAGGCCTACTGAAATGACATTTTTTTATTCAAACGGGGATAGCAGATCCATTCTATGTGTCATACTTGATCATTTCGCGATATTGCCATATTTTTGCTGAAAGGATTTAGTAGAGAACATCGACAACAAAGTTTGCAACTTTTGGTCGCTGATAAAAAAAAGCCTTGCCTGTACCGGAAGTAGCGTGACGTCGCAGGTTGAAGGGTTCCTCACATTTCCCCATTGTTTACACCAGCAGCGAGAGCGATTCGAACAGAGAAAGCGACGATTACCCCATTAATTTGAGCGAGGATGAAAGATTCGTGGATGAGGAACGTGTGAGTGAAGGACTAGAGTGCAGTGCAAGACGTATCTTTTTTCGCTCTGACCGTAACTTAGGTAAAAGGGCTCATTGGATTCCACACTCTCTCCTTTTTCTATTGTGGATCACGGATTTGTATTTGTACTATATCCTCTTGAAAATGAGAGTCGAGAACGAGAAATGGACATTCACAATGACTTTTATCTCCACGACAATACATCGGTGAAGCACTTTAGCTACAGAGCTAACGTGATAGCATCATGCTTAAATGCAGATAGAAACAAAAGAAATAAGCCCCTGACTGGAAGATAGAAAATCCAGAAATCAACAATACTACTATCAGGAGACACCGAACCAAACACTGGACCTGTAACTACACGGTTAATGCTGTGCCGCCTGTCGAAGCCTAGCAATGCAGTTGCTAATGACGCCATTGAAGCTAACTTAGCTACGGGACCTTGTCAGAGCTATGATAAAAACATTAGCGCTCCACCTACGCCAGCCCTCATCTGCTCATCAACACCCGTGCTCACCTGCGTTCCAGCGATCGACGGCGCGACGAAGGACTTCACCCGATCATCGATGCGGTCGGCGGCTAGCGTCGGATAGCGCATCTGCTATCCAACTAAGTCCTCCTGGTTGTGTTGCTGCAGCCAGCCGCTAATACACCGATCCCACCTCCAACTTTCTTCTTTGCAGTCTCCATTGTTCATTAAACAAATTGCAAAAGATTCACCAACACAGATGTCCAGAATACTGTGGAATTTTGCGATGAAAACAGAGCTTTTTGTATTGTGATACAATGTGTCCGAATACTTCCGTTTCAACCATTGACGTCACGCGCATACGTCATCATACATAGACGTTTTCAACCGGAAGTTCCCCGGGAAATTTAAAATTGCACTTTATAAGTTAACCCGGCCGTATTGGCATGTGTTGCAATGTTAAGATTTCATCATTGATATATAAACTATCAGACTGCGTGGTCTGTAGTAGTGGCTTTCAGTAGGCCTTTAATATTGTGGTTGCACTGTTCAATTATGATAGTAAAACCCCCTCATCAACTCGCGTTCTACAATGTTACAACAGATTTATACAAGCGATGTCCGAAGTCTGCAAAAAGAAGTCCTTTTACATAGAAGTTATTTTCAGCGCATGTGCCTACCTCTAAAGGCCTTAGTGGCCACATGTGTGGATCAGCACCTTTTAGCTCTTATTTCCAAAATTGTGTACACTACTGAATTGGGGTCTTATGCCGACATATGGACACTTATACTGCTATCTGGTGGTGTCAGAAGCAGCCCATTTTTCTTCAAGTGCCTCCTTATTGTGCATCTTGAAACAGCCACACCACCATTTTTCAGAGAGTCCTGTATTTCAGCTGAAGTTATTTGTGGATTTTTCTTTGCATCTCGAACAATTTTCTTGGCAGTTGTGGCTGAAATCTTTGCTGGTCTACCTGAATCCCTCATTTTCCACTTCTTAATCAGCGTTTGAACGCTGCTGATTGGCATTCTCAATTCCTTGGATATCTTTTTATACCCCTTTCCTGTTTTATGCAGTTCAATTACCTTTTCTCGCAGATCCTTTGACAATTCTTTTGCCTTCCCCATGACTCAGAATCCAGAAACATCTGTGCAGCACTGGATGAAAGATGCAATGGTCTGTCAGAAGCCCAGAAACTCACTGACCTTTTATACACACACATTCATTACAAACAAACAGGTCAAAGGTGAGGATTGGAACCTTGATTAGCCATTCAAACCTGTTTGTGTCAACTTTTGTGCATGTTATCAGATCAAAGTCACTGGGGTATGTAAACTTTTGATCAGGGTCATTTGGGTACTTTCTTTTGTCATTTTGATTTAAAAAGAGCAAACAGTTGTTTGCCAATAAATAGCTTCACACAACCATTAAGCATGAGTGGAAGAAAGGTTTTTGTGTTATCATTCATATTCTCTGAAGAATGGCCAAGAAATCATAAATTCTCCCAGGGTATGTAAACTTATGAGCACAACTGTATGTGTATATATATGTATACAGGTATATGTGTATACATGTATATATAAACAGTATATATATTGTATATATACATATATACGTATAGGGCTGGATTCAACCTGTTTGCGGGGCTGATACGGCCCACGGCCCGTACGTTTGACACCCCTGCTCTTTAGCCTTGAAAATATGGTAGATTTACTTTTTTTTTTTTTTTTTTTAAATATGTTGTATTTTTTTGTGAGGGGGATGTCAAGTCAGTCGTATCCCCCACACAGCTGAAAAAAAAGTGTGTCCTTGCACAGTCAAATGGTTTGGAAAAAAAAAATGGAATGACATGTTTTAAACGTCTCCTGAGGGTTATTAAACAATAAAGTAGGAAACCTAGATAATTGAGTCACAATACAGGGATGTTGTATTAAAGGTTTGTGACTATGAGAACATGTGCAAACTTGATAGTGTACGCAAAAATAATCTACTAAGCTTGTGCGCTGAGGAATGCGCCTCCTAAATGATCAAAATGTGCACGCAAACGCTGACGGTTATGCACAAATGGCTGTGAGAAAGGAGACAATCGCACTCAATGTGGTCTCCTATATGAAAAAACATCTTGCAATATGCATTTTCTTGCATATGGATCATTCCAAATGCACTAGCACAACACCAATGCATCTCAGAGAGTACCTTCAGCACTCTAAAAATGGGTTCCAGTTAGGGCTGCAACTAACGATTAATTTGACAATCGATTAATCTGTCGATTATTACTTCGATTAATCGATTAATAATCGGATAAAAGAGACAAACTACATTTCTATCCTATCCAGTATTTTATTGGGAAAAAAACAGCATACTGGCACCCTACTTATTTTGATTATTGTTTCTCAGCTGTTTGTAAATGTTGCAGTTTATAAATAAAGGTTTATTAAAAAAACAAACAAACAAAAAACAACTATTTTTTTGGGGGGGAAAAAAAAAAAAAAAAAGCCTCTGCGCATTCGCATAGCATATATCCAACGAATCGATGACTAAAATAATCGGCAACTATTTTTATAATCGATTACTTGTTGCAACCTTAGTTCCAGTGTGTAGACCGTATTTCTAAAGGCGGTTCATGTTATATTTGTCTGCTGCATATTCAATAACATTGAACCGTTAGAGCATATGATGTCATGAATGTGGAGGGAAATGAGTGTCTTTATGGGCACAGACGGTATGGTAGGCTATGTGCAAAATCTGCAGTTAAATATGCAGGTCCGCACCACTTTTACATTTGTTATCAACTGCACATGCAGTCTAAGTAGATCACCTGCAGCACACCCACTAATAGTACACCCATTTTTTTTTTTACTTTGCACACTATTTAGTAGGGGTGCACCAAAAAGTCAATTCACATCCGAATTACGATCCTTGTTCATTCAATTTTTAAAAAGACGTTTTTAGGCCATCTCCGTGCAACCAGAATGATCCTTTCTAACCTGTAACCCAGGGGTGTCCAAAGTCCGGCCCGGGGTCCATTTGCGGCCTGCAGCTCCGTTTTTTTTGGCTCGCAACATGTTGTCGGGAAAAAATAAAACAATGAAAATGTAAGAAAAAACACGTAATGTAATGAGAAAAGAGCTGATAATGTAATATATACAACAAAATTTCAGAGTCTTAAGTATTTGGGGGACATTTTGATATTTGTTCATTTTGTAAAAGAAAAAGAATGCTTCAAACAGATTTGAATAAAGTGAAACATTTTATTAGTATTAGTTATTAGTATCACATATTAGAATTTCAGCTTTTTCTCATTACATTATGTCTTTGCGCTCTTTTTTCTTACATTTTTACTGTTGTTTTTCTCCGACGATAGGTTTTTTTCTAACAAAACTTAAGCATTGGTCCGCAAATGGACCCCTGGCTGCACTTTGGACACCCATAATACCTAAATGATAGCACAATTGACTTATAACACAAAGCTGTCCATCTGTTTTTAGCATTTTGTCTTGTACAAAATAAAAAAGATACATCAAAATGGTCCCCATATACTTTGACTTTTTGTTATGCGGCCCTTAGTGTAAAAAGTTTGGACACCCCTGCAGTAACCTGTTTGGAAAAAGTTTCATTATAAGTATTATACCAAATACAATTGGTATCATAAAAATCGATTGCAAAAATCAATTTGAATCGCGAATCGTGTTGAATCGATTCTGAATCCAATCGTCAATAATTCCGCAGGAATCGAAATTGGATCCAATTGGTAGGTGGCCAAAGAATCCCACCACTACTATGAAACACTTGTTATTTGGACCTTACAAGATCAGGCCCGATATGTTACACATAATTGAATTAAATCCTCTCCAACAGCAATAATCAAGCTATTATATTTATAAAGGCAGAGTTGTTGATAGTGTTTTAAATGACCTGCTGTACCTGTTATACAGTGAGTGTTTACTATGTCACACAATTATAGTAAGTCATCTTAAAATAAGAACAGATAAAAGGTTTCCCTGTATAGAATATATATTGTTATATGAATATGTTGAATTGTGTCATTAAATAAATAACAGCTCCACTTGTCAGGCAGGCAATTAATGAACATGTGAGCAAAGTGTGTTGTGTTTAACCTCTGATTAACCTGATAAGTCATAGCGCGGCCCTGGAAAGCAGAATGAGCCTCTTTTCTTTCTTCCTCCGCCTCCCTCCAGAGGCCCTGTCGCTTTACATTAGTGCGAACAGTCCGCTCCGTCTGGCAATCAGCTCCAGAGTCTCAAACACCTGCTCATGTTAGGCAGTTTCCATGGAATAATGCAGTAATTCCATCAGGAATTGATTGGGTTGGTGGGAAGCGGGAAAACAACCGTGCGCCTGCACATCCACTATGGTAGACTCCAATGGAAAGAACGCCACTGTTTGTTTTGTCAAGATGAGGAGAAAGGTTGTTTTTTTTAACCTCTGAACATTTGAAGTTTTGTGATATGTAATCTGGCTTATTTATGGAGCCTCTTTTGAAGGCTATAGGGAAATAAAAAAATAATGTGTATGTATATATATATATATATATATATATATATATATATATATATATATATATATATATATATATATATATATATATATATATATATATATATATATATATATATATACACTACCGTTGAAAAGTTTGGGGTCACCCAAACAATTTTGTGGAATAGCCTTCATTTCTAAGAACAAGAATAGACTGTCGAGTTTCAGATGAAAGTTCTCTTTTTCTGGCCATTTTGAGCGTTTAATTGACCCCACAAATGTGATGCTCCAGAAACTCAATCTGCTCAAAGGAAGGTCAGTTTTGTAGCTTCTGTAACGAGCTAAACTGTTTTCAGATGTGTGAACATGATTGCACAAGGGTTTTTAAATCATCAATTAGCCTTCTGAGCCAATGAGCAAACACATTGTACCATTAGAACACTGGAGTGATAGTTGCTGGAAATGGGCCCCTATACACCTATGTAGATATTGCACCAAAAACCAGACATTTGCAGCTAGAATAGTCATTTACCACATTAGCAAAGTATAGAGTGTATTTCTTTAAAGTTAAGACTAGTTTAAAGTTATCTTCATATATATATTTATATAAATATATATATATATTAGGGCTGCAACTAATTTGATAATCGATTAATCTGTCGATTATTACTTAGATTAATCGATTAATAATCGGATAAAGGAGACAAACTACATTTCTATCCTTTCCAGTATTTTATTTTTAAAAAACAGCATAATGGCACCATACTTATTTTGATTATTGTTTCTCAGCTGTTTGTAAATGTTGCAGTTTATAAACAAATAATTTTTTTTTTAAAGCCTCTGCGCATGCGCATAACATAGATCCAACGAATCGATGACTAAATTAATCGGCAACTATTTTTATAATCGTTTTTAATCGATTTAATCGATTAGTTGTTGCAGCCCTAATATATATATATATATATATATATATATATATATATATATGCACAGTGATGGGCAATCTACCTGGAAAATGTAGTCAGCTAAGCTACAAGTTACTCTCGATTAATGGTAACAAGCTACACTACAAACTACATGGCAAAAGTAGCTTGCTACATTTAACCGCATTTATATCCATTGCCCCCATGTATAATATCAATGTTAATGTACATACCG